>NC_091218.1:210900-552452 GCF_040958095.1 Procambarus clarkii | reverse complement strand
GATGTTTGGGATATTTTTAAAACTGTAGGGAGGTTTGGGACAAATGTGACCAAACGCCGCTTTCAGTACTTCGCATATGTTGGGTATAAAAAATTCGTAATTTCAAACTGCGAATATGTGCAGAGAGTAAGAAATTGACTCCAAAATATGGATCAGGCCTCGAAATTGGGATGTTTGGGATATTTTGAAAATTGCAGGGGATTTTGTTCAAAATATGACTCATTGCCGCTTTCAGTACTTGGCATATGTTGAGTATAATAAGTCGTAATTTCAAACTGCGAATACGTGCAGAGAGCCAGAATTTGGCTCCAAAATATGGCTCAGGCCTCGAAATTGGGATATTTGGGAAATTTTGATAACTGCAGGGGAGTTTTGTGCAAAATGTGACTCAGTGCCACTTTCAGGAATTGGCATATGTTGTGTATAAAAAGTCGTAATTTAAAACTGCGAATACGTGCATAGAGCCAGAATTTGACTCCAAAATATGGCTCAGGCTTCGAAATTGGGATGTTTGGGATATGTTGAATCAGCAGGGGGGGTTTTGGACAAATATGACCAAACGCCGCTTCTATTACTTTGCATATGTTTCGTATAAAAAGTCGTAATTTCAAACTGCGAATACGTGCAGAGAGTCAGAATTTGGCTCCAAAATATGGCTCAGGCCTCGATATGGGGATGTTTGGGATATTTTGAAAACTGCAGGGAGGTTTGGGACAAATGTGACCAAACGCCGCTTTCAGTACTTCGCATGTGTTGGGTATAAAAAATGCGAATTTTCAAACTACGAATACGAGCAGAGAGCCAGAATTTGGTTCCAAAATATGGCTCAGGCCTCGAAATTGGGAAGTTTGGAATATTATGAAAACTGCAGTGGAGTTTGTGCAAAATGTGACTCACTGCCGCTTTCAGTACTTGGCATATGTTGGGTATAAAAAGTCGTAATTGCAAACAGCGAATACGTGAAGAGAGCCTGAAGTTGGCTCCAAAATATGGCTCAGGCCTCAAAATTGGGATGTTTGGGAAATTTTGAAAACTGCAGAGGGGTTTGGGACAAATACGACCAAACGCTGCTTTCAGTACTTGGCATATGTTACTTATAAAGAGTCGTAATTTCCAACTGCGAATACGTGAAGAGAGCCAGAATTTGGCTCAAAAATATAGCTCACGCCTCTATATTGGGATGTTTGGGATATTTTGAAAACTGCAGGGAGGTTTGGGACAAATGTGACCAAACGCCGCTTTCAGTACTTCCCATATGTTGAGTATAAAAAAGTCGTAATTTCAAACTGCGAATACGTGTAGAGAGCCAGAATTTGGCTCCAAAATATGCCTCAGGCCTCGAAATTTGGATATTTGGGATATTTTGAAAACTGCAGGGAGGTTTGGGACAAATGTGACCAAACGCCGCTTTCAGTACTTAGCATATGTTGGGTATAAAAAATCGTAATTTCAAACTGCGAATACGTGCAAAGAGCCAAAATTTGGCTCCAAAATATGGCTTAGGCCTCGAAATTGGGATATCTGGGATATCTCGAAAACTGCAGGAGTATTTGTGCAAAATGTGACTCACTGCCGCTTTCAGGACTTGGCATATGTTGGGTATAAAAATCGTAATATAAAACTGCGAATAAGTGCAGAGAGCCAGAATTTGGCTCCAAAATATGGCTCAGGCCTCAATATTGGGATGTTTGGGATATTTTCAAAACTGCAGGGGTGTTTGTGCAAAATGTTACCAAACGCCGCTTACAGTACTTCGCATATGTTGGGTATAAAAAATTCGTAATTTCAAACTGCGAATACGTGCAGAGAGCCAGATTTCGGCTCCAAAATATGGCTCAGGCCTTGGAATTGGGATGTTTGGGATATTTTGAAAACTGCAGGGGAGTTTGTGCAAAATGTGACTAACAGCCGCTTTCAGAACTTGGCATATGTTGGGTATAAAAAGTATTAATTTCAAACTGCGAATACGTGCAGAGAGCCAGAATTTGGCTCCAAAATATTGCTCAGGCCTCGAAATTGGGATATTTGGGATATTTTGAAAACTGCAGAGAGGTTTCGGACAAATGTGACCAAACGCCGCTTTCAGTACTTGGCTTAAGTTGGGTTTAAAAATTCGTAATTCAAACTGCGAATACGTGCAGAGAGCCAGAATTTGGGTCCAAAATATGGCTCAGGCCACGAAAATGGGATGTTTGGGATATTTAAAAAACTGCAGGGGGGATTGGGACAAATGTGACCAAACGCCGCTTTCAGTACTTCGCATATGTTGGATTTAAAAAAGTACCAATTTCAAACTGCGAATACGTGCAGAGAGCCAGAATTTGGCTCCAAAATATGGCTCAGACCTCGAAATTGTAATATTTAGGATATTTCGAAAACTGCAGGGGAGTTTGTGCAAAATGTGACTCACTGCCGCTTTCAGGACTTGGCATATGTTAGGTATAAAAAGTCGTAATTTCAAACTGCGAATACGTGCATAGAGCTAGAGTTTGGCTGCAAAATATGGCTCAGGCGTCGATATTGGGATGTTTGGGATATTTTGACAACTGCAGGGGGGGTTGGGACAAATATGACCAAACGCCGCTTGCAGTACTTGGCATATGTTGGGTATAAAAATCGTAATATCAAACTGCGAAAACGTGCAGAGAGCCAGAATTTGGCTCCAAAATATGGCTCAGGCCTCAATATTGGGATGTTTGGGATATTTTAAAAACTGCAGGGGGAGTTTGTGCAAAATGTGACTCACTGCCGCTTTTACTACTTGGCATATGTTGGGTATAAAAAGTCGTAAATTCAAACTGCGAATACGTGCAGAGAGCCTGAATTTGGTTCCAAAATATTGTTTGGGCCTCGAAATTGGGATATTTGGGATATTTCGAAAACTGCAGGGGAGTTTGTGCAAAATGTAAATCACTTCCGCTTTCAGGACTTGGCATATATTGAGTATAAAAAGTCATAATTCCAAACTGCGAATACGTGCAGAGAGACAGAATTTGGCTCCAAAATATTGCTCAGGCCTCGAAATTGGGATATTTGGGATATTTCCAAAACTGTAGGGGAGTTTGTGCAAAATATGACTCACTGCCACTTTCAGGACTTGGCATATGTTGGGTATAAAAAGTCGTAATTTCAAACTGCGAATACGAGCATAGAGCCAGATTTTGGCTCCAAAATATGGTTCAGGTCTCGAAATTGGGATGTTTGGGATATTTTGAAAACTGCGGGGGGGTTTGGGACAAATATGACCAAACGCCGCATCCATTACTTTGCATATGTTTCGTATAAAAAGTCGTAATTTCAAACTGCGAATACGTGCAGAGAGCCAGAATTTGGCTCCAAAATTTTGCTCAGGCCTCGATATGGGGATGTTTGGGATATTTTGAAAACTGCAGGGAGGTTTGGGACAAATGTGACCAAACGCCGCTTTCAGTACTTCGCATGTGTTGGGTATAATAAATGCGAATTTTCAAACTACGAATACGTGCAGAGAGCCAGAATTTGGTAAAAAAATATGGCTCAGGCCTCGAAATTGGGATGTTTGGAATATTATGAAAACTGCAGTGGAGTTTGTGCAAAATGTGACTCACTGCCGCTTTCAGTACTTGGCATATGTTGGGTATAAAAAGTCGTAATTGCGAACTGCGAATACGTGAAGAGAGCCTGAAGTTGGCTCCAAAATATGGCTCAGGCCTCGAAATTGGGATGTTTGGGAAATTTTGAAAACTGCAGAGGGGTTTGGGACAAATACGACCAAACGCTGCTTTCAGTACTTGGCATATGTTACTTATAAAGAGTCGTAATTTCCAACTGCGAATACGTGAAGAGAGCCAGAATTTGGCTCAAAGATATAGCTCACGCCTCTATATTGGGATGTTTGGGATATTTTGAAAACTGCAGGGAGGTTTGGGACAAATGTGACCAAACGCCGCTTTCAGTACTTCCCATATGTTGAGTATAAAAAAGTCGTAATTTCAAACTGCGAATACGTGTAGAGAGCCAGAATTTGGCTCCAAAATATGCCTCAGGCCTCGAAATTTGGATACTTGGGAAATTTTGAAAACTGCAGGGAGGTTTGGGACAAATGTGACCAAACGCCGCTTTCAGTACTTAGCATATATTTGGATATTTGGGATATTTTGAAAACTGCAGGGAGGTTTGGGACAAATGTGACCAAACGCCGCTTTCAGTAATTAGCATATGTTGGGTATAAAAAATCGTAATTTCAAACTGCGAATACGTGCAAAGAGCCAGAATTTGGCTCCAAAATATGGCTTAGGCCTCGAAATTGGGATATCTGGGATATCTCAAAAACTGCAGGAGTATTTGTGCAAAATGTGACTCACTGCCGCTTTCAGGACTTGGCATATGTTGGGTATAAAAATCGTAATATAAAACTGCGAATAAGTGCAGAGAGCCAGAATTTGGCTCCAAAATATGGCTCAGGCCTCAATATTGGGATGTTTGGGATATTTTCAAAACTGCAGGGGTGTTTGTGCAAAATGTTACCAAACGCTTCTTACAGTACTTCGCATATGTTGGGTATAAAAAATTCGTAATTTCAAACTGCGAATACGTGCAGAGAGCCAGAATTCGGCTCCAAAATATGGCTCAGGCCTTGGAATTGGGATGTTTGGGATATTTTGAAAACTGCAGGGGAGTTTGTGCAAAATGTGACTAACAGCCGCTTTCAGAACTTGGCATATGTTGGGTATAAAAAGTATTAATTTCAAACTGCGAATACGTGCAGAGAGCCAGAATTTGGCTCCAAAATATGGCTCAGGCCTCGAAATTAGGATGTTTGGCATATATTGAAAACTGCGGGGGGGGGTTTGGGACAAATATGACCAAACGCCGCTTTCATTACTTTGCATATGTTTCGTATAAAAAGTCGTAATTTCAAACTGCGAATACGTGCAGAGAGCCTGAATTTGGCTCCAAAATATGCCTCAGGCCTCGAAATTGGGATGTTTGGGATATTTTAAAAACTGCAGGGGGGATTGGGACAAATGTGTCCAAACGCCGCTTTCAGTAATTGGCATATGTTGGGTATAAAAAAGTCGCAATTTCATACTGCGAATACGTGCAGAAAGCCAGAATTTGGATCCAAAATATGGCTCAGGCCTCGAAATTTGGATATTTGGGATATTTTGGAAACTGCAGGGGAGTTTGTGCAAAACGTAACTCACTGCCGCTTTCAGGACTTGGCATATGTTGGGTATAAAAAAGTCGTAATTTCAAACTGCGAATACGTGCAGAGAGCCTGAATTTGGCTCCAAAATATTGCTCATGCCTCGAAATTCAGATATTTGGGATATTTCGAAAACTGCAGGGGAGTTTGTGCAAAATATTACTCACTTCCACTTTCAGGTCTTGGCATATTTTGGGTATAAAAAGTCGTAATTTCAAACTGCGAATACGTGCATAGAGCCAGATTTTGGCTCCAAAATATGGTTCAGGTCTCGAAATTGGGATGTTTGGGATATTTTGAAAACTGCGGGGGGGTTTGGGACAAATATGACCAAACGCCGCGTCCATTACTTTGCATATGTTTCATATAAAAAGTCGTAATTTCAAACTGCGAATACGTGCTGAGAGCCAGAATTTGGCTCCAAAATATAGCTCAACCCTCGAAATTGGGATATTTGGGATATTTTGAAAACTGCAGGGGAGTTTGTGCAAAATGTGACTCACTGTCACTTTCAGTACATGGCATATGTTGGGTATAAAAAGTCGTAATTTCAAACGGCGAATACGTGCCTAGAGCCAGAATTTAGCTCCAAAATATGGCTCAGGCCTCGAAATTGGGATTTTTGGGATATTTTAAAAACTGCAGGGAGTTTTGGGACAAATGTGACCAAACGCTGCTTTCAGTACTTGGCATAAGTTGGGTATAAAAAGTCGAAATTTCAAAATGCGAAAACGTGCATAGAGCCAGAATTTGGCTCCAAAATATGGCTCAGGCCTCGAAATTGGGATATTTGGGATATTTTGAAAACTGCAGGGCAGTTTGTACAAAATGTGACTCACTGCCTCTTTCAGGAATTAGCATATGTTGTGTATAAAAAATCGTAATTTCAAACTGCGAATACGTTCAGAGAGCCAGAATTTGGCTCCAAAATATGGTTCAGGCCTCGAAATTGGGAAGTTTGGGATATTTTGAAAACTGCTGGGGAGTTTGTGCAAAATGTGACTCACTGCCGCTTTCAGCACTTTGCATATGTTGGGTATAAAAAGTCGTAATTTCAAACTGTGAATACGTGCAGAGAGCCTGAATTTTGCTCCAAAATATTGCTCAGGCTACGAAATTGGGATGTTTGAGATTTGTTGAAAACTGCAGGGGGGATTGGGACAAATGTTTCCAAACGCCGCTTTCAGCATGTGGCATATGTTGGGTATAAAAAAGTCGCAATTTCAGACTGCGAATACGTGCAGAGAGCTAGAACTTGGCTCCAAAATATGGCTCAGGCCCCGAAGTTGGGATATTTGGCATATTTCGAAAAATGCATGGGAGTTTGTGCAAAATGTGACTCACTGCCACTTTCAGGACTTGACATATGTTGGATATAAAAAGTCGCAATTTCAAACTGCGAATACGTGCATAGAGCCAGAATTTGGCTCCAAAATATAGCTCAGGCCTTGAAATTGGGATGTTTGGGATATTTTGAAAACTGCAGGGGGGATTGGAACAAATATGCCCAAACGCCGCATTCAGTACTTGGCATATGTTGGGTATAAAAAAGTCGCAATTTCAAACTGCGAATACGTACAGAGAGGCAGAATTTGACACCAAAATATGGTTCAGGCCTCGAAATTTGGATATTTGGGATATTTCGAAAACTGCAGGGGAGTTGATGCAAAATGTGACTCACTGCCGGTTTCAGGACTTGGCATTTGTTGGGTATAAAAAGTCGTAATATCAAACTGCGAATACATGCATAGAGCCAGAATTTGGCTCCAAAATATGGCTCAGGCCTCGAAATTGGGTTGTTTGGGATATTTTGAAAACTGCAGGGTGGTTTGGGATAAATGTGACCAAACAACGCTTTCAGTACTTGGTATATGTTAGGTATAAAAAAGTCGCAACTTCAAACTACGAATACGTGCAGAAAGCCAGAATTTGTCTCCAAAATATGGCTGAGGCCTCGAAATTGGGATATTTGGAATATTTTCAAAACTGCAGGGGAGTTTGTGCATAATTGTAACTCACTGCCTCTTTCAGGACATGGCATATGTTGGTTATAAAAAGTCGTAATATCAAACTGCGAATACGTGCATAGAGCCTGAATTTGGCTCCAAAATATGGCTCAGGCCTCGAAATTGGGATGTTTTGGATATTTTGAAAACTGCAGGGGAGTTTGTGCAAAATGTGACTCATTGTCGCTTTCAGTACTTGGCATATGTTGGGTATAATAAGTCGTAATTTCAAACTGCGAATACGTGCAGAGAGCCTGAATTTGACTCCAAAATATGGCTCAGGCCTCAAAATTGGCATGTTTGGGACTTTTTTGAAAATTGCAGGGGAGTTTGTGCAAAATTTGACTCATTGCCGCTTTCAGTACTTGGCATATGTTGGGCATAATAAGTCGTAATTTCAAACTGAGAATACGTGCATAGAGCCTGAATTTGGCTCCAAAATATGGCTCAGGCCTCGAAATTGGGATGTTTGGGACAAATATGACCAAACGCCGCTTTCAGTACTTGGCATATGTTGGGAATAAAAAAAGACGAAATTTCAAACTGCGAATACGTGCAGAGAGCCTGAAATTGGCTCCAAAATATGGCTCAGGACTCGAAATTGGGATATTTGGGATATTTCGAAAACTGCAGGGGAGTTTGTGCGAAATGTGACTCACTGCCACTTTCAGGATTTGGCATATGTTGGGTATAAAAAGTCGTAATTTCAAACTGCGAGTACGTGCATAGAGCCAGAAGTTGGCTCCAAAATATGGCTCAGGCCTCGAAATTGGGATGTTTGGGATATTTTGAAAACTGCAGGGAGGTTTGGGACAAATGTGACCAAACGCCGCTTTCAATACTTGGCATATGTTGGGTATAAAAAGTCAAAACTTCAAACTGCGAATTCGTGCAGAGAGCCATAATTTTGCTCCAAAATATTCCTCAGGCCTCGAAATTAAGATATTTGGGATATTTCGAAAACTGCAGGGGAGTTTGTGCAAAATGTGACAAACTGCCGCTTGCAGTACTTGGCATATGTTGGGTATAATAAGTCGTAATTTCAAACTGCGAATACGTGCCGAGAGCCAGAATTTGGCTCCAAAATATGGCTTAGGCCTCAAAATTGGGATATTTTGAAAACTGCAGGGGAGTTTGTGCAAAATGTGACTCACTGTTGCTTTTAGGAATTGGCATATGTTGTGTATAAAAACTCGTAATTTCAAACTGCGAATACATGCAGAGAGCCAGAATTTGGCTCCAAAATATGGTTCAGGCCTGAAAAATGAGATGTTTGGGATATTTTGGAAACTGCAGGGGAGTTTGTGCAAAATGTGACTCACTGCCGCTTTCAGTACTTGGCATATGTTGGGTATAAAAAGTCGTAATTTCAAACTGCGAATACGTGCAGAGAGCCTGAATTTGGCTCCAAAATATGGCTCAGGCCTCGAAATTGGGATATTTGGGATATTTCGAAAACTGCAGGGGAGTTTGTGCAAAATGTGACTCTGCCACTTTCAGGACTTGGCATACGTTGGGTATAAAAAGTCGTAATTTCAAACTGCGAATACGTGCATAGAGCCAGAATTTTGCTCCAAAATATGACTCAGGCCTCGAAATTGGGATGTTTGGGATATTTTGAAAACTACGGGAGGTTTGGGACAAATATGACCAAATGCCGCTTTCAGTACTTGGCATATGTTGGGTATAAAAAGTCGTAATTTCAAACTGCGAATACGTGCAGAGAGCCAGAATTTGACTCCAGAACATAGCTCAGGCCACGAAATTGGAATACTTGGGATATTTGTTTAACTACAGAGGAGTTTGGGCAAAACGTGACTATCTGCAGCTTTCAGTACTTAGCATATGTTGGGTATAAAAATTCGTAATTTCAAACTGCGAATACGTGCAGAGAGCCAGAATTTGGCTCAAAAATATGGCTCAGGCCTCGAAATTGGGATGTTTGGGATATTTTGAAAACTGCAGGGGAGTTTGTGCAAAACGTGACTCACTGCCGCTATCAGTACATGACA
Organism: Procambarus clarkii; assembly: GCF_040958095.1. Lineage (NCBI taxonomy): Eukaryota > Metazoa > Arthropoda > Malacostraca > Decapoda > Cambaridae > Procambarus > Procambarus clarkii. The sequence continues at coordinate 543,246 of NC_091218.1, read as the reverse complement.
TGTTGGGTATAAAAAATCGTAATTTCAGACTGCGAATGCGTGCAGAGAGTCTGAATTTGGCTCAAAAATATGACTCAGGCCTCGAAATTGGGATGTTTGGGATATTTTGAAAACTGCGTGAGGTTTGGGACAAATATGACCAAACGCTGCTTTCAGTACTTGGCATTTGTTGGGTATGAAAAGTCGTAATTTCAAACTGCGAATACGTGCAGAGAGCCAGAATTTGACTCCAAAATATAGCTCAGGCCTCGAAATTGGAATACTTGGGATATTTTTTTAACTACAGAGGAGTTTGTGCAAAACGTGACTAACTGCCGCTTTCAGTACTTAGCATATGTTGGGTATAAAAATTCGTAATTTCAAACTGCGAATACGTGCAGAGTGCCAGAATTTGGCTCAAAAATATGGATCAGCTCTCGAAATTGGGATGTTTGGGATATTTTGAAAACTGCAGGGGAGTTTCGGACAAATATGACCAAATGCAGCTTTCAGTACTTCGCATAAGTTGGGTATAAAAAAGTCGTAATTTCAAACTGCGAATACGTGCAGAGAGCCAGAATTTGGCTCCAAAATATGACTTAGGCCTCGAAATTTTAATATTTGGGATATTTCGAAAACTGCAGGGGGAGTTGATTCAAAATGTGACTCACTGCCGGTTTCAGGACTTGGCATTTGTTGGATATAAAAAGTCGTAATATCAAACTGCGAATACGTGCATAGAGCCAGAATTTGGCTCCAAAATATGGCTCAGGCCTCGAAATTAGGTTGTTTGGGATATTTTGAAAACTGCAGGGAGGTTTGGGATAAATGTGACCAAACGACGCTTTCAGTACTTGGCATATGTTAGGTATAAAAAAGTCGCAACTTCAAACTACGAATACGTGCAGAAAGCCAGAATTTGTCTCCAAAATATGGCTGAGGCCTCGAAATTGGGATATTTGGGATATTTTCAAAACTGCAGGGGAGTTTGTGCAAATTGTAACTCACTGCCGCTTTCAAGACATGGCATATGTTGGTTATAAAAAGTCGTAATATCAAACTGCGAATACGTGCATAGAGCAAGAATTTTGCTCCAAAATATGGCTCAGGTTTCGAAATTAGGATGTTTGAGACGTTTTGAAAACTGCAGGGAGGTTTGGGACAAATATGACCAAATGCCGCTTTCAATACTTGGCATATGCTGGGTATAAAAAGTTGTAACTTCGAACAGTGAATACGTGCAGAGAGCCTGAATTTGGCTCCAAAATATGGCTCAGGCCTCGAAATTGGCATGTTTGGGATTTTTTTGAAAATTGCAGGGGAGTTTGTGCAAATTGTGACTCATTGCCGCTTTCAGTACTTGGCATATGTTGGGTATAATAAGTCGTAATTTCAAACTGCGAATACGTGCAGAGAGCCTGAATTTGGCTCCAAAATATGGCTCAGGCCTCGAAATTGGGATGTGTGGGATTTTTTTGAAAACTGCAGGGAGGTTTAAGACAAATGTGACGAAACGCCCCTTTTAGTACTACACATATGTTGGGAATAAAATAGTCGTAATTTCAAACTGCGAATACGTGCAGAGAGCCAGAATTTGGCTCCAAAATATGGCTCAGGCCTTTAAATTGGGATGTTTGGGATATTTTGAAAACTGCGGGGGAGTTTGGACAAAAATGACCAAACACCGCTTTCAGTATTTGGCATATGTTGGGTATAAAAGTCGTAATTTCAAACTGCGAATACGTGCCGAGAGCCAGAATTTGGCACCAAAATATGGCTCAGGCCTCGAAATAGGGATATTTGGGATATTTTGAAAACTGCAGGGAAGTTTGTGCAAAATATGACTCACTGCCGCTTTCAGTACTTGGCATATGTTGGGTAAAATAAGTAGTAATTTCAAACTGAGAATACGTGCAAAGAGCCAGAATTTTGCTCCAAAATATGGCACAGGCCTCGAAATTGGGATATTTGGGATATTTTGAAAACTGCAGGGAAGTTTGTGCAAAATATGACTCACTGCCGCTTTCAGTACTTGGCATATGTTGGGTATAATAAGTAGTAATTTCAAACTGCGAATACGTGCAGAGAGCCTGAATTTGGCTCCAAAATATGGCTCAGGCCTCGAAATTGGGATGTGTGGGATTTTTTTGAAAACTGCAGGGGAGTTTTTGCAAAATGTGACTCACTGCCGCTATCAGTACTTGGCATATGTTTGGTATAAAAATTCGTAATATGAAACTGAGAATACGTGCAGAGAGCCAGAATTTGGCTCCAAAATATTGCTCAAGCCTCGAAATTGGGATATTTCGAAAACTGCAGGGTAGATTGTGCAAAATGTGACTCACTGACACTTTAAAGACTTGGCATATGTTGGGTATAAAAAGTCGTAATTTCAAACTGCGAATACGTGCATAGAGCCGGAATTTGGCTCCAAATATGACTCAGGCCTCGAAATTGGAATATTTGGGACATTTTTAAAACTACAGGGGAGTTTGTGCAAAATGTGACTAACTGCCGCTTTCAGTACTTGGCATATGTTTCTAATAAAAAGTCGTAATTTCAAACTACGAATACGTGCATAGAGCCAGAATTTGGCTCCAAAACATAGCTCAGGCCTCGAAATTGGGATGTTTGGGATATTTTGAAAACTGCAGGGGGGATTGGAACAAATATGCCCAAACGCCGCTTTCAGTACTTGGCATATGTTAGGTATAAAAAAGTCGCAATTTCAAACTGCGAATACTTGCATAGAGCCAGAATTTGGCTCCAAAATATGGCTCAGGCCTCGAAATTGGGTTGTTTGATATATTTTGAAAACTGCAGGGAGGTTTGGGATAAATGTGACCAAACGACGCTTTCAGCACTTGGCATATGTTAGGTATAAAAAAGTCGCAACTTCAAACTACGAATACGTGCAGAAAGCCAGAATTTGTCTCCAAAATATGGCTGAGGCCTCGAAATTGGAATATTTGGGATATTTTCAAAACTGCAGGGGAGTTTGTGCAAATTGTAACTCACTGCCGCTTTCAGGACATGGCATATGTTGGTTATAAAAAGTCGTAATATCAAACTGCGAATACGTGCATAGAGCAAGAATTTAGCTCCAAAATATGGCTCAGGCCTCGAAATTGGGATGTTTGAGACGTTTTGAAAACTGCAGGGAGGTTTGGGACAAATGTGACTAAATGCCGCTTTCAATACTTGTCATATCTTGGGTATAAAAAGTTGTAACTTCAAACTGCGAATACGTGCAGAGAGCCTGAATTTGGCTCCAAAATATGGCTCAGGCCTCGAAATTGGCATGTTTGGGACTTTTTTGAAAACTGCAGGGGAGTTTGTGCAAAATGTGACTCATTGCCACTTTCAGTACTTGGCATATGTTGGGTATAATAAGTCGTAATTTCAAACTGAGAATACGTGCATAGAGCCTGAATTTTGCTCCAAAATATGGCTCAGGCCTCGAAATTGGGATGTTTGGGACAAATATGACCAAACGCCGCTTTCAGTACTTGGCATATGTTGGGAATAAAAAAAGACGAAATTTCAAACTGCGAATACGTGCAGAGAGCCTGAATTTGGCTCCAAAATATGGCTCAGGACTCGAAATTGGGATGCTTGGGATATTTTGAAAACTGAAGGGGGGATCGGGACAAATGTAACCAAACGCTGCTTTCAGTACTTGGCATAAGTTGCGTATAAAAAAGTCGCAATTTCTAACTGCGAATACGGGAGAAAACCAGAATATGGGTCCAAAATATGGCTCAGTCCTCTAAATTGGGATATTTGGGATATTTCGAAAACTGCAGGGGAGTTTGTGCAAAATGTGACTCACTGCTGCTTTCAGTACTTGGCATGTGTTAGGTATAAAAAGTCGTAATTTCACACTGCGAATACGTGCATAGAGCCAGAATTTAGCTCCAAAATATGGCTCAGGACTCGAAATTGGGATGTTTGGGTTTTTTTGAAAACTGCATGGGGGTTTGGGACAAATGTGACCAAATGCCGCTTTCAGTACTTGGCATATGTTTGGTATAAAAAAGTCGTAATTTCAAACTGCGAATACGTGCAGAGAGCCAGAATTAGGCTCTAAAATATGGCTCAGGACTCAAAATTGGGATATTTGGGATATTTGGAAAACTGCAGGGGAGTTTGTGCAAAATGTGACTCACTGCCGCTTTCAGTACTTGGCATATGTTGGGTATAAAAAGTTGTAATTTCAAACAGCGAATAAGTGCAGAGAGCCAGAATTTGGCTCCAAAATATGGCTCAGGAGTCGAAATTGGGATGTTTGGGATATTTTGAAAATTGCAGGGGGGATTGGGACAAATGTGACCAAACGCCGCTTTCAGTACTTGGCATATGTTGGGTATAAAAAAGTCGTAATTTCAAACTGCGAATACGTGCAGAGAGCCAGAATTTGACTCCAAAATATGGCTCAGGATTCAAAATTGGGATATTTGGGATATTTTGAAAACTGCAGGGAGGTTTGGGACAAATTTGACTAAACGCCGCTTTCAGTACTTCGCATATGTTTGGTATAAAAAATTTGTAATTTCAAACTGCGAATACGTGAAGAGAACCAGAATTTGGCTCCAAAATATAACTCAGGCCTAGAAATTTGGATGTTTGGGATATTTTGAAAACTGCAGGGAGGTTTGGGACAAATGTGACCAAACGCCGCTTTCAATACTTCACATATGTTAGGTATAAAAAGTCGTAATTTCAAACTGTGAATACGTGCATAGAGCCAGAATTTAGCTCCAAAATATGACTCAGGCCTCGAAATTGGGATGGTTGGGATACTTTGAAAACTGCAGGGGGGTTTGGGACAAATGTGACCAAATGCCGCTTTCAGTACTTGGCATATGTTGGGTATAAAAGTCGTAATTTCAAACTGCGAATACGTGCCGAGAGCCAGAATTTGGCACCAAAATATGGCTTAGGCCTCGAAATTGGGATGTTTGGGATATTTCGAAAATTGCAGGGGGGATTGGGACAAATGTGACCAAACGCCGCTTTCAGTACTTCGCATATGTTGGGTATAAAAAAGTCGTAATTTCAAGCAGCGAATACGTGCAAAGAGCCCGAATTTCGCTCCAAAATATGGCACAGCCCTCGAAATTGGGATATTTGGGATATTTTGAAAACTGCAGGGGAGTTTGTGCAAAATATGACTCACTGCCGCTTTCAGTACTTGGCATATGTTGGGTATAAAAAGTCGTAATTTCAAACTGCGAATACGTGAAGAGAGCCAGAATTTGGCTCCAAAATATGGCTTAGGCCTCGAAATTTGGATGTTTGGGATATTTTGAAAACTGCAGGGAGGTTTGGGACAAATGTGACAAAACGCCGCTTTCAGTACTTCGCATGTGTTGGGTATAAAAAATTCGTAATTTCAAACTGCTAATACGTGCAGAGAGCCATAATTTGGCTCTAAAATATGGCTCTGGCTTTGAAATTGGGGAGTTTGGGATATTTTGAAAACTGAAGTGGAGTTTGTGCAAAATGTGACTCTGCCACTTCCAGTACTTGGCATATGTTTGGTATAAAAAAGTCGTAATTTCAAACTGCGAATACGTGCATAGAGCCAGAATTTGGCTCCAAAATATAGCTCAGGCCTTGAAATTGGGATGTTTGGGATATTTTGAAAACTGCAGGGGGGATTGGAACAAATATGCCCAAACGCCGCTTTCAGTACTTGGCATATGTTGGGTATAAAAAAGTCGCAATTTCAAACTGCGAATACGTACAGAGATGCAGAATTTGACACCAAAATATGGTTCAGGCCTCGAAATTTGGATATTTGGGATATTTCGAAAACTGCAGGGGAGTTGATGCAAAATGTGACTCACTGCTGGTTTCAGGACTTGGCATTTGTTGGGTATAAAAAGTTGTAATATCAAACTGCGAATACATGCATAGAGCCAGAATTTGGCTCCAAAATATGGCTCAGGCCTCGAAATTGGGTTGTTTGGGATATTTTGAAAACTGCAGGGAGGTTTGGGATAAATGTGACCAAACGACGCTTTCAGTACTTGGCATATGTTAGGAATAAAAAAGTCGCAACTTCAAACTACGAATACGTGCACAAAGCCAGAATTTGTCTCCAAAATATGGCTGAGGCCTCGAAATTGGGATATTTTTAATATTTTCAAAACTGCAGGGGAGTTTGTGCAAATTGTAACTCACTGCCGCTTTCAGGACATGGCATATGTTGGTTATAAAAAGTCGTAATATCAAACTGCGAATACGTGCATAGAGCCTGAATTTGGCTCCAAAATATGGCTCAGGCCTCGAAATTGGGATGTTTTGGATATTTTGAAAACTGCAGTGGAGTTTGTGCAAAATGTGACTCATTGTCGCTTTCAGTACTTGGCATATGTTGGGTAAAATAAGTCGTAATTTCAAACTGCGAATACGTGCAGAGAGCCTGAATTTGGCTCCAAAATATGGCTAAGGCCTCAAAATTGGCATGTTTGGGACTTTTTTGAAAATTGCAGGGGAGTTTGTGCAAAATTTGACTCATTGCCGCTTTCATTACTTGGCATATGTTGGGTATAATAAGTCGTAATTTCAAACTGAGAATACGTGCATAGAGCCTGAATTTGGCTCCAAAATATGGCTCAGGCCTCGAAATTGGGATGTTTGGGACAAATATGACCAAACGCCGCTTTCAGTACTTGGCATATGTTGGGAATAAAAAAAGACGAAATTTCAAACTGCGAATACGTGCAGAGAGCCTGAATTTGGCTCCAAAATATGGCTCAGGACTCGAAATTGGGATATTTGGGATATTTCGAAAACTGCAGGGGAGTTTGTGCAAAATGTGACTCTGCCACTTTCAGGTCTTGGCATACGTTGGGTATAAAAAGTCGTAATTTCAAACTGCGAATACGTGCATAGAGCCAGAATTTTGCTCCAAAATATGACTCAGGCCTCGAAATTGGGATGTTTGGGATATTTTGAAAACTACGGGAGGTTTGGGACAAATATGACCAAACGCCGCTTTCAGTACTTGGCATATGTTGGGTATAAAAAGTCGTAATTTCAAACTGCGAATACGTGCAGAGAGCCAGAATTTGACTCCAGAACATAGCTCAGGCCACGAAATTGGAATACTTGGGATATTTTTTTAACTACAGAGGAGTTTGGGCAAAACGTGACTATCTGCAGCTTTCAGTACTTAGCATATGTTGGGTATAAAAATTCGTAATTTCAAACTGCGAATACGTGCAGAGAGCCAGAATTTGGCTCAAAAATATGGCTCAGGCCTCGAAATTGGGATGTTTGGGATATTTTGAAAACTGCAGGGGAGTTTGTGCAAAATGTGACTCACTGCCGCTTTCAGTACATGACATGTTGGGTATAAAAAATCGTAATTTCAGACTGCGAATGCGTGCAGAGAGTCTGAATTTGGCTCAAAAATATGACTCAGGCCTCGAAATTGGGATGTTTGGGATATTCTGAAAACTGCGTGTGGTTTGGGACAAATATGACCAAACGCTGCTTTCAGTACTTGGCATTTGTTGGGTATGAAAAGTCGTAATTTCAAACTGCGAATACGTGCAGAGAGCCAGAATTTGACTCCAAAATATAGCTCAGGCCTCGAAATTGGAATACTTGGCATATTTTTTTAACTACAGAGGAGTTTGTGCAAAACGTGACTAACTGCCGCTTTCAGTACTTAGCATATGTTGGGTATCAAAATTCGTAATTTCAAACTGCGAATACGTGCAGAGTGCCAGAATTTTGCTCAAAAATATGGATCAGCTCTCGAAATTGGGATGTTTGGGATATTTTGAAAACTGTAGGGGAGTTTCGGACAAATATGACCAAATGCAGCTTTCAGTACTTCGCATAAGTTGGGTATAAAAAAGTCGTAATTTCAAACTGCGAATACGTGCAGAGAGCCAGAATTTGGCTCCAAAATATGACTTAGGCCTCGAAATTTGGATATTTGGGATATTTCGAAAACTGCAGGGGAGTTGATTCAAAATGTGACTCACTGCCGGTTTCAGGACTTGGCATTTGTTGGGTATAAAAAGTCGTAATATCAAAATGCGAATACGTGCATAGAGCCAGAATTTGGCTCCAAAATATGGCTCAGGCCTCGAAATTAGGTTGATTGGGATATTTTGAAAACTGCAGGGAGGTTTGGGATAAATGTGACCAAACGACGCTTTCAGTACTTGGCATATGTTAGGTATAAAAAAGTCGCAACTTCAAACTACGAATACGTGCAGAAAGCCAGAATTTGTCTCCAAAATATGGCTGAGGCCTCGAAATTGGGATATTTGGGATATTTTCAAAACTGCAGGGGAGTTTGTGCAAATTGTAACTCACTGCCGCTTTCAGGACATGGCATATGTTGGTTATAAAAAGTCGTAATATCAAACTGCGAATACGTGCATAGAGCAAGAATTTTGCTCCAAAATATGGCTCAGGCCTCGAAATTGGGATGTTTGAGACGTTTTGAAAACTGCAGGGAGGTTTGGGACAAATATGACCAAATGCCGCTATCAATACTTGGCATATGCTGGGTATAAAAAGTTGTAACTTCGAACAGTGAATACGTGCAGAGAGCCTGAATTTGGCTCCAAAATATGGCTCAGGCCTCGAAATTGGGATGTGTGGGATTTTTTTGAAAACTGCAGGGAGGTTTAAGACAAATGTGACGAAACGCCCCTTTTAGTACTACACATATGTTGGGAATAAAATAGTCGTAATTTCAAACTGCGAATACGTGCAGAGAGCCAGAATTTGGCTCCAAAATATGGCTCAGGCCTTTAAATTGGGATGTTTGGGATATTTTGAAAACTGCGGGGGAGTTTGGACAAAAATGACCAAACACCGCTTTCAGTATTTGGCATATGTTGGGTATAAAAGTCGTAATTTCAAACTGCGAATACGTGCCGAGAGCCAGAATTTGGCACCAAAATATGGCTCAGGCCTCGAAATAGGGATATTTGGGATATTTTGAAAACTGCAGGGAAGTTTGTGCAAAATATGACTCACTGCCGCTTTCAGTACTTGGCATATGTTGGGTATAATAAGTAGTAATTTCAAACTGCGAATACGTGCAGAGAACCTGAATTTGGCTCCAAAATATGGCTCAGGCCTCGAAATTGGGATGTGTGGGATTTTTTTGAAAACTGCATGGGAGTTTGTGCAAAATGTGACTCACTGCCGCTATCAGTACTTGGCATATGTTTGGTATAAAAATTCGTAATATGAAACTGAGAATACGTGCAGAGAGCCAGAATTTGGCTCCAAAATATTGCTCAAGCCTCGAAATTGGGATATTTCGAAAACTGCAGGGTAGATTGTGCCAAATGTGACTCACTGCCACTTTCAAGACTTGGCATATGTTGGGTATAAAAAGTCGTAATTTCAAACTGCGAATACGTGCATAGAGCCGGAATTTGGCTCCAAAATATGACTCAGGCCTCGAAATTGGAATATTTGGGACATTTTTAAAACTACAGGGGAGTTTGTGCAAAATGTGACTAACTGCCGCTTTCAGTACTTGGCATATGTTTCTAATAAAAAGTCGTAATTTCAAACTACGAATACGTGCATAGAGCCAGAATTTGGCTCCAAAACATAGCTCAGGCCTCGAAATTGGGATGTATGGGATATTTTGAAAACTGCAGGGGGGATTGGAACAAATATGCCCAAACGCCGCTTTCAGTACTTGGCATATGTTAGGTATAAAAAAGTCGCAATTTCAAACTGCGAATACGTGCATAGAGCCAGAATTTGGCTCCAAAATATGGCTCAGGCCTCGAAATTGGGTTGTTTGATATATTTTGAAAACTGCAGGGAGGTTTGGGATAAATGTGACCAAACGACGCTTTCAGTACTTGGCATATGTTAGGTATAAAAAAGTCGCAACTTCAAACTACGAATACGTGCAGAAAGCCAGAATTTGTCTCCAAAATATGGCTGAGGCCTCGAAATTGGAATATTTGGGATATTTTCAAAACTGCAGGGGACTTTGTGCAAATTGTAACTCACTGCCGCTTTCAGGACATGGCATATGTTGGTTATAAAAAGTCGTAATATCAAACTGCGAATACGTGCATAGAGCAAGAATTTAGCTCCAAAATATGGCTCAGGCCTCGAAATTGGGATGTTTGAGACGTTTTGAAAACTGCAGGGAGGTTTGGGACAAATGTGACCAAATGCCGCTTTCAATACTTGTCATATCTTGGGTATAAAAAGTTGTAACTTCAAACTGCGAATACGTGCAGAGAGCCTGAATTTGGCTCCAAAATATGGCTCAGGCCTTGAAATTGGCATGTTTGGGACTTTTTTGAAAACTGCAGGGGAGTTTGTGCAAAATGTGACTCATTGCCACTTTCAGTACGTGGCATATGTTGGGTATAATAAGTCGTAATTTCAAACTGAGAATACGTGCATAGAGCCCGAATTTTGCTCCAAAATATGGCTCAGGCCTCGAAATTGGGATGTTTGGAACAAATATGACCAAACGCCGCTTTCAGTACTTGGCATATGTTGGGAATAAAAAAAGACGAAATTTCAAACTGCGAATACGTGCAGAGAGCCTGAATTTGGCTCCAAAATATGGCTCAGGACTCGAAATTGGGATGCTTGGGATATTTTGAAAACTGAAGGGGGGATTGGGACAAATGTAACCAAACGCTGCTTTCAGTACTTGGCATAAGTTGGGTATAAAAAAGTCGCAATTTCTAACTGCGAATACGGGAGAAAACCAGAATATGGGTCCAAAATATGGCTCAGTCCTCTAAATTGGGATATTTGGGATATTTCGAAAACTGCAGGGGAGTTTGTGCAAAATGTGACTCACTGCTGCTTTCAGTACTTGGCATGTGTTAGGTATAAAAAGTCGTAATTTCACACTGCGAATACGTGCATAGAGCCAGAATTTAGCTCCAAAATATGGCTCAGGACTCGAAATTGGGATGTTTGGGATATTTTGAAAACTGCATGGGGGTTTGGGACAAATGTGACCAAATGCCGCATTCAGTACTTATCATATGTTTGGTATAAAAAAGTCGTAATTTCAAACTGCGAATACGTGCAGAGAGCCAGAATTAGGCTCCAAAATATGGCTCAGGACTCAAAATTGGGATATTTGGGATATTTGGAAAACTGCAGGGGAGTTTGTGCAAAATGTGACTCACTGCCGCTTTCAGTACTTGGCATATGTTGGGTATAAAAAGTTGTAATTTCAAACAGCGAATAAGTGCAGAGAGCCAGAATTTGGCTCAAAAATATGGCTGAGGAGTCGAAATTGGGATGTTTGGGATATTTTGAAAATTGCAGGGGGGATTGGGACAAATGTGACCAAACGCCGCTTTCAGTACTTGGCATATGTTGGGTATAAAAAAGTCGTAATTTCAAACTGCGAATACGTGCAGAGAGCCAGAATTTGACTCCAAAATATGGCTCAGGATTTGAAATTGGGATATTTGGGATATTTTGAAAACTGCAGGGAGGTTTGGGACAAATGTGACTAAACGCCGCTTTCAGTACTTCGCATATGTTTGGTATAAAAAATTTGTAATTTCAAACTGCGAATACGTGCAGAGAACCAGAATTTGGCTCCAAAATATAACTCAGGCCTAGAAATTTGGATGTTTGGTATATTTTGAAAACTGCAGGGAGGTTTGGGACAAATGTGACCAAACGCCGCTTTCAATACTTCACATATGTTAGGTATAAAAAGTCGTAATTTCAAACTGTGAATACGTGCATAGAGCCAGAATTTAGCTCCAAAATATGACTCAGGCCTCGAAATTGGGATGGTTGGGATACTTTGAAAACTGCAGGGGGGTTTGGGACAAATGTGACCAAATGCCGCTTTCAGTAATTGGCATATGTTGGGTATAAAAGTCGTAATTTCAAACTGCGAATACGTGCCGAGAGCCAGAATTTGGCACCAAAATATGGCTTAGGCCTCGAAATTGGGATGTTTGGGATATTTCGAAAATTGCAGGGGGGATAGGGACAAATGTGACCAAACGCCGCTTTCAGTACTTCGCATATGTTGGGTATAAAAAAGTCGTAATTTCAAGCAGCGAATACGTGCAAAGAGCCCGAATTTCTCTCCAAAATATGGCACAGCCCTCGAAATTGGGATATTTGGGATATTTTGAAAACTGTAGGGGAGTTTGTGCAAAATATGACTCACTGCCGCTTTCAGTACTTGGCATATGTTGGGTATAAAAAGTCGTAATTACAAACTGCGATTACGTGAAGAGAGCCAGAATTTGGCTCCAAAATATGGCTTAGGCCTCGAAATTTGGATGTTTGGGATATTTTGAAAACTGCAGGGAGGTTTGGGACAAATGTGACAAAACGCCGCTTTCAGTACTTCGCATGTGTTGGGTATAAAAAATTCGTAATTTCAAACTGCTAATACATGCAGAGAGCCATAATTTGGCTCTAAAATATGGCTCTGGCTTTGAAATTGGGGAGTTTGGGATATTTTGAAAACTGTAGTGGAGTTTGTGCAAAATGTGACTCTGCCACTTCCAGTACTTGGCATATGTTTGGTATAAAAAAGTCGTAATTTCAAACTGCGAATACGTGCAGAGAGCCAAAATTTATCTCCAAAGTAAGGCTCAGTCCTCGAAATTGGGATATTTAGGATATTTTGAAAACTGCAGGGGAGTTTGTGCAAAATGTGACTCACTGCTGCTTTCAGTACTTGGCATATTTTGGGTATAAAAAGTCGAAATTTCACACAGCGAATATGTGCATAGAGCCAGAATTTAGCTGCAAATTATAGCTCAGGACTCGAAATTGGGATGTTTGAGATATTTTGAAAACTGCATGGGGGTTTGGGACAAATGTGACCAAATGCCGCTTTCAGTACTTGGCATATGTTGGGTATGAAAAGTCGTAATTTCAAACTGCGAATATGTGCAGAGCCTGAATTTGGCTCCAAAGTATGGCTCAGGCCTCGAAATTGGGATGTTTGGGATATTTTGAAAACTGCAGGGATGTTTGGGACAAATGTGACCAAACGCCGCTTTCAGTACTTGGCATATGTTGGGTATAAAAAAGTCGTAATTTCAAACTGCGAATACGTGCAGGGAGCCAGAATTAGGCTCCAAAATATGGCTCAGACCTCGAAATTGGGATATTTGGGATATTTTGAAAACTGCAGGGGAGTTTGTGCAAAATGTGACTCGCCGCTTTCAGTACTTGGCATATGTTGGGTATAAAAAGTCGTAATTTCAAACTGAGAATACGTGCATAGAGCCAGAATTTAGCTCCAAAATATGACTCAGGCCTCGAAATTGGGATGTTTGGGATATTTTGAAAACTGCAGGGGGGTTTGGGACAAATGTGACCAATTGCCGCTTTCAGTACTTGGCATAATTTGGGTATGAAAAGTAGTAATTTCAAATTGCGAATACGTGCAGAACCTGAATTTGGCTCTAAAATATGGCTCAGGCCTCGAAATTGGGATGTTTGGGATATTTAGAAAACTGCAGGGAGGTTTGGGATGTTTTGAAAACTGCAGGGGGGTTTGGGACAAATGTGACCAATTACCGCTTTCAGTACTTGGCATCATTTGGGTATGAAAAGTAGTAATTTCAAATTGCGAATACGTGCAGAACCTGAATTTGGCTCCAAAATATGGCTCAGGCCTCGAAATTGCGATATTTGGGATATTTTGAAAACTGCAGGGGAGTTTGTTGCAAAATGTGACTCACTGCCGCTTTCAGTACTTGGCATATGTTGGGTATAAAAAGTCGTAATATCAAACTGCGAATAAGTGCAAATAGCCAGAATTTGGCTCCAAAATATGGCTAAGGCCTCGATTTTGGGGTTGTTTGGGATATTTTCAAAACTGCAGGGAGGTTTGAGACAAATGTGACCAAACGCCGCTTTCAGTATTTCGCATATGTTGGGTATAAAAAAGTCGTAATTTCAAGCAACGAATACGTGCAAAGAGCCCGAATTTCGCTCCAAAATATTGCTCAGGCCTCGAAATTGGGATGTTTGGGATATTTTGAAAACTGCATTGGAGTTTGTGCAAAATGTGACTCTCTGCCGCTTTCTGTACTTGACATATGTTCGGTATAAAAAGACGTAATATCAGACTGCAAATACGTGCATAGAGCCAGACTTTGGCTCCAAAATATGGTATAGGCCTCGAAAATGGGATGTTTGAGATATTTTGAAAACTGCAGAGGAGTTTGTGCAAAATGTGACTCACTGCCGCTTTCAGTACTTGGCATATGTTGTGTATAAAAAGTCGTAATTTCAAACTGCGAATACGTGCAGAGAGCCAGATTTTGGCTCCAAAATATGACTTAGGCCTCGAAATTTGGATGTGTGGGATATTTTGAAAACTGCAGGGGAGTTTGTGCAAAATGTGACTCACTGCCGCTTTTAGTACTTGGCATATGTTGGGTATAAAAAGTCGTAATATCAAACTAAGAATACGTGCAAAGAGCCAGAATTTGGCTCCAAAATATGGCTGAGGCCTCGATATTATGATGTTTGGGATATTTTCAAAACTGCAGGGAGGTTTGAGACAAATGTGATGAAACGCCGCTTTTAGTACTACGCATATGTTGGGAATAAAAAATTCGTAATTTCAAACTGCGAATACGTGCAGAGAGCCAGAATTTGGCTCCAAAATATGGCTCAGGCCTTTAAATTGGGATGTTTTGGATATTTTGAAAACTGCGGGGGAGTTTGGACAAAAATGACCAAACCCCGCTTCCAGTATTTGGCATATGTTGGGTATAAAAGTCGTAATTTCAAACTGCGAATACGTGCCGAGAGCCAGAATTTGGCACCAAAATATGGCTCAGGCCTCGAAATTGGGATGTTTGGGATATTTTGAAAATTGCAGGGGGGATTGGGACAAATGTGACCAAACGCCGCTTTCAGTACTTCGCATATGTTGTGTATAAAAAAGCCGTAATTTCAAGCAGCGAATACGTGCAAAGAGCCCGAATTTCGCTCCAAAATATGGCACAGGCCTCGAAATTGGGATATTTGGGATATTTTGAAAACTGCAGGGGAGTTTGTGCAAAATATGACTCACTGCCTCTTTCAGTACTTGGCATATGTTGGGTATAAAAAGTCGTAATTTCAAACTGCGAATACGTGAAGAGAGCCAGAATTTGGATCTAAAATATGGCTCAGGCTTTGAAATTGGGGGTTTTGGGATATTTTGAAAACTGTAGTGGAGTTTGTGCAAAATGTGACTCTGCCACTTTCAGTACTTGGCATATGTTTGGTATAAAAAAGTCGTAATTTCAAACTGCGAATACTTGCAGAGAGCCAAAATTTGGCTCCAAAGTATGGCTCAGGCCTCGAAATTGGGATATTTAGGATATTTTGAAAACTGCAGGGGAGTTTGTGCAAAATGTGACTCACTGCTGCTTTCAGTACTTGGCATATGTTGGGTATAAAAAGTTTTAATTTCACACTGCGAATACGTGCATAGAGCCAGAATTTAGCTGCAAAATATGGCTCAGGACTCGAAATTGCGATGTTTGGGATATTTTGAAAACTGCATGGGGGTTTGGAACAAATGTGACCAAATGCCGCTTTCAGTACTTGGCATATGTTGGGTATGAAAAGTCGTAATTTCAAACTGCGAATATGTGCAGAGCCTGAATTTGGCTCCAAAATATGGCTCAGGCCTCGAAATTGGGATGTTTGGGATATATTGAAAACTGCAGGGAGGTTTGGGATATTTTGAAAACTGCAGGGAGGTTTGGGACAAATGTGACCAAATGCCGCTTTCAGTACTTGGCATATGTTGGGTATAAAAAGTCGCATTTTCAAACAGCGATTACGTGCAGAGAGCCTGAATTTGGCTCCAAAATATGGCTCAGGCTTCGAAATTGGGATATTTGGGATATTTTGAAAACTGCAGGGGAGTTTGTTGCAAAATGTGACTCACTGCCTTTTTCAGTACTTGGCATATGTTGGGTATAAAAAGTAGTAATTTCAAACTGCGAAGACGTGCAGAGAGCCAGAATTTGGCTCCAAAATATGACTCAGGCCTCGAAATTGGGATGTTTGGGATATTTTGAAAATTGCAGGGGGGATTGGGACAAATTTGACCAAACGCCGCTTTCAGTACTTAGCATATGTTGGGTATAAAAAAGTCGTAATTTCAAACTGCGAATACGTGCAGAGAGCGAGAATTAGGCTCCAAATTATGGCTCAGGCCTCAAAATTGGGATATTTGGGATATTTTGAAAACTGCAGGGGAGTTTGTGCAAAATGTGACTCACTGCCGCTTTCAGTACTTGGCATATGTTTGGTATAAAAATTTGTAATTTCAAACTGCGAATACATGCAGAGAGCCAGAATTTGGCTCCAAAATATGGCTCAGGACTCGAAATTGGGATGTTTGGGATATTTTGAAAATTGCAGGGGGGACTGGGACAAATGTGACCAAATGCCACTTTCACTACTTGGCATATGTTGGGTATAAAAAGTCGTAATTTCAAACTGCGAATACGTGCTTATAACCAGAATTTGGCTCAAAAATATACCTCAGGCCTCGAAATTGGGATGTTTGGGATATTTTGAAAACTGCAGGGAGGTTTGGGACAAATGTGACCAAACGCCGCTTTCAGTATTTCACATATGTTGGGTATAAAAAGTCGTAATTTCAAACTGCGAATACGTGCAGAGAGCCAGAATTTGGCTCCAAAATATGGCTCAGGTTTAGAAATTGGGATGTTTGGGATATTTTGAAAATTGCAGGGGGGATTGGGACAAATTTGACCAAACGCCGCTTTCAGTACTTGGCATATGTTGGGTATAAAAAGTCGCATTTTCGAACAGCGATTACGTGCAGAGAGCCGTAATTTGGCTCCAAAATATGGCTCAGGCCTCGAAATTGGGATATTTGGGATATTTTGAAAACTGCAGGGGAGTTTGTTGCAAAATGTGACTCACTGCCGCTTTCAGTACTTGGCATATGTTGGGTATAAAAAGTCGTAATTTCCAACTGCGAAGACGTGCAGAGAGCCAGAATTTGGCTCCAAAATATGACTCAGGCCTCGAAATTGGGATGCTTGGGATATTTTGAAAATTGCAGGGGGGATTGGGCCAAATTTGACCAAACGCCGCTTTCAGTACTTAGCATATGTTGGGTATCAAAAAGTCGTAATTTCAAACTGCGAATACGTGCAGAGAGCCAGAATTAGGCTCCAAATTATGGCTCAGGCTTCGAAATTGGGATATTTGGGATATTTTGAAAACTGCAGGGGAGTTTGTGCAAAATGTGACTCACTGCCGCTTTCAGTACTTGGCATATATTGGGTATAAAAAGTTGTAATTTCAAACTGCGAATACGTGCAGAGAGCCAGAATTTGGCTCCAAAATATGGCTCAGGACTCGAAATTGGGATGTTTGGGATATTTTGAAAATTGCTGGGGGGATTGGGACAAATGTGACCAAACGCCACTTTCAGTACTTGGCATATGTTGGGTATAAAAAAGTGGTAATTTCAAACTGCGAATACGTGCATAGAGCCCGAATTTAGCTCCAAAATATGACTCAGGCCTCGAAATTGGGATGGTGGGGATATTTTGAAAACTGCAGGGGGGATTGGGACAAATGTGACCAAACGCCACTTTCAGTACTTGGCATATGTTGGGTATAAAAAATCGTAATTTCAAACTGCGAATACGTGCATAGAGCCAGAATTTAGCTCCAAAATATGACTCAGGCCTCGAAATTGGGATGGTTTGGATATTTTGAAAACTGCAGGGGGGGTTTGGGACAAATGTGACCAAATGCCGCTTTCAGTACTTGGCATATGTTGGGTATAAAAAGTCGTAATTTCAAACTGCGAATACGTGCAACCCGTTCTCACACAAGACAGCACATATATGACTTAGTGCTTAAAGTCAATATGTGGAATGTGATTTAGTACATATGTGATATGTTCCCAGTTAACTTTTTTACCAAGGCTCAAACTCTTCCTCACGTACCAATTTACGTCTCACAGTACTCGTCCATCAACGTAGATAGCTGAATAGTCGTGATTGGTTCAATTATAACGAAAATTGTAGTTTTCAGGTCCCACATGGGTTGTGAAATTCACCTACTATTGTCCATGCTCTTATAATATTACAGATCAGCTACATCCTATTGAAGGCTCGTAGTTTTGTTTTGAGAAATATTAGTTGTTCTTAGTAAATTATAATAAGCACAATAAATTATTACATAGAATAACAGTGCTTCACCAATCAATATTATATACCATAGTTTGTGCTTTAGAAATCTTTAAAGAATGTTTTGTAGGAACGCTAACAGAAAACGATGTTATGTTGGAATGTATATAGGGTAAACTACTGCAAGCATAATGGTATGGTGTGGATTATAGGAAACTATAGGATTAGTATAGGGTCCACTACCACCTGTTAGGTGGGTAAGGGGTCCAATAACACCCGCAGGATGAGTATGGGGGTCACATCCACCCACAGGAATGGTATGGGGATCACTTCCACCCACAGGAAGGGTATGGGATCCAATACCATCCACTGGATGTGTATTGCGTCCACTACCACCGACAGGATGGGTATGGGCTCACAACCACCCACAGGATGGGTATGGGGTCCAATACCACCCACAGGATGAGTATGGGGTCCACTATAACCCACAGGATGGGTATGGGGCTCCAACCACCCACAGAATAAGTATGGGGTACAATAACACCCACTGGATATGTATGGCGTCCATTGCCCCCACAGGATGACTATAGGGTACAGTATCGCCCAAAGGATTAGTATATAGGGTTCACTGCCGCCCACAGAGTCGGTATGGGGTCCACCGCCACCCACAGGGTCGGTATGGGGTCCACTACCGCCCACAGGGTCGCTATGAAGTCAACTACCGTCCACAGGGTCGGTAGGGGTCCACTACCGCCCACAGGGTCGGTAGGGGGTCCACTGCCACCCACAGGGTCGGTAGGGGGTCCACTGCCGCCCACAGGATCGATAGGGGGTCCACTGTCGCCCACAGGGTCGATAGGGGGGGGTCCACTACCGCCCACAGGATCGATAGGGGGTCCACTGCCGCCCACAGGGTCGGTAGGGGGTCCACTGCCGCCCACAGGTTCGGTAGGGGTCCACTGCCGCCCACAGGGTCGGTAGGGGGTCCACTGCCGCCCACAGGATCGATAGGGGGTCCACTGCCGCCCATAGTGTTGATTGGGGGTCCCTTACCGCCCACAGGGTCTCTATGAAGTCAACTACCGCCCATAGTGTTTGTATAGTGTCCACTATCGCCCATAGTGTTATTATGGGGTCCACTACCCCTCATAGGGTCGGTATGGGGGTCCATTACTACCCACAGGGTGTGTCTGGGGTCTATTTTGGCAATACTGCTTTTCCAATCTCATTTGTTGTTCAATGTAAAATATTTGTTGCTCGACTTGCAACAATTTATATATATATATATATATATATATATATATATATATATATATATATATATATATATATATATATATATATATATATATATATATATATGCGAACAAGCCTGAATGGTCCCCAGGACAATATGCAACTGAAAACTCACACCCCAGAAGTGACTCGAACCCATACTCCCAGAAGCAACGCAACTGGTATGTACAAGACGCCTTATTCCACTTGACCATCACGACCGGACATAATGAGGTGATAGCCGAGGCTATTTGAACCACCCCACCGCCGGCACTCGGATAGTAATCTTGGGCATAGCATTTTACCAAATCACCTCATTCTTTGGGGCACACGTGAGGAACACAAATGCGAACAAGCCTGAATGGTCCCCAGGACAATATGCAACTGAAAGCTCACACCCCAGAAGTGACTCGAACCCATACTCCCAGAAGCAACGCAACTGGTATGTACAAGACGCCTTAATCCACTTGACCATCACGACCGGACATAATGAGGTGATAGCCGAGGCTATTTGAACCACCCCACCGCCGGCACTCGGATAGTAATCTTGGGCATAGCATATTACCAAATCACCTCATTCTTTGGGGCACACGTGAGGAACACAAATGCGAACAAGCCTGAATGGTCCCCAGGACAATATGCAACTGAAAACTCACACCCCAGAAGTGACTCGAACCCATACTCCCAGAAGCAACGCAACTGGTATGTACAAGACGCCTTAATCCACTTGACCATCACGACCGGACATAATGAGGTGATAGCCGAGGCTATTTGAACCACCCCACCGCCGGCACTCGGTGGGGGGCACTGAATGGGGACCATTCAGGCTTGTTCGCATTTGTGTTCCTCACGTGTGCCCCAAAGAATGAGGTGATTTGGTAAAATGCTATGCCCAAGATTACTATCCGAGTGCCGGCGGTGGGGTGGTTCAAATAGCCTCGGCTATCACCTCCCACAGTACACCTCCCAGGTGTGGGAGGTGTACTGTGGGAGGTTGGTGCTGGGGTTACCTGTGGGAGGTGTACTGTGGGAGGTTGGTGCTGGGGTTACCTGTGGGATGTGTACTGTGGGAGGTTGGTGTTGTGTACTGTGGGAGGTTGGTGTTGGGGTTACCTGTGGGAGGTGTACTGTGGGAGGTTGGTGCTGGGGTTACCTGTGGGAGGTGTACTGTGGGAGGTTGGTGTTGTGTACTGTGGGAGGTTGGTGCTGGGGTTACCTGTGGGATGTGTACTGTGGGAGGTTGGTGTTGTGTACTGTGGGAGGTTGGTGTTGGGGTTACCTGTGGGAGGTGTACTGTGGGAGGTTGGTGCTGGGGTTACCTGTGGGATGTGTACTGTGGGAGGTTGGTGTTGTGTACTGTGGGAGGTTGGTGTTGGGGTTACCTGTGGGAGGTGTACTGTGGGAGGTTGGTGCTGGGGTTACCTGTGGGAGGTGTACTGTGGGAGGTTGGTGTTGTGTACTGTGGGAGGTTGGTGCTGGGGTTACCTGTGGGATGTGTACTGTGGGAGGTTGGTGTTGTGTACTGTGGGAGGTTGGTGTTGGGGTTACCTGTGGGAGGTGTACTGTGGGAGGTTGGTGCTGGGGTTGCCTGTGGGAGGTGTACTGTGGGAGGTTGGTGTTGTGTACTGTGGGAAGTTGGTGCTGGGGTTACCTGTGGGATGTGTACTGTGGGAGGTTGGTGTTGTGTACTGTGGGAGGTTGGTGCTGGGGTTACCTGTGGGAGGTGTACTGTGGGAGGTTGGTGCTGGGGTTACCTGTGGGATGTGTACTGTGGGAGGTTGGTGTTGTGTACTGTGGGAGGTTGGTGCTGGGGTTACCTGTGGGAGGTTGGTGCTGGGGTTACCTGTGGGAGGTGTACTGTGGGAGGTTTGTGTTGGGGTTACCTGTGGGAGGTGTACTGTGGGAGGTTGGTGTTGGGGTTACTGTGGGAGGTTGGTGCTGGGGTTACCTGTGGGAGGTGTACTGTGGGAGGTTGGTGTTGGGGTTACCTGTGGGAGGTGTACTATGGGAGGTTGGTGTTGTGTACTGTGGGAGGTTGGTGCTGGGGTTACCTGTGGGAGGTTGGTGCTGGGGTTACCTGTGGGAGGTGTACTGTTGGAGGTTGGTGTTGGGGTTACCTGTGGGAGGTGTACTGTGGGAGGTTGGTGTTGGGGTTACTGTGGGAGGTTGGTGCTGGGGTTACCTGTGGGAGGTGTACTGTGGGAGGTTGGTGTTGGGGTTACCTGTGTGAGGTGTACTGTGGGAGGTTGGTGTTGTGTACTGTGGGAGGTTGGTGCTGGGGTTACCTGTGGGAGGTTGGTGCTGGGGTTACCTGTGGGAGGTGTACTGTGGGACGTTGGTGTTGGGGTTACCTGTGGGAGGTGTACTGTGGGAGGTTTGTGTTGGGGTTACTGTGGGAGGTTGGTGCTGGGGTTACCTGTGGGAGGTGTACTGTGGGAGGTTGGTGTTGGGGTTACCTGTGGGAGGTTGGTGTTGGGGTTACTGTGGGAGGTGTACTGTAGGAGGTTGGTGTGTGTGTATTCACCTAGTATATCTTGTTTCTGGGTGTACTAACCTAGTATATGTTGCGTGTGTGTGTATACTCACCTAGTCTCACCTAGAATATCTTGTGTGTAAGTACTCAACTAGTACTCACCTAGTATACCTTGTCAGACCTTGCTTATAGCCTATACAGACCTTGTGTGTGTGTACGATCATATGTGGCATTCTTCCAAGAAAAGGAGTTTGAAATGAAACGGTATAATCAGATCCTTTTATACAACACATTGAGAAAGAATAAAGGTTAAGTGTGGTATCAGTAAGATTTACACACTAGTCCACACTTGCGTGGTGTACATTATGTGTGTGTACAATGTAAGTGGAGGCAGAGTTGGAGGGAGGGAAATGTAGTTGGTGGACCTGTGGTCAGGGTGGCTCCAGAGGTAGGGTGTCAAATTTCAGTGTTTATGGCAGGGTAAGGGAATGGTCGTCGGTGGTCTTGTGATTCAATATTTTCTTGTTGTCGCTAAGTTACACTTTTTCAGGTCTATATAGTACAATGGCCAGTCCTCATGTACCTAGTAATTATGTACCTTAAATTATGTACGTAAATTATGTAATTATGTTCATGTACCTAGTACCTAGTAGTTATATTGTCAGTTGGGGGTTAATGGGCCAGGCCGAGCGTGCCTGTGCCCCACAAATATCACCCTTATTGCTGACTAGTTGGTATAACGGCTTTTCCCAAACCTCTCTCTCGCCAGAATTATACTGGCATGTGAATATCTTTGGCAGTTGATGAATCCTAAATATAAATAATAAATAAATAAATGTTTATTTAGGTAAGGTACATCCATACAAGAAATTTTTACAAAGATTGGTGGAGTTATAGATAGATTCATACATTGCATAACTGCATGGCATAACTGGCAATCCCCTCACAGTGTTCAAGTGAGAACTGGATAAGCACCTCCAAAGGATACCCAAGTATGCCAAGTATGCTGTCCTGAGGAACACCAATGTTGATGGGTAGGGTGGGAGAAATTGAATTATTCACAGAAACATACTGGAGCCTGTCAGTGAGGTAGGATTTGAGGTATTGCAGGGGATACAAGAAACTGATCACTGGTCTCCCATTTGGTCCTCATTGCTTTATCTTACTATTATTGAATGTCAATAACCGTATTATGCAATTTCAATTTCTTCTATTGCTTTCTTTATTATGCACCCCATACCCATCCCGTGGGCCGTGGTGTAAAGGATTACAGAGGCACATAATCGGTTCAGGACCTGAACCCTCTAGTTCGTTTAGCTAAGCAAATAACAATGTTTGACGCTAGTTACAAAATTATCAATGTTGTATACACATGTACACACACACTCATACATACATATATATATATATATATATATATATATATATATATATATATATATATATATATATATATATATATATATATATATATATATATATATATAATTATACCACTGAAAACTCACACCCCAGAAGTGACTCGAACCCATACTCCCAGGAGCCACGCAACTGGTATGTACAAGACGCCTTAATCCACTTGACCATCACGACCGGACAAAATGAGGTGATAGCCGAGGCTATTTGAACCACCCCACCGCCGGCACTCGGATAGTAATCTTGGGCATAGCATTTTACCAAATCACCTCATTCTTTGGGGCACACGTGAGGAACACAAATGCGAACAAGCCTGAATGGTCCCCAGGACAATATGCAACTGAAAACTCACACCCCAGAAGTGACTCGAACCCATACTCCCAGGAGCCACGCAACTGGTATGTACAAGACGCCTTAATCCACTTGACCATCACGACCGGACAAAATGAGGTGATAGCCGAGGCTATTTGAACCACCCCACCGCCGGCACTCGGATAGTAATCTTGGGCATAGCATTTTACCAAATCACCTCATTCTTTGGGGCACACGTGAGGAACACAAATGCGAACAAGCCTGAATGGTCCCCAGGACAATATGCAACTGAAAACTCACACCCCAGAAGTGACTCGAACCCATACTCCCAGGAGCCACGCAACTGGTATGTACAAGACGCCTTAATCCACTTGACCATCACGACCGGACAAAATGAGGTGATAGCCGAGGCTATTTGAACCACCCCACCGCCGGCACTCGGATAGTAATCTTGGGCATAGCATTTTACCAAATCACCTCATTCTTTGGGGCACACGTGAGGAACACAAATGCGAACAAGCCTGAATGGTCCCCAGGACAATATGCAACTGAAAACTCACACCCCAGAAGTGACTCGAACCCATACTCCCAGGAGCCACGCAACTGGTATGTACAAGACGCCTTAATCCACTTGACCATCACGACCGGACAAAATGAGGTGATAGCCGAGGCTATTTGAACCACCCCACCGCCGGCACTCGGATAGTAATCTTGGGCATAGCATTTTACCAAATCACCTCATTCTTTGGGGCACACGTGAGGAACACAAATGCGAACAAGCCTGAATGGTCCCCAGGACAATATGCAACTGAAAACTCACACCCCAGAAGTGACTCGAACCCATACTCCCAGGAGCCACGCAACTGGTATGTACAAGACGCCTTAATCCACTTGACCATCACGACCGGACAAAATGAGGTGATAGCCGAGGCTATTTGAACCACCCCACCGCCGGCACTCGGATAGTAATCTTGGGCATAGCATTTTACCAAATCACCTCATTCTTTGGGGCACACGTGAGGAACACAAATGCGAACAAGCCTGAATGGTCCCCAGGACAATATGCAACTGAAAACTCACACCCCAGAAGTGACTCGAACCCATACTCCCAGGAGCCACGCAACTGGTATGTACAAGACGCCTTAATCCACTTGACCATCACGACCGGACAAAATGAGGTGATAGCCGAGGCTATTTGAACCACCCCACCGCCGGCACTCGGATAGTAATCTTGGGCATAGCATTTTACCAAATCACCTCATTCTTTGGGGCACACGTGAGGAACACAAATGCGAACAAGCCTGAATGGTCCCCAGGACAATATGCAACTGAAAACTCACACCCCAGAAGTGACTCGAACCCATACTCCCAGGAGCCACGCAACTGGTATGTACAAGACGCCTTAATCCACTTGACCATCACGACCGGACAAAATGAGGTGATAGCCGAGGCTATTTGAACCACCCCACCGCCGGCACTCGGATAGTAATCTTGGGCATAGCATTTTACCAAATCACCTCATTCTTTGGGGCACACGTGAGGAACACAAATGCGAACAAGCCTGAATGGTCCCCAGGACAATATGCAACTGAAAACTCACACCCCAGAAGTGACTCGAACCCATACTCCCAGGAGCCACGCAACTGGTATGTACAAGACGCCTTAATCCACTTGACCATCACGACCGGACAAAATGAGGTGATAGCCGAGGCTATTTGAACCACCCCACCGCCGGCACTCGGATAGTAATCTTGGGCATAGCATTTTACCAAATCACCTCATTCTTTGGGGCACACGTGAGGAACACAAATGCGAACAAGCCTGAATGGTCCCCAGGACAATATGCAACTGAAAACTCACACCCCAGAAGTGACTCGAACCCATACTCCCAGGAGCCACGCAACTGGTATGTACAAGACGCCTTAATCCACTTGACCATCACGACCGGACAAAATGAGGTGATAGCCGAGGCTATTTGAACCACCCCACCGCCGGCACTCGGATAGTAATCTTGGGCATAGCATTTTACCAAATCACCTCATTCTTTGGGGCACACGTGAGGAACACAAATGCGAACAAGCCTGAATGGTCCCCAGGACAATATGCAACTGAAAACTCACACCCCAGAAGTGACTCGAACCCATACTCCCAGGAGCCACGCAACTGGTATGTACAAGACGCCTTAATCCACTTGACCATCACGACCGGACAAAATGAGGTGATAGCCGAGGCTATTTGAACCACCCCACCGCCGGCACTCGGATAGTAATCTTGGGCATAGCATTTTACCAAATCACCTCATTCTTTGGGGCACACGTGAGGAACACAAATGCGAACAAGCCTGAATGGTCCCCAGGACAATATGCAACTGAAAACTCACACCCCAGAAGTGACTCGAACCCATACTCCCAGGAGCCACGCAACTGGTATGTACAAGACGCCTTAATCCACTTGACCATCACGACCGGACAAAATGAGGTGATAGCCGAGGCTATTTGAACCACCCCACCGCCGGCACTCGGATAGTAATCTTGGGCATAGCATTTTACCAAATCACCTCATTCTTTGGGGCACACGTGAGGAACACAAATGCGAACAAGCCTGAATGGTCCCCAGGACAATATGCAACTGAAAACTCACACCCCAGAAGTGACTCGAACCCATACTCCCAGGAGCCACGCAACTGGTATGTACAAGACGCCTTAATCCACTTGACCATCACGACCGGACAAAATGAGGTGATAGCCGAGGCTATTTGAACCACCCCACCGCCGGCACTCGGATAGTAATCTTGGGCATAGCATTTTACCAAATCACCTCATTCTTTGGGGCACACGTGAGGAACACAAATGCGAACAAGCCTGAATGGTCCCCAGGACAATATGCAACTGAAAACTCACACCCCAGAAGTGACTCGAACCCATACTCCCAGGAGCCACGCAACTGGTATGTACAAGACGCCTTAATCCACTTGACCATCACGACCGGACAAAATGAGGTGATAGCCGAGGCTATTTGAACCACCCCACCGCCGGCACTCGGATAGTAATCTTGGGCATAGCATTTTACCAAATCACCTCATTCTTTGGGGCACACGTGAGGAACACAAATGCGAACAAGCCTGAATGGTCCCCAGGACAATATGCAACTGAAAACTCACACCCCAGAAGTGACTCGAACCCATACTCCCAGGAGCCACGCAACTGGTATGTACAAGACGCCTTAATCCACTTGACCATCACGACCGGACAAAATGAGGTGATAGCCGAGGCTATTTGAACCACCCCACCGCCGGCACTCGGATAGTAATCTTGGGCATAGCATTTTACCAAATCACCTCATTCTTTGGGGCACACGTGAGGAACACAAATGCGAACAAGCCTGAATGGTCCCCAGGACAATATGCAACTGAAAACTCACACCCCAGAAGTGACTCGAACCCATACTCCCAGGAGCCACGCAACTGGTATGTACAAGACGCCTTAATCCACTTGACCATCACGACCGGACAAAATGAGGTGATAGCCGAGGCTATTTGAACCACCCCACCGCCGGCACTCGGATAGTAATCTTGGGCATAGCATTTTACCAAATCACCTCATTCTTTGGGGCACACGTGAGGAACACACGTACATACCAGTTGCGTGGCTCCTGGGAGTATGGGTTCGAGTCACTTCTGGGGTGTGAGTTTTCAGTTGCATATTGTCCTGGGGACCATTCAGGCTTGTTCGCATTTGTGTTCCTCACGTGTGCCCCAAAGAATGAGGTGATTTGGTAAAATGCTATGCCCAAGATTACTATCCGAGTGCCGGCGGTGGGGTGGTTCAAATAGCCTCGGCTATCACCTCATTTTGTCCGGTCGTGATGGTCAAGTGGATTAAGGCGTCTTGTACATACCAGTTGCGTGGCTCCTGGGAGTATGGGTTCGAGTCACTTCTGGGGTGTGAGTTTTCAGTTGCATATTGTCCTGGGGACCATTCAGGCTTGTTCGCATTTGTGTTCCTCACGTGTGCCCCAAAGAATGAGGTGATTTGGTAAAATGCTATGCCCAAGATTACTATCCGAGTGCCGGCGATGGGGTGGTTCAAATAGCCTCGGCTATCACCTCATTTTGTCCGGTCGTGATGGTCAAGTGGATTAAGGCGTCTTGTACATACCAGTTGCGTGGCTCCTGGGAGTATGGGTTCGAGTCACTTCTGGGGTGTGAGTTTTCAGTTGCATATTGTCCTGGGGACCATTCAGGCTTGTTCGCATTTGTGTTCCTCACGTGTGCCCCAAAGAATGAGGTGATTTGGTAAAATGCTATGCCCAAGATTACTATCCGAGTGCCGGCGGTGGGGTGGTTCAAATAGCCTCGGCTATCACCTCATTTTGTCCGGTCGTGATGGTCAAGTGGATTAAGGCGTCTTGTACATACCAGTTGCGTGGCTCCTGGGAGTATGGGTTCGAGTCACTTCTGGGGTGTGAGTTTTCAGTTGCATATTGTCCTGGGGACCATTCAGGCTTGTTCGCATTTGTGTTCCTCACGTGTGCCCCAAAGAATGAGGTGATTTGGTAAAATGCTATGCCCAAGATTACTATCCGAGTGCCGGCGGTGGGGTGGTTCAAATAGCCTCGGCTATCACCTCATTTTGTCCGGTCGTGATGGTCAAGTGGATTAAGGCGTCTTGTACATACCAGTTGCGTGGCTCCTGGGAGTATGGGTTCGAGTCACTTCTGGGGTGTGAGTTTTCAGTTGCATATTGTCCTGGGGACCATTCAGGCTTGTTCGCATTTGTGTTCCTCACGTGTGCCCCAAAGAATGAGGTGATTTGGTAAAATGCTATGCCCAAGATTACTATCCGAGTGCCGGCGGTGGGGTGGTTCAAATAGCCTCGGCTATCACCTCATTTTGTCCGGTCGTGATGGTCAAGTGGATTAAGGCGTCTTGTACATACCAGTTGCGTGGCTCCTGGGAGTATGGGTTCGAGTCACTTCTGGGGTGTGAGTTTTCAGTTGCATATTGTCCTGGGGACCATTCAGGCTTGTTCGCATTTGTGTTCCTCACGTGTGCCCCAAAGAATGAGGTGATTTGGTAAAATGCTATGCCCAAGATTACTATCCGAGTGCCGGCGGTGGGGTGGTTCAAATAGCCTCGGCTATCACCTCATTTTGTCCGGTCGTGATGGTCAAGTGGATTAAGGCGTCTTGTACATACCAGTTGCGTGGCTCCTGGGAGTATGGGTTCGAGTCACTTCTGGGGTGTGAGTTTTCAGTTGCATATTGTCCTGGGGACCATTCAGGCTTGTTCGCATTTGTGTTCCTCACGTGTGCCCCAAAGAATGAGGTGATTTGGTAAAATGCTATGCCCAAGATTACTATCCGAGTGCCGGCGGTGGGGTGGTTCAAATAGCCTCGGCTATCACCTCATTTTGTCCGGTCGTGATGGTCAAGTGGATTAAGGCGTCTTGTACATACCAGTTGCGTGGCTCCTGGGAGTATGGGTTCGAGTCACTTCTGGGGTGTGAGTTTTCAGTTGCATATTGTCCTGGGGACCATTCAGGCTTGTTCGCATTTGTGTTCCTCACGTGTGCCCCAAAGAATGAGGTGATTTGGTAAAATGCTATGCCCAAGATTACTATCCGAGTGCCGGCGGTGGGGTGGTTCAAATAGCCTCGGCTATCACCTCATTTTGTCCGGTCGTGATGGTCAAGTGGATTAAGGCGTCTTGTACATACCAGTTGCGTGGCTCCTGGGAGTATGGGTTCGAGTCACTTCTGGGGTGTGAGTTTTCAGTTGCATATTGTCCTGGGGACCATTCAGGCTTGTTCGCATTTGTGTTCCTCACGTGTGCCCCAAAGAATGAGGTGATTTGGTAAAATGCTATGCCCAAGATTACTATCCGAGTGCCGGCGGTGGGGTGGTTCAAATAGCCTCGGCTATCACCTCATTTTGTCCGGTCGTGATGGTCAAGTGGATTAAGGCGTCTTGTACATACCAGTTGCGTGGCTCCTGGGAGTATGGGTTCGAGTCACTTCTGGGGTGTGAGTTTTCAGTTGCATATTGTCCTGGGGACCATTCAGGCTTGTTCGCATAATTATACCAGTATAATCTAATAATTAGACCAGTTAATGCTCTCACTCGTTGTGTTAGGATATGTTAGCTTGATAAAACTGACTGTTCATTGTTGAGAAATGTGTTAACAAACAATATATCTGACTTATCAAGACTGTAGCTTGCTTAGCAAAAGGAACTTTTTTTAAATTTGGGTTCAGTTTAACTACCGCTCAAGGGATGAGTAATTGGGGCATAATAAAGGAACTAAGCTGATAAAATGAAAGATGGGAAAACAACATTAGAAAGATAAACTCGAGAGACGTTTTCATGTTAACCCGAAAATTATTTGAGGAGCAAGACAGACTGCGGGTCAAGCAATTGGTCTTTATGCTATCGTGATGGGGGATCAGCCATTACACGTGTTAATGACTCTTGTATAGTTGTGTAGTTAAGGACATCAGGGTAAAGGGGTAATGGGCATTGTGGTTGATTGTTCTACCTGGGAATCCTCCACTGTTTTATATCTTATGTATGTATGTATGTACTAACCTAGTTGTGGTTGCAAGGTTTGAACTTTGGCTCTTTGGTCCCGCCACTTGAATACATACACTTTCCATACACTTGAAACTATGTATGGAATCAGCCTCCACCACATTACTGCCTAAAGTATTCCATTTATTAACTACTCTGACACTGAAAAGTTCTTTCTATAATCCCTCTGTGGCTCATTTGGGTACTCAGCTTCCACCTGTGTCCCCTTGTGCGTGTACCACATGTGTTAAATAAATGTATGTATGTATGTATGTACGTATGTATGTATGTATGTATGTATGTATGTATGTATGTATGTATGTATGTATGTATGTATGTATGTATGTAAGGAGAGAGAGAGAGGGAGAGAGAGAGAGAGAGAGAGAGAGAGAGAGAGAGAGAGAGAGAGAGAGAGAGAGAGAGAGAGAGAGAGAGAGAGAGAGAGATAGAGAGAGAGAGAGAGAGAGAGACAGACAGAGAGAGAGAAAGAGATGAAGATCGAGACAGAGAAATAGATATAGACAGAGTCAGGGAGAGAATGTTAGACACAGAGACGTATAGATAAGGATATGCAAAGTCAGTGAGAGAATGACAGAGATAGAGCGAGGAAAGAGACAGAGAGATAGGAATGTCAGAAACGAGGAGAGGCAGAGACAGAGGGACAGGGACAGACGGACAGGGCCAGAGGAGGGACGGGGGAACAGAGGGGAAGCAGTGGGACAGGGAGGGAGACAGGGACAGAGAGGGGGACATGGACAGAGACAGAGGGACAGGGTCAGAGAGGGGGACCGGGGGACAGAGGGAGGAGAGGGGGGCAGGAGACCAAGAGAGAGGAGACAGAGGAGAGACAGGGACAAGGGGACAGAGATGGATAGGGGGACTGGAGGAAAGGGAGGGGGACAGATGATGGACAGCGGACAGAAAGAGTGGGCAGGGGGACAGAGAGGTACAGGGGACAGAGAGATGGACAGGGGGACATAGAGGAACAGGGGGACAGAGAGTGACAGGGGGGCAGAGAGAGGAACAGGAGGACAGAGAAGAACAGGGGGACAGAGAGAGACAGGGGGGACAGAGAGAGGGACAATGGGATAGAGAGGGACAGGGGGACAGAGAGATGGAAAGGGGGGACAGGGGGACAGGGGGACAGAGAGGGGGACAGAGAGGGGGAAAGGGATCTGGGACAGAGGACAGAAAATGTGGGCAAGGGGACAAAGTGAGGGACAGGGGACAAAGATGGACAGGGGGACAAAGATGGACAAGGGGGACAGGGGGGACAGGAGGAAAGGGGGGAGATGTATGAGGGGGAAATGTTTGCGGAAGATGGAGAAGGGGTATTTAGAACGGTAAGTTAGAGAGGGGGCAACTAAGGCCCATCATTGAAAAACAAATGAGCATCATTGCAATAGCAGGAGCCACGCACATCTTTAGCCTGCGTTGTTGAGACATTGTCAATTAAGCGGTGTCCAATAGCAGTATCTTCGGTATTTAAGCGTTACCTTAAAAAATACTGGAAATATTGAAAGATATTAATCCAGATATTAATCCCCTTGTGCAACGCACACAAGAGGCAACAGCTTCTAGCCTTACAAGCGGCAATATAAAATAGAGAATAGGCGATTGTTTTCACTCATAGTGTAATAAACCCACGGACCCACCCACCCGCTGAAGCCGTAAATGCCAAGACATTACTTCCGTTTAAAATTAAGCCGGAATAATCCTCAGGTATGTGGAGGATGTGGGAGGCCTTTGATCAACCACCGACTTCCTGCCCCGTCGACGGGGCCATCAGCCCTCAGTGTGCCCTCAGCCAAAATAATGTGAAACATGTATGTGGGTGTATTAAATATTTTAATTTATTATTTCCAAGATTTAGCTGTTAGCTCTTGGACCCCGCCTTTCTAAGCGTCGGTTGTCTAATGTACCGTCACTCGGCCTCTTTTCCTCCATCATATCTAAACAACATATATTTTTATCGAACACACTCACACATCCCCAAGATGCAGCCTTTAGCAGCTTCCTGACTTTCAGGTTCCTATTTACTGCAAGGTGAATAGAGGCATTAGAGTGTGTATGTTTGTGTCTGTGTGTGTGTGTGTGTACGTGTGTGTGTTTGTGTGTATACTCACCTAGTTGTGGTTGCGGGGGGTTGAGCTCTGGCTCTTTGGTCCCACCTCTCAACTGGCAATCAACTGATGTACAGATTCCTGAGCCTACTGGGCTCTATCATATCTGCATTTGAAACTGTGTATGGAGTCAGCCTCCACCACATCACTGCCTAATGCATTCCATCTATTAACTACTCTGACACTGAAAAAGTTCTTTCTAACATCCCAGTGGCTCATTTGGGTACTAAGTTTCCACCTGTGTCCCCTTGTTCGCCTACCACCCGTGTTAAACAGTTTATCTTTATGTACCCTATCAATTGCTCTGAGAATTTTGTAGGTAGTGATCATGTCTCCCTTACTCTTCTGTCTTCCAGTGTCATGAGGTGCATTTCTCGCAGCCTGTCCTCGTAACTCATGCCTCTTAGTCCTGGGACTAGCCTATTGGCATACCACTAAACTTTTTCAAGCTTCGTCTTGTGCTTGACAAAGTGTGTGTGTGTGTGTGTAAATGTGTAACACACACGTACTTATGTGGTACGTATGTACTACATAATTGTAAGGCGTTTGCTGAATTAGAAAAGTCGGCTAGCAGTCCACCCTTAACGACACAATTAACTCATTACATAAAAAAATACGTGGCTGTGCAACAGTGTGTGGGAATTGGGGAACTGGTGTGCATTTAGACGACTGGTGAGGATCAACAATGACGTAGAAGGATGGCACCAGCGTCTGAATCAAAGGGCAGTGAGGGACAACTTGGCTTTATATATTTTAATCCCCTTACTATACCATGAGGCGTCCCTGGTAACCTTGCAATACCAACTGGTTTCTGATCAAAAGCTAAAGTCCAGTCGTCGCAAGGGCAATAAAGAGAAACAGGAACATTTGTGGAAGCTTTGGGACCGTTACGAGGAAAAACCTAGTCTCACCTAGAATATCTTGTGTGTAAGTACTCAACTAGTACTCACCTAGTATAAGCCTTACGCAGGTCCACAAATAACCCAACAGGGAACTCATTTTTATCAAGAGCTGCATGAATCAAGTTAATCATACTAATAAGTGCATCGTTAGTGCTTTTTTTGGGTCTGAAGCCATATTGGCAAGAACTAAGTATATTGTGTTTGGCTAGATAAGAGTAAAGCTGGTTGTAGATTAGTTTTTCAAAAAATTATGACAAGTTAGGCAGGATTGATATAGGTCTGTAGTTGTTAACATCTGTGAGATCACCACATTTGTGTACAGGGGTAACTCGCTTTTTTTAGGATAACTGGAAAGGTTTGGAGTTCAAGTTCAAGTAGCTTTTCAAAAAATGTTGACAAGTTAGGCAGGATTGATATAGGTCTGTAGTTGTTAACATCTGTGAGATCACCACATTTGTGTACAGGGGTAACTCGCTTTTTTTAGGATAACTGGAAAGGTTTGGAGTTCAAGTTCAAGTAGCTTTTCAAAAAATGTTGACAAGTTAGGCAGGATTGATATAGGTCTGTAGTTGTTAACATCTGTTAGATCACCACATTTGTGTACAGGGGTAACTCGCTTTTTTTAGGATAACTGGAAAGGTTTGGAGTTCAAGTTCAAGTAGCTTTTCAAAAAATGTTGACAAGTTAGGCAGGATTGATATAGGTCTGTAGTTGTTAACATCTGTGAGATCACCACATTTGTGTACAGGGGTAACTCGCTTTTTTTAGGATAACTGGAAAGGTTTGGAGTTCAAGTGACCTGTTGAAGAGCATGAGAATTCTTTGGAGACAATTCCTAACCTATACTTCTTCTCAAGGTCATGTTTTTTATTAATGGGTTTAAGTATTCCCTTTGTAAGCAAGGGATTGTTAAGCCTTTTGGTTATGCTTACAAAAAAGTCACAGGACAGACATTATCAGCAGCAGTTATAAAATTGTCAATAGCAGTTTCATTGTGCAGCCTAAAACTTAACTCCCTTGACTCTAGAGGTATATATATTATATTATATATGAGTTTTTTTAATTAGTTTAGTTCATTTATTATGCACTCCATACCCATCTTTTGGACGGTAGTGGAAAGGGTTACAGAGGCACAGAATGGGCTCAGGGTTTTATTTGATGAACCATAGATGTGTGGCTCCTCTTGCATGATGTAGAGACTATATCCATTGATGGATAATACCTGATTTTATTTACCATGTATTTAAGTTACTTGTAAATGACTTAGGTTTAGGTTAGGTTTTTTTAAATAAACCAGCCAGGATGAGTGAAGCCATGAAGGGCGTTTTTATTAATTAAAACACCCAAATGTTGGGTGCTTCAGGTGTTGTTCCTCTTGGATGATCTTGTACCTCTCTGTCTCACACCTGTAAGAATGAGTGATATGGTTAAGGGGGAAACAAAGTGCAGGCAAGGCAATGGAGGCCAGTAGTAATCTTAGGGCTAGGATAATTAGAAATTAGAGAAATTAAGTAAGAGAAATTAGCAAGAGAAATCAGGTAAAATTTATTATACTTAACTTTTGTATCATCAGTTTAGTAGTAAATCTTCATCTTCATCATCATCATCTTCACTGTCACAAAGCTCCAGGTAGGGCTCGGAAACATCAACATCCTCTTCCTGGTATCCAAATAAACGCTTTGCATCACTCAGCTTGTCAGAACACAACTTTTGCCCTTGCTACAAAAGAGCCAAGATTCCACTCTTATTTTTGGTTGATTGGTGCTTCTCTTCAATAGTGTACTTGTTAGGATCCTGTAATATATAGACTATTTAATGGGGTTTAAGACATTTACAAATTTCCCTGAAAATACTAAAGAAATTAGAATAAATAAATAAAGTTTTCGGTAAAAGTTCAAATATATGCAAAACACACCAGTACAGTATATGAAAACCGTGGAATTGTCTACCTGTCAAAGTTGTAAATAGCAAGACTTTACTCAAGTATAAAATTCTGCTGGATAAATGTTTATGAAGAACTGAATTGCAACACACATTTAGGCTGTTAGCTTACCTTGCTTAGATATGAAGGAAAAATTCCACATAACAACTCTTCAGTATGTTCGGTTAAAATCTCTCTCTTATTCTTGTAATATGCGAGATAATGCAGCATTTCTTGAACAGTGTGTTGTTGCTCTTCTTTGGATCTCTTCTGAAGCTCCACATCTTCTACTGCCTTCTTTTTTTGAGCAAGGGACACTAATAAAAGAGGAAAATTATATTTACTGCAAGTAAACTACAACTCAATCTAATGTAATTACAGTTTAGGTACTTGCATTATACATACTATACATAGTTTATTGTGCAGTATCAACCTGATAAAAACCTACGGATTATGATACTGCACCTATTATGATACTGCACCTGCACCAGTAGTGATGATATTTTACTTCAAAAATAAGTAAAGCTTATCCATTATGCATGCTAAATGTTAGTTATCTTGATAAGGCCGAATTGTAACCCCTGATAAAATGAGATGTAGTTACATACCATTTTGGCTATGATGAGGCAATAAATTGTGCCATGGCAGGATACCTTCTATTGCATCCTTTTCACTGAGAATTTCAGAGTTTTCACTATTGTAGATTTTTATGAAGCCTTGAAGCTTTTTCCTATCACACTCATTTCTGTGCCGGAGTGAAGAGCGCATTTTACTGGATGCTGCAAATAAAGTTTTTTGGCTGAAAGTTTTAAAATTGTTAAAAAAATTTCCTCATCATTTACCTACATAGAAATTATAGACAAGAGCTAAATAGAAATTGCTTCAGAGTTAACAAAGAAATAGTAAGCCTACCTGCATCAGTGGCAATCAGATTTTTGCGATGCCTGATAGAGTCTGCAACTGCCTCGATAGAATATTTTATGTTTTTCGAGGTTGTTCCAGTGTTTAACTCTAACTCCTTACAAATCATTTGTAGGTCAGATCGCCATTCTTGAATCAATGACTTTTGAACATCAAGTTTGTCGATCTCATTTTCTGATGCAAGAATTCTGATGCACTGCTAAATTTTACATAAAACAAAAATTTACATGGTGTTAGATAAATAAAATGATGATATGGATGCAATTGAAAGGCAAACTATAAAGACATACTCAGTTAAAAAATATGTCATATGACAATGTATATTTATATGTGCATACTTTATTTATAAGAACATTAATTTGAAGACAATATAATTCATTATAATATAGTGTGTGTAGAGAACAAAAGAATACTATACATTAAGTATCTGTAAAGCACATTTTATTACCTCCCAACTTTGTTGTAACGATACAGCTTCTTGTTGCCATCAATATGTACTGCTAAAGGCATTTTATCACAAGCAGGACACTCATTGTCAGCTTCTCCTCTAATTTTTCTCAGCTCATATTGCTGGAATCGCCATTCGAAGAACACTCTCTTCGAAGTTATATAATTAATGGGTCCAATCTAGGAATAGAATTTTTTAGATGGTGACATTTAAAATGCATATTATGACATAAGATAAATAAACAAAAAAAGCATTCCATTTTGTGTTTGAACAAAATTAAAAACTAATTATTAATAAATGAATATACATTACTACAAAATTTTGATAATTTTTGTATTGAAATATAAAACTGAAAATATTAAGAATAACGGTATCAAAACATACACGCCCACGAGAAGCACCAAAGGATTCCAGTGCAGTGACTAATGCCCGAAATGATGTTCCGGGACAATTTCTTTTTATATGGTGCCATGATTCAAGCAGACTGGTGCTGTAGAATGTGCTGCTCTTTCCTAATGATGAATAGAAACCAGACTTGTGCATGGTCTTGCCTAGTTGTTGATGCTCATATCCACAGTGGCATGTATAGATTGGAGTATAGAGGTCATACCTTCCTGTAGTTTAAAATGCAGTGCATTGAGTGGTGTGGCGACTTGCTAAAATATTGATGTAAAAATTAACATTTATAGCAACAAAAATTTCAAAATGTATTGTGATTCAGGAATATCCGGTAATGGAAATAAAAGGGCAAATTTTAAAGTTTATTTACCCATTATAGTGATGAAGATGCAGAGATTGCTGGAGCTTGAAATTTTAAACTTGCAATCTGTTCAGTTGGGGCAAGAATTTGGTGGTTGGGCTGGTACAACAGGTTCTGGTAACAAAGAAAAGGAAGACAGTTTGACAAAATGAGTTTTATGGAAAAGAATTTCAGACTGAATATTTCATTGTTTCTTGATTGTACAAAATATTGACATTATTCTCCAGATAATGACTGAGAAATTCACAGAAAAGAAACAATCAGACGATTAAATCGATCTATAAAACCAAGTGTCAGGTTTAAACTTTAAGACTTCTCCAAATGTTGTAATGACTGAAATGAAACATTTATTCATTTTATTTTGTTATACCAAGATAATCGTAGCTCTAGACTGGGATTGGGAAGTAGAAGTAATCTCGGAACAAAGTACGGATTTTATACAGGTATCGTATACTTACTCCAGTGAAAGATATTTCCTTCAGGGCACACAGTTTGTGTCGGGTCTAATGGCTCATAAAAGCCATTTTTCCAATATAATCTGTGGTGGAAAGGCATGAGAAAATGTTGCATTTGGTCACAAATGTGACACAAAAATGCAAAACAGTCTTCACATTTGATGCTTGCCTCACAATTTGTACATTGTACACAAAGTTTACCTGACGAAAAAAGGGGTAATTATTTATACTAATTTTAAATACTGTATACCTAACATTTTAAACAATCTGAAGTCTAAATGTATTAATAGAGTGTCATTAATTTGCATATGATGCTTATTATACAGTATAACCTTAATGAACACAGCAATATTTAATTTACCTTTATCTGGAACACCCAACTCAGACAATGTCCAATCGAACAGCATTGCCCTGCTTTCTCCCCAATTAATCTCTGCATTTTTTCTTCTTTTTTGCCAGTCAGAAACACTTGGCTGAGAATCTTTAATTTGTTCAAGTTCTGCAGCAAGTACTTTGAAATATGGGATTACAAATTAGTAAGAAAAATTTGTAAGTGAAAGGAATGATTAGTATAATATGTTAAACAAAATTTCATAGGCATTAAGCACAATTTTGGTACATAATATTTATGACGTGTGTCCATTAAATAAACCCTCATTTAAATACCAACAAATGATGTTGGGACATACCAACATCAAATGATTCCAAAGTTTCTTCACCAGCTGCCAAATAACTTTGAGTGTACGTTCTGCCACTAGTAGAATAGCCCGCATTTTGAATGTGTGGTGGTGAAAGTATAGCAGGCAGAATGTCTGGGTGGCACATTTGAAGATTTAAGCATGGTACATAATTGCAAATTGTATACAAGTATTAATATTTTCAGACAAATCTCAAGATATTACTATAACTAACTTTATGCTACCAAGTTGTTCAGTGTTATAGTAATTTAATCTCCATAATTGTCTAGCATACACTTAAAAATAGGCAACAAATATTATTGGAAAGTACACAAATAACAGCTGTAGAAATATTGTTAAAAAAATAATAGATGATTACCATCAGATTGGGGTGCAGCTGGTCTTTGTTTTGAATTAATGTGTGATACATCCTGTATGTTATCTTTTTTCTGTTTCTTGTTTGTCACCTTTATTGAGTTTGGTTCCTCCACGTTTAAGAGTCTCTTCAAGTACTCATTTCTTTGTATCATTGCAGCACGTGCTTTCTGGTACTCACGTTCAAGATGTTCTCTAGTCATCACTGCTATTCTCCGGTGAAATTCTGAAGAGAAAATAATAGTGTTCGAAGGAAAAGTACAAGAACAAAACAAGAAAATTATGCTTATGCAAAATTATGCTACAATGTACCTATTAATAATCTTAAAATTTGCTACAAATTACCTACTTATAATTATGTGTTAAATTATGGACTTTCCCATAATGATATGCATGTTAGTGGCATTACCTATACTGCCTACCTGGAGCCCCCTAGAGAGATAGTGACACAAGTTAAGGTAATCCCCTTAGTAAGGTGCTGGGTCAACATAAATAAGCTATAACTAATAAGGACACAAATCAATATGTTCATTTAACAGTGGTATTAACATTTATATAAATATAGCTAAGAATAAGTTTTTACAAGTGTAACAAAGTGAAAGAAATGTATGAAAATTTTGATGATATATTAAAATGCTCATTGATTGAACCTGTCTTCCGATATATAAAGTATAAAAATAGTAAACACAGTACCATTATTGTTGTCTGTAGTTATTTTTGGAACATCTGGTATGTACAGCATACTGTCAAAATCTGATGATCTATCTGAAAAATAGATTAGTAGCATAAATATTTTAATTCATTGCATAGCCTTTTATACAAACAAAAAAGAAAAATTGTACAGAAAAGCTAACACAACATTATAACACCTTTCTGTGGTACTTTCTATGGTACAAAAGAAAACAAACCTTAATTATAAAGGAAAATAAACTGACAGAAGAACTATGAATACTGCTGAAAATACTTTCCACAAAATATCTGAACCAAGGGATAGTACCCCGAGATTTTAAATATGAAAATTTCACCCTTACAGTATTTAAAAAAAAGCAGAAAGAGTTAAGCACAAAACTAATGTCCAATCAGCTAGGTATAACACATCTGCAAGCTCATGGCGAAAATCCTAAGGGAGGGAATCATTTACCATCTTTCAGTGAACAATCTTATTCAATCGACACACCATGGTCTTCTTAAAAACAGATGCTACCTTATAAACCTCCTCACTTTTGGGACATGGTAACATGGTACTCAGATAAAGGGTTTCCGGTGGATGTAGTATACATGGATTATGCTAAAGACTTTAATAAGGTACCACATGGAAGACTAGCAAGGAAATTACAGGTTCATGAAAAAAATTGTAAAGTGCACAAAACAATAGTTAAAACAAAGAGAGCAAAAGGTCATACTAAATGGGAATGAATATGAAGAAATGTGGTAAGTTGAGTACCTCAGGGGTTCATTTTTAAGTCTAAAATATTTTTCATATATTGAACATCTATGATATAGAAAAGAATATAATATAATCAACCACATCCTCATATTTGCAAATGCCTGGCATTTTACGAGCACTTTGTCCGGGGTTTATATTCTAGCCGGGGACGATTTACTGGGTTAGGCTAACCTAACCTAACCTAACTTAACCAAACCAAACCAAGTATCTCAAGTTACAAATATCTCTGGGAATTCATATTATCTGCTGTTGTAGAATTGACAAAATGGACAGTGTCAACAAATTATTCCCACATACTCCGTCACTATGTGATGGAGTACACATAGAATAGGGACTGAATTGTCCTGACAGGGACAATTCTGTAACAAATGTTCTAGCATAAAACTTTGTACAGTTTAGTAATTTCTTACCGTTTGATGTACTAGGTAGATCCATGTGTGGTGAAGTTTTATAGCTGGAGCTGGAAGATCCTGTCGAGATGACTTCTTCAAAGAGACTAATAGCTTCCACACACATTGTGTCTTGAGTATTCCAGTACTTGGCCTACAGTTACCAGATCTGATTTACAGAAACTAGTGAACTATGGAGATAAGATTGTTAATAATATACTTTTTTTGAGATTCATATGACTTGCAGCTTAAAAACCAACCTTATTTTAAAATAGTACACTAAAGTACATAGCAAATTGCGAAATTCGTAGCTTTAACTACTTTAAAGCTAAATTCTCAAGCTTTGAAAAAAAGCACAATTTGCTATTTTAAGCGGAATCTGGCAACTCTGATTTAGCATGTAAACATTGACTTGCATTCACAATGTAGTTATTTATTTTTCAACAATTTAAAACGAGTTATGTAAATACACACATTGGTACATTATTGCAAAGGCACTATACTATATATATATATATATATATATATATATATATATATATATATATATATATATATATATATATATATATATATATAAATTGTTGCAAGTCGAGCAACAAATATTTTACATTGAACAACAAATGAGATTGGAAAAGCAGTATTGCCAAAATAGACCCCAGACACACCCTGTGGGTAGTAATGGACCCCCATACCGACCCTATGAGGGGTAGTGGACCCCATAATAACACTATGGGCGATAGTGGACACTATACAAACACTATGGGCGGTAGTTGACTTAATAGAGACCCTGTGGGCGGTAAGGAACCCCATACCGACCCTGTGGGTGGCGGTGGACCCCATACCGACTCTGTGGGCGGCAGTGAACCCTATATACTAATCCTGTGGGCGATACTGTACCCTATAGTCATCCTGTGGGGGCAATGGACGCCATACATATCCAGTGGGTGTTATTGTACCCCATACTTATTCTGTGGGTGGTTGGAGCCCCATACCCATCCTGTGGGTTATAGTGGACCCCATACTCATCATGTGGGTGGTATTGGACCCCATACCCATCCTGTGGGTGGTTGTGAGCCCATACCCATCCTGTCGGTGGTAGTGGACGCAATACACATCCAGTGGATGGTATTGGATCCCATACCCTTCCTGTGGGTGGAAGTGATCCCCATACCATTCCTGTGGGTGGATGTGACCCCCATACTCATCCTGCGGGTGTTATTGGACCCCTTACCCACCTAACAGGTGGTAGTGGACCCTATACTAATCCTCTATACTAATCCTATAGTTTCCTATAATCCACACCATACCATCCTGTTTGCAGTAGTTTACCCTATATACATTCCAACATAACATCGTTTTCTGTTAGCGTTCCTACAAAACATTCTTTAAAGATTTCTAAA
The DNA here is from genome assembly GCF_040958095.1 of Procambarus clarkii. Lineage (NCBI taxonomy): Eukaryota > Metazoa > Arthropoda > Malacostraca > Decapoda > Cambaridae > Procambarus > Procambarus clarkii. Next base: position 501,245 of record NC_091218.1, on the reverse strand, counting down.
GCATAAACTATGGTATATAATATTGATAGGTGAAGCACTGTTATTCTATGTAATAATTTATTGCGCTTATTATAATTTACTAAGAACAACTAATATTTCTCAAAACAAAACTACGAGCCTTCAATAGGATGTAGCTGATCTGTAATATTATAAGAGCATGGACAATAGTAGGTGAATTTCACAACCCATGTGGGACCTGAAAACTACAATTTTCGTTATAATTGAACCAATCACGACTTTTCAGCTATCTACGTTGATGGACGAGTACTGTGAGACGTAAATTGGTACGTGAGGAAGAGTTTGAGCCTTGGTAAAAAAGTTAACTGGGAATATATCACATATGTACTAAATCACATTCCACATATTGACTTTAAGCACTAAGTCATATATGTGCTGTCTTGTGTGAGAACGGGTTGATACGTGCACAGAACCAGAATTTGGCTCAAAAATATACCTCAGGCCTCGAAATTGGGATGTTTGGGATATTTTGAAAACTGCAGGGAGGTTTGGGACAAATGTGACCAAACGCCGCTTTCAGTATTTGGAATATGTTGGGTATAAAAATGTTGTAATTTCAAACTGCGAATACGTGCAGAGAGCCAGAATTAGGCTCCAAAATATGGCTCAGGCCTCGAAATTGGGATATTTGGGATATTTTGAAAACTGCAGGGAAGTTTGTGCAAAATGTGACTCACTGCCTCTTTCAGTACTTGGCATATGTTGGGTATAAAAATTCCTAATATCAAACTGCAAAAACGTGCAGAGAACCAGAATTTTGTTCTAAAATATAACTCAGGCCACGAAATTGGGATGTTTGGGATATTTTGAAAAATGCAGGGAGGTTTGGGACATATGTGACCAAACGCCGCTTTCAGTACTTCACATATGTTAGGTATAAAAAAGTCGTAATTTCCAACTGCGAATACGTTTAGAGAGCCAAAATTTTGCTCCAAAATATTGCTCAGGACTCGAAATTGGGATGTTTGGGATATTTTGAAAACTGCAGGGGAGTTTGTGCAAAATGTGACTCACTGCCGCTTTCAGTACTTGGCATATGTGGGTATGAAAAGTCGTAATTTCAAACTGCAAATACGTGCATAGAGCCAGAATTTAGCTAAAAATATGGTTCAGGCCTCGAAATTGGGATGTTTGAGATATTTTGAAAACTGCAGGGGGGTTTGGGACAAATGTGACCAAACACCGCTTTCAGTACTTGGCATAAGTTGGGTATGAAAAGTCGTAATTTCAAACTGCGAATACGTGCAGAGAGCCTAAATTTGGCTCCAAAATATGGCTCAGGCCTCGAAATTGGAATGTTTGGGATATTTTGAAAACTGCAGGGAGGTTTGGGACAAATGTGACCAATCGCCGCTTTCAATACTTGGCATATGTTGGGTATAAAAAAGTCGTAATTTCAAACTGCGAATACGTGCATAGAGCCAGAATTTAGCTCCAAAATATGACTCAGGCCTCGAAATTGGGATGTTTCGGATATTTTGAAAACTGCAGGGGGGCTTTGGGACAAATGTGACCAATTGCCGCTTTCAGTACTTGGCATATTTTGGGTATGAAAAGTCGTAATTTCAAATTGCGAATACGTGCAGAGCCTGAATTTGGCTCCAAAATATGGCTCAGGCCTCGAAATTGGGATGTTTGGGATATTTTGAAAACTGCAGGGAGGTTTGGGATATTTTGAAAACTGCAGGGAGGTTTGGGACAAATGTGACCAAATGCCGCTTTCAGTACTTGGCATATGTTGGGTATAAAAAGTCGCATTTTCAAACAGCGATTACGTGCAGAGAGCCTGAATTTGGCTCCAAAATATGGCTCAGGCCTCGAAATTGGGATATTTGGGATATTTTGAAAACTGCAGGGGAGTTTGTGGCAAAATGTGACTCACTGCCGCTTTCAGTACTTGGCATATGTTGGGTATAAAAAGTCGTAATTTCAAACTGCAAAGACGTGCAGAGAGCCAGAATTTGGCTCCAAAATATGACTCAGGCCTCGAAATTGGGATGTTTGGGATATTTTGAAAATTGAAGGGGGATTGGGCCAAATTTGACCAAACGCCGCTTTCAGTACTTAGCATATGTTGGGTATAAAAAAGTCGTAATTTCAAACAGCGAATACGTGCAGAGAGCCAGAATTAGGCTCCAAATTATGGCTCAGGCCTCGAAATTGGGATATTTGGGATATTTTGAAAACTGCAGGGGAGTTTGTGCAAAATGTGACTCACTGCCGCTTTCAGTACTTGGCATATGTTGGGTATAAAAAGTTGTAATTTCAAACTGCGAATCAAACTGGCAGAGAGCCAGAACTAGGCTCCAAATTATGGCTCAGGCCTCGAAATTGGGATATTTGGGATATTTTGAAAACTGCAGGGGAGTTTGTGCAAAATGTGACTCACTGCCGCTTTCAGTACTTGGCATATGTTGGGTATAAAAAGTTGTAATTTCAAACTGCGAATACGTGCAGAGAGCCAGAATTTGGCTCCAAAATATGGCTCAGGACTCGAAATTGGGATGTTTGGGATATTTTGAAAATTGCTGGGGGGATTGGGACAAATGTGACCAAACGCCACTTTCAGTACTTGGCATATGTTGGGTATAAAAAATCGTAATTTCAAACTGCGAATACGTGCATAGAGCCAGAATTTAGCTCCAAAATATGACTCAGGCCTCGAAATTGGGATGGTTGGGATATTTTGAAAACTGCAGGGGGGTTTGGGACAAATGTGACCAAATGCCGCTTTCAGTACTTGGCATATGTTGGGTATAAAAAGTCGTAATTTCAAACAGCGAATACGTGCATAGAACCAGAATTTGGCTCAAAAATATACCTCAGGCCTCGAAATTGGGATGTTTGGGATATTTTGAAAACTGCAGGCAGGTTTGGGACAAATGTGACCAAACGCCACTTTCAGTATTTCACATATGTTGGGTATAAAAAGTCGTAATTTCAAACTGCGAATACGTGCAGAGAGCCAGAATTTTGCTCCAAAATATGGCTCAGGCTTAGAAATTGGGATGTTTGGGATATTTTGAAAATTGCAGGGGGGATTGGGACAAATGTGACCAAACGCCGCTTTCAGTATTTGGAATATGTTGGGTATAAAAATGTTGTAATTTCAAACTGCGAATACGTGCAGAGCCAGAATTAGGCTCCAAAATATGGCTCAGGCCTCGAAATTGGGATATTTGGGATATTTTGAAAACTGCAGGGGAGTTTGTGCAAAATGTGACCCACTGCCGCTTTCAGTACTTGGCATATGTTGGGTATAAAAAGTCCTAATATCAACCTGCGAAAACGTGCAGAGAACCAGAATTTGGTTCTAAAATATAACTCAGGCCACGAAATTGGGATGTTTGGGATATTTTGAAAACTGCAGGGAGGTTTGGGACATATGTGACCAAACGCCGCTTTCAGTACTTCACATATGTTAGGTATAAAAAGTCGTAATTTCCAACTGCGAATACGTTTAGAGAGCCAGAATTTTGCTCCAAAATATGGCTCCGGACTCGAAATTGTAATGTTTGGGATATTTTGAAAACTGCAGGGGAGTTTGTGCAAAATGTGACTCACTGCCGCTTTCAGTACTTGGCATATGTTGGGTATGAAAAGTCGTAATTTCAAACTGCAAATACGTGCATAGAGCCAGAATTTAGCCAAAAATATGGCTCAGGCCTCGAAATTGGGATGTTTGAGATATTTTGAAAATTGCAGGGGGGTTTGGGACAAATGTGACCAAAAACTGCTTTCAGTACTTGGCATAAGTTGGGTATGAAAAGTCGTAATTTCAAACTGCGAATACGTGCAGAGAGCCTAAATTTGGCTCCAAAATATGGCTCAGGCCTCGAAATTGGAATGTTTGGGATATTTTGAAAACTGCAGGGAGGTTTGGGACAAATGTGACCAAACGCCGCTTTCAGTACTTGGCATATGTTGGGTATAAAAAAGTCGTAATTTCAAACTGCGAATACGAGCATAGAGCCTGAATTTATCTCCAAAATATGACTCAGGCCTCGAAATTGGGATGTTTGGGATATTTTGAAAACTGCAGGGGGGGTTTGGGACAAATGTGACCAATTGCCGCTTTCAGTACTTGGCATATTTTGGGTATGAAAAGTCGTAATTTCAAATTGCGAATACGTGCAGAGCCTGAATTTGGCTCCAAAATTTGGCTCAGGCCTCGAAATTGGGATGTTTGGGATATTTTGAAAACTGCAGGGAGGTTTGTGATATTTTGAAAACTGCAGGGAGGTTTGGGACAAATGTGACCAAATGCCACTTTCAGTACTTGGCATATGTTGGGTATAAAAAGTCGCATTTTCAAACAGCGATTACGTGCAGAGAGCCTGAATTTGGCTCCAAATTATGGCTCAGGCCTCGAAATTGGGATATTTGGGATATTTTGAAAACTGCAGGGGAGTTTGTTGCAAAATGTGACTCACTGCCGCTTTCAGTACTTGGCATATGTTGGGTATAAAAATTCTTAATTTCAAACTGCGAAGACGTGCAGAGAGCCAGAATTTGGCTCCAAAATATGACTCAGGCCTCGAAATTGGGATGTTTGGGATATTTTGAAAATTGCAGGGGGGATTGGGCCAAATTTGACCAAACGCCGCTTTCAGTACTTAGCATATGTTGGGTATAAAAAGTCGTAATTTCAAACTGCCAATACGTGCATAGAACCAGAATTTGGCTCAAAAATATACCTCAGGCCTCGAAATTGGGATGTTTGGGATATTTTGAAAACTGCAGGGAGGTTTGGGACAAATGTGACCAAACGCCGCTTTCAGTATTTCACATATGTTGGGTATAAGAAGTCGTAATTTCAAACTGCGAATACGTGCAGAGAGCCAGAATTTGGCTCCAAAATATGGCTCAGGCTTAGAAATTGGGATGTTTGGGATATTTTGAAAATTGCAGGGGGGATTGGGACAAATGTGACCAAACGCCACTTTCAGTATTTGGAATATGTTCGGTATAAAAATGTTGTAATTTCAAACTGCGAATATGTGCAGAGAGCCAGAATTAGGCTCAAAAATATGGCTCAGGCATCGAAATTGGGATATTTGGGATATTTTGAAAACTGCAGGGGAGGTTGTGCAAAATGTGACTCGCTGCCGCTTTCAGTACTTGGCATATGTTGGGTATATAAAGTCCTAATATCACACTGCATAAACGTGCAGAGAACCAGAATTTGGTTCTAAAATATGGCTCAGGCCTCGAAATTGGGATATTTGGGATATTTTGAAAACTGCATGGGAGTTTGTGCAAAATGTGACTGCCGCTTTCAGTACTTGACATATGTTGGGTATAAAAAGTCGTAATTTCAAACTGCGAATACGTGCATAAAGCCAGAATTTAGCTCTAAAATATGACTCAGGCCTCGAAATTGGGATGTTTGGGATATTTTGAAAACTGCAGGGGGGTTTGGGACAATTGTGACCAATTGCCGCTTTCAGTACTTGGCATATTTTGGGTATGAAAAGTCGTAATTTCAAATTGCGAATATGTGCAGAGCCTGAATTTGGCTCCAAAATATGGCTCAGGCCTCGAAATTGGGATGTTTGGGATATTTTGAAAACTGCAGGGAGGTTTGGGATATTTTGAAAACTTCAGGGAGGTTTGGGACAAATGTGAGCAAATGCCGCTTTCAGTACTTGGCATATGTTGGGTATAAAAAGTCGCATTTTCAAACAGCGATTACGTGCAGAGAGCCTGAATTTGTCTCCAAAATATGGCTCAGGCCTCGAAATTGGGATATTTTGAAAACTGCAGGGGAGTTTGTTGCAAAATGTGACTCACTGCCGCTTTCAGTACTTGACATATGTTGGGTATAAAAAGTCGTAATTTCAAACTGCGAATACGTGCATAAAGCCAGAATTTGGCTCCAAAATATGGCTCAGGACTCGAAATTGGGATGTTTGGGATATTTTGAAAATTGCTGGGGGGATTGGGACAAATGTGACCAAACGCCACTTTCAGTACTTGGCATATGTTGGGTATAAAAAATCGTAATTTCAAACTGCGAATACGTGCATAGAGCCAGAATTTAGCTCCAAAATATGACTCAGGCCTCGAAATTGGGATGGTTGGGATATTTTGAAAACTGCAGGGGGGTTTATGACAAATGTGACCAAATGCCGCTTTCAGTACTTGGCATATGTTGGGTATAAAAAGTCGTAATTTCAAACTGCGAATACGTGCATAGAACCAGAATTTGGCTCAAAAATATACCTCAGGCCTCGAAATTGGGATGTTTGGGATATTTTGAAAACTGCAGGCAGGTTTGGGACAAATGTGACCAAACGCCGCTTTCAGTATTTCACAAATGTTGGGTATAAAAAGTCGTAATTTCAAACTGCGAATACGTGCAGAGAGCCAGAATTTGGCTCCAAAATATGGCTCAGGCTTAGAAATTGGGATGTTTGGGATATTTTTAAAATTGCAGGGGGGATTGGGACAAATGTGACCAAACGCCGCTTTCAGTATTTGGAATATGTTGGGTATAAAAATGTTGTAATTTCAAACTGCGAATACGTACAGAGAGCCAGAATTAGGCTCCAAAATATGGCTCAGGCCTCGAAATTGGGATATTTGGGATATTTTGAAAACTGCAGGGGAGTTTGTGCAAAATGTGACCCACTGCCGCTTTCAGTACTTGGCATATGTTGGGTATAAAAAGTCCTAATATCAAACTGCGAAAAAGTGCAGAGAACCAGAATTTGGTTCTAAAATATAACTCAGGCCACGAAATTGGGATGTTTGGGATATTTTGAAAACTGCAGGGAGGTTTGGGACATATGTGACCAAACGCCGCTTGCAGTACTTCACATATGTTAGGTATAAAAAATTCGTAATTTCCAACTGCGAATACGTTTAGAGAGCCAGAATTTTGCTCCAAAATATGGCTCCGGACTCGAAATTGGGATGTTTGGGATATTTTGAAAACTGCAGGGGAGTTTGTGCAAAATGTGACTCACTGCCGCTTTCAGTACTTGGCATATGTTGGGTATGAAAAGTCGTAATTTCAAACTGCAAATACGTGCATAGAGCCAGAATTTAGCTAAAAATATGGCTCAGGCCTCGAAATTGGGATGTTTGAGATATTTTGAAAATTGCAGGGGGTTTGGGACAAATGTGACCAAACGCCGCTTTCAGTACTTAGCATATGTTGGGTATAAAAAAGTTGTAATTTCAAACTGCGAATACGTGCATAGAGCCAGAATTTATCTCCAAAATATGACTCAGGCCTCGAAATTGGGATGTTTGAGATATTTTGAAAACTGCAGGGGGGGTTTGGGACAAATGTGACCAATTGCCGCTTTCAGTACTTGGCATATTTTGGGTATGAAAAGTCGTAATTTCAAATTGCGAATACGTGCAGAGCCTGAATTTGGCTCCAAAATATGGCTCAGGCCTCGAAATTGGGATGTTTGGGATATTTTAAAAACTGCAGGGAGGTTTGTGATATTTTGAAAACTGCAGGGAGGTTTGGGACAAATGTGACCAAATGCCGCTTTCAGTACTTGGCATATGTTGGGTATAAAAAGTCGCATTTTCAAACAGCGATTACGTGCAGAGAGCCTGAATTTGGCTCCAAAATATGGCTCAGGCCTCGAAATTGGGATATTTGGGATATTTTGAAAACTGCAGGGGAGTTTGTTGCAAAATGTGACTCACTGCCGCTTTCAGTACTTGGCATATGTTGGGTATAAAAATTCTTAATTTCAAACTGCGAAGACGTGCAGAGAGCCAGAATTTGGCTCCAAAATATGACTCAGGCCTCGAAATTGGGATGTTTGGGATATTTTGAAAATTGCAGGGGGGATTGGGCCAAATTTGACCAAACGCCGCTTTCAGTACTTAGCATATGTTGGGTATAAAAAGTCGTAATTTCAAACTGCGAATACGTGCATAGAACCAGAATTTGGCTCAAAAATATACCTCAGGCCTCGAAATTGGGATGTTTGGGATATTTTGAAAACTGCAGGGAGGTTTGGGACAAATGTGACCAAACGCCGCTTTCAGTATTTCACATATGTTGGGTATAAGAAGTCGTAATTTCAAACTGCGAATACGTGCAGAGAGCCAGAATTTGGCTCCAAAATATGGCTCAGGCTTAGAAATTGGGATGTTTGGGATATTTTGAAAATTGCAGGGGAGATTGGGACAAATGTGACCAAACGCCACTTTCAGTATTTGGAATATGTTCGGTATAAAAATGTTGTAATTTCAAACTGCGAATATGTGCAGAGAGCCAGAATTAGGCTCAAAAATATGGCTCAGGCATCGAAATTGGGATATTTGGGATATTTTGAAAACTGCAGGGGAGGTTGTGCAAAATGTGACTCGCTGCCGCTTGCAGTATTTGGCATATGTTGGGTATATAAAGTCCTAATATCAAACTGCATAAACGTGCAGAGAACCAGAATTTGGTTCTAAAATATGGCTCAGGCCTCGAAATTGGGATATTTGGGATATTTTGAAAACTGCATGGGAGTTTGTGCAAAATGTGACTCTGCCGCTTTCAGTACTTGACATATGTTGGGTATAAAAAGTCGTAATTTCAAACTGCGAATACGTGCATAAAGCCAGAATTTAGCTCTAAAATATGACTCAGGCCTCGAAATTGGGATGTTTGGGATATTTTGAAAACTGCAGGGGGGTTTGGGACAATTGTGACCAATTGCCGCTTTCAGTACTTGGCATATTTTGGGTATGAAAAGTCGTAATTTCAAATTGCGAATATGTGCAGAGCCTGAATTTGGCTCCAAAATATGGCTCAGGCCTCGAAATTGGGATGTTTGGGATATTTTGAAAACTGCAGGGAGGTTTGGGATATTTTGAAAACTGCAGGGAGGTTTGGGACAAATGTGAGCAAATGCCTCTTTCAGTACTTGGCATATGTTGGGTATAAAAAGTCGCATTTTCAAACAGCGATTACGTGCAGAGAGCCTGAATTTGTCTCCAAAATATGGCTCAGGCCTCGAAATTGGGATATTTGGGATATTTTGAAAACTGCAGGGGAGTTTGTTGCAAAATGTGACTCACTGCCGCTTTCAGTACTTCACATATGTTGGGTATAAAAAGTCGTAATTTCAAACTGCGAATACGTGCATAAAGCCAGAATTTGGCTCCAAAATATGGCTCAGGACTCGAAATTGGGATGTTTGGGATATTTTGAAAATTGCTGGGGGGATTGGGACAAATGTGACCAAACGCCACTTTCAGTACTTGGCATATGTTGGGTATAAAAAATCGTAATTTCAAACTGCGAATACGTGCATAGAGCCAGAATTTAGCTCCAAAATATGACTCAGGCCTCGAAATTGGGATGGTTGGGATATTTTGAAAACTGCAGGGGGGTTTGGGACAAATGTGACCAAATGCCGCTTTCAGTACTTGGCATATGTTGGGTATAAAAAGTCGTAATTTCAAACTGCGAATACGTGCATAGAACCAGAATTTGGCTCAAAAATATACCTCAGGCCTCGAAATTGGGATGTTTGGGATATTTTGAAAACTGCAGGCAGGTTTGGGACAAATGTGACCAAACGCCACTTTCAGTATTTCACATATGTTGGGTATAAAAAGTCGTAATTTCAAACTGCGAATACGTGCAGAGAGCCAGAATTTGGCTCCAAAATATGGCTCAGGCTTAGAAATTGGGATGTTTGGGATATTTTTAAAATTGCAGGGGGGATTGGGACAAATGTGACCAAACGCCACTTTCAGTATTTGGAATATGTTGGGTATAAAAATGTTGTAATTTCAAACTGCGAATACGTACAGAGAGCCAGAATTAGGCTCCAAAATATGGCTCAGCCCTCGAAATTGGGATATTTGGGATATTTTGAAAACTGCAGGGGAGTTTGTGCAAAATGTGACCCACTGCCGCTTTCAGTACTTGGCATATGTTGGGTATAAAAAATCGTAATTTCAAACTGCGAATACTTGCATAGAGCCAGAATTTAGCTCCAAAATATGACTCAGGCCTCGAAATTGGGATGGTTGGGATATTTTGAAAACTGCAGGGGGGATTGAGACAAATGTGACCTAACGCCACTTTCAGTACTTGGCATATGTTGGGTATAAAAAAACGTAATTTCAAACTGCGAATACGTGCATAGAGCCAGAATTTAGCTCCAAAATATGACTTAGACCTCGAAATTGGAATGTTTGGGATATTTTGAAAACTGCAGGGAGGTTTGGGACAAATGTGACCAAACGCCGCTTTCAGTACTTGGCATATGTTGGGTATAAAAAAGTCGTAATTTCAAACTGCGAATACGAGCATAGAGCCTGAATTTATCTCCAAAATATGACTCAGGCCTCGAAATTGGGATGTTTGGGATATTTTGAAAACTGCAGGGGGGGTTTGGGACAAATGTGACCAATTGCCGCTTTCAGTACTTGGCATATTTTGGGTATGAAAAGTCGTAATTTCAAATTGCGAATATGTGCAGAGCCTGAATTTGGCTCCAAAATATGGCTCAGGCCTCGAAATTGGGATGTTTGGGATATTTTGAAAACTGCAGGGGGGTTTGGGACAATTGTGACCAATTGCCGCTTTCAGTACTTGGCATATTTTGGGTATGAAAAGTCGTAATTTCAAATTGCGAATATGTGCAGAGCCTGAATTTGGCTCCAAAATATGGCTCAGGCCTCGAAATTGGGATGTTTGGGATATTTTGAAAACTGCAGGGTGGTTTGGGATATTTTGAAAACTGCAGGGAGGTTTGGGACAAATGTGAGCAAATGCCGCTTTCAGTACTTGGCATATGTTGGGTATAAAAAGTCGAATTTTCAAACAGCGATTTCGTGCAGAGAGCCTGAATTTGTCTCCAAAATATGGCTCAGGCCTCGAAATTGGGATATTTTGAAAACTGCAGGGGAGTTTGTTGCAAAATGTGACTCACTGCCGCTTTCAGTACTTGACATATGTTGGGTATAAAAAGTCGTAATTTCAAACTGCGAATACGTGCATAAAGCCAGAATTTGGCTCCAAAATATGGCTCAGGACTCGAAATTGGGATGTTTGGGATATTTTGAAAATTGCTGGGGGGATTGGGACAAATGTGACCAAACGCCACTTTCAGTACTTGGCATATGTTGGGTATAAAAAATCGTAATTTCAAACTGCGAATACGTGCATAGAGCCAGAATTTAGCTCCAAAATATGACTCAGGCCTCGAAATTGGGATGGTTGGGATATTTTGAAAACTGCAGGGGGGTTTATGACAAATGTGACCAAATGCCGCTTTCAGTACTTGGCATATGTTGGGTATAAAAAGTCGTAATTTCAAACTGCGAATACGTGCATAGAACCAGAATTTGGCTCAAAAATATACCTCAGGCCTCGAAATTGGGATGTTTGGGATATTTTGAAAACTGCAGGCAGGTTTGGGACAAATGTGACCAAACGCCGCTTTCAGTATTTCACAAATGTTGGGTATAAAAAGTCGTAATTTCAAACTGCGAATACGTGCAGAGAGCCAGAATTTGGCTCCAAAATATGGCTCAGGCTTAGAAATTGGGATGTTTGGGATATTTTTAAAATTGCAGGGGGGATTGGGACAAATGTGACCAAACGCCGCTTTCAGTATTTGGAATATGTTGGGTATAAAAATGTTGTAATTTCAAACTGCGAATACGTACAGAGAGCCAGAATTAGGCTCCAAAATATGGCTCAGGCCTCGAAATTGGGATATTTGGGATATTTTGAAAACTGCAGGGGAGTTTGTGCAAAATGTGACCCACTGCCGCTTTCAGTACTTGGCATATGTTGGGTATAAAAAGTCCTAATATCAAACTGCGAAAAAGTGCAGAGAACCAGAATTTGGTTCTAAAATATAAATCAGGCCACGAAATTGGGATGTTTGGGATATTTTGAAAACTGCAGGGAGGTTTGGGACATATGTGACCAAACGCCGCTTGCAGTACTTCACATATGTTAGGTATAAAAAAATCGTAATTTCCAACTGCGAATACGTTTAGAGAGCCAGAATTTTGCTCCAAAATATGGCTCCGGACTCGAAATTGGGATGTTTGGGATATTTTGAAAACTGCAGGGGAGTTTGTGCAAAATGTGACTCACTGCCGCTTTCAGTACTTGGCATATGTTGGGTATGAAAAGTCGTAATTTCAAACTGCAAATACGTGCATAGAGCCAGAATTTAGCTAAAAATATGGCTTAGGCCTCGAAATTGGGATGTTTGAGATATTTTGAAAACTGCAGGGGGGGTTTGGGACAAATGTGACCAATTGCCGCTTTCAGTACTTGGCATATTTTGGGTATGAAAAGTCGTAATTTCAAATTGCGAATACGTGCAGAGCCTGAATTTGGCTCCAAAATATGGCTCAGGCCTCGAAATTGGGATGCTTGGGATATTTTAAAAACTGCAGGGAGGTTTGTGATATTTTGAAAACTGCAGGGAGGTTTGGGACAAATGTGACCAAATGCCGCTTTCAGTACTTGGCATATGTTGGGTATAAAAAGTCGCATTTTCAAAGAGCGATTACGTGCAGAGAGCCTGAATTTGGCTCCAAAATATGGCTCAGGCCTCGAAATTGGGATATTTGGGATATTTTGAAAACTGCAGGGGAGTTTGTTGCAATATGTGACTCACTGCCGCTTTCAGTACTTGGCATATGTTGGGTATAAAAATTCTTAATTTCAAACTGCGAAGACGTGCAGAGAGCCAGAATTTGGCTCCAAAATATGACTCAGGCCTCGAAATTGGGATGTTTGGGATATTTTGAAAATTGCAGGGGGGATTGGGCCAAATTTGACCAAACGCCGCTTTCAGTACTTAGCATATGTTGGGTATAAAAAGTCGCAATTTCAAACTGCGAATACGTGCATAGAACCAGAATTTGGCTCAAAAATATACCTCAGGCCTCGAAATTGGGATGTTTGGGATATTTTGAAAACTGCAGGGAGGTTTGGGACAAATGTGACCAAACGCCGCTTTCAGTATTTCACATATGTTGGGTATAAGAAGTCGTAATTTCAAACTGCGAATACGTGCAGAGAGCCAGAATTTGGCTCCAAAATATGGCTCAGGCTTAGAAATTGGGATGTTTGGGATATTTTGAAAATTGCAGGGGGGATTGGGACAAATGTGACCAAACGCCACTTTCAGTATTTGGAATATGTTCGGTATAAAAATGTTGTAATTTCAAACTGCGAATATGTGCAGAGAGCCAGAATTAGGCTCAAAAATATGGCTCAGGCATCGAAATTGGGATATTTGGGATATTTTGAAAACTGCAGGGGAGGTTGTGCAAAATGTGACTCGCTGCCGCTTTCAGTACTTGGCATATGTTGGGTATATAAAGTCCTAATATCAAACTGCATAAACGTGCAGAGAACCAGAATTTGGTTCTAAAATATGGCTCAGGCCTCGAAATTGGGATATTTGGGATATTTTGAAAACTGCATGGGAGTTTGTGCAAAATGTGACTCTGCCGCTTTCAGTACTTGACATATGTTGGGTATAAAAAGTCGTAATTTCAAACTGCGAATACGTGCATAAAGCCAGAATTTAGCTCTAAAATATGACTCAGGCCTCGAAATTGGGATGTTTGGGATATTTTGAAAACTGCAGGGGGGTTTGGGACAATTGTGACCAATTGCCGCTTTCAGTACTTGGCATATTTTGGGTATGAAAAGTCGTAATTTCAAATTGCGAATATGTGCAGAGCCTGAATTTGGCTCCAAAATATGGCTCAGGCCTCGAAATTGGGATGTTTGGGATATTTTGAAAACTGCAGGGTGGTTTGGGATATTTTGAAAACTGCAGGGAGGTTTGGGACAAATGTGAGCAAATGCCGCTTTCAGTACTTGGCATATGTTGGGTATAAAAAGTCGAATTTTCAAACAGCGATTTCGTGCAGAGAGCCTGAATTTGTCTCCAAAATATGGCTCAGGCCTCGAAATTGGGATATTTTGAAAACTGCAGGGGAGTTTGTTGCAAAATGTGACTCACTGCCGCTTTCAGTACTTGACATATGTTGGGTATAAAAAGTCGTAATTTCAAACTGCGAATACGTGCATAAAGCCAGAATTTGGCTCCAAAATATGGCTCAGGACTCGAAATTGGGATGTTTGGGATATTTTGAAAATTGCTGGGGGGATTGGGACAAATGTGACCAAACGCCACTTTCAGTACTTGGCATATGTTGGGTATAAAAAATCGTAATTTCAAACTGCGAATACGTGCATAGAGCCAGAATTTAGCTCCAAAATATGACTCAGGCCTCGAAATTGGGATGGTTGGGATATTTTGAAAACTGCAGGGGGGTTTATGACAAATGTGACCAAATGCCGCTTTCAGTACTTGGCATATGTTGGGTATAAAAAGTCGTAATTTCAAACTGCGAATACGTGCATAGAACCAGAATTTGGCTCAAAAATATACCTCAGGCCTCGAAATTGGGATGTTTGGGATATTTTGAAAACTGCAGGCAGGTTTGGGACAAATGTGACCAAACGCCGCTTTCAGTATTTCACAAATGTTGGGTATAAAAAGTCGTAATTTCAAACTGCGAATACGTGCAGAGAGCCAGAATTTGGCTCCAAAATATGGCTCAGGCTTAGAAATTGGGATGTTTGGGATATTTTTAAAATTGCAGGGGGGATTGGGACAAATGTGACCAAACGCCGCTTTCAGTATTTGGAATATGTTGGGTATAAAAATGTTGTAATTTCAAACTGCGAATACGTACAGAGAGCCAGAATTAGGCTCCAAAATATGGCTCAGGCCTCGAAATTGGGATATTTGGGATATTTTGAAAACTGCAGGGGAGTTTGTGCAAAATGTGACCCACTGCCGCTTTCAGTACTTGGCATATGTTGGGTATAAAAAGTCCTAATATCAAACTGCGAAAAAGTGCAGAGAACCAGAATTTGGTTCTAAAATATAAATCAGGCCACGAAATTGGGATGTTTGGGATATTTTGAAAACTGCAGGGAGGTTTGGGACATATGTGACCAAACGCCGCTTGCAGTACTTCACATATGTTAGGTATAAAAAATTCGTAATTTCCAACTGCGAATACGTTTAGAGAGCCAGAATTTTGCTCCAAAATATGGCTCCGGACTCGAAATTGGGATGTTTGGGATATTTTGAAAACTGCAGGGGAGTTTGTGCAAAATATGACTCACTGCCGCTTTCAGTACTTGGCATATGTTGGGTATGAAAAGTCGTAATTTCAAACTGCAAATACGTGCATAGAGCCAGAATTTAGCTAAAAATATGGCTTAGGCCTCGAAATTGGGATGTTTGAGATATTTTGAAAACTGCAGGGGGGGTTTGGGACAAATGTGACCAATTGCCGCTTTCAGTACTTGGCATATTTTGGGTATGAAAAGTCGTAATTTCAAATTGCGAATACGTGCAGAGCCTGAATTTGGCTCCAAAATATGGCTCAGGCCTCGAAATTGGGATGCTTGGGATATTTTAAAAACTGCAGGGAGGTTTGTGATATTTTGAAAACTGCAGGGAGGTTTGGGACAAATGTGACCAAATGCCGCTTTCAGTACTTGGCATATGTTGGGTATAAAAAGTCGCATTTTCAAACAGCGATTACGTGCAGAGAGCCTGAATTTGGCTCCAAAATATGGCTCAGGCCTCGAAATTGGGATATTTGGGATATTTTGAAAACTGCAGGGGAGTTTGTTGCAATATGTGACTCACTGCCGCTTTCAGTACTTGGCATATGTTGGGTATAAAAATTCTTAATTTCAAACTGCGAAGACGTGCAGAGAGCCAGAATTTGGCTCCAAAATATGACTCAGGCCTCGAAATTGGGATGTTTGGGATATTTTGAAAATTGCAGGGGGGATTGGGCCAAATTTGACCAAACGCCGCTTTCAGTACTTAGCATATGTTGGGTATAAAAAGTCGCAATTTCAAACTGCGAATACGTGCATAGAACCAGAATTTGGCTCAAAAATATACCTCAGGCCTCGAAATTGGGATGTTTGGGATATTTTGAAAACTGCAGGGAGGTTTGGGACAAATGTGACCAAACGCCGCTTTCAGTATTTCACATATGTTGGGTATAAGAAGTCGTAATTTCAAACTGCGAATACGTGCAGAGAGCCAGAATTTGGCTCCAAAATATGGCTCAGGCTTAGAAATTGGGATGTTTGGGATATTTTGAAAATTGCAGGGGGGATTGGGACAAATGTGACCAAACGCCACTTTCAGTATTTGGAATATGTTCGGTATAAAAATGTTGTAATTTCAAACTGCGAATATGTGCAGAGAGCCAGAATTAGGCTCAAAAATATGGCTCAGGCATCGAAATTGGGATATTTGGGATATTTTGAAAACTGCAGGGGAGGTTGTGCAAAATGTGACTCGCTGCCGCTTTCAGTACTTGGCATATGTTGGGTATATAAAGTCCTAATGTCAAACTGCATAAACGTGCAGAGAACCAGAATTTGGTTCTAAAATATGGCTCAGGCCTCGAAATTGGGATATTTGGGATATTTTGAAAACTGCATGGGAGTTTGTGCAAAATGTGACTCTGCCGCTTTCAGTACTTGACATATGTTGGGTATAAAAAGTCGTAATTTCAAACTGCGAATACGTGCATAAAGCCAGAATTTAGCTCTAAAATATGACTCAGGCCTCGAAATTGGGATGTTTGGGATATTTTGAAAACTGCAGGGGGGTTTGGGACAATTGTGACCAATTGCCGCTTTCAGTACTTGGCATATTTTGGGTATGAAAAGTCGTAATTTCAAATTGCGAATATGTGCAGAGCCTGAATTTGGCTCCAAAATATGGCTCAGGCCTCGAAATTGGGATGTTTGGGATATTTTGAAAACTGCAGGGAGGTTTGGGATATTTTGAAAACTGCAGGGAGGTTTGGGACAAATGTGAGCAAATGCCGCTTTCAGTACTTGGCATATGTTGGGTATAAAAAGTCGCATTTTCAAACAGCGATTACGTGCAGAGAGCCTGAATTTGTCTCCAAAATATGGCTCAGGCCTCGAAATTGGGATATTTGGGATATTTTGAAAACTGCAGGGGAGTTTGTTGCAAAATGTGACTCACTGCCGCTTTCAGTACTTCACATATGTTGGGTATAAAAAGTCGTAATTTCAAACTGCGAATACGTGCATAAAGCCAGAATTTGGCTCCAAAATATGGCTCAGGACTCGAAATTGGGATGTTTGGGATATTTTGAAAATTGCTGGGGGGATTGGGACAAATGTGACCAAACGCCACTTTCAGTACTTGGCATATGTTGGGTATAAAAAATCGTAATTTCAAACTGCGAATACGTGCATAGAGCCAGAATTTAGCTCCAAAATATGACTCAGGCCTCGAAATTGGGATGGTTGGGATATTTTGAAAACTGCAGGGGGGTTTGGGACAAATGTGACCAAATGCCGCTTTCAGTATTTCACATATGTTGGGTATAAAAAGTCGTAATTTCAAACTGCGAATACGTGCATAGAACCAGAATTTGGCTCAAAAATATACCTCAGGCCTCGAAATTGGGATGTTTGGGATATTTTGAAAACTGCAGGCAGGTTTGGGACAAATGTGACCAAACGCCACTTTCAGTATTTCACATATGTTGGGTATAAAAAGTCGTAATTTCAAACTGCGAATACGTGCAGAGAGCCAGAATTTGGCTCCAAAATATGGCTCAGGCTTAGAAATTGGGATGTTTGGGATATTTTGAAAATTGCTGGGGGGATTGGGACAAATGTGACCAAACGCCGCTTTCAGTATTTCACATATGTTGGGTATAAAAAGTCGTAATTTCAAACTGCGAATACGTGCAGAGAGCCAGAATTTGGCTCCAAAATATGGCTCAGGCTTAGAAATTGGGATGTTTGGGATATTTTTAAAATTGCAGGGGGGATTGGGACAAATGTGACCAAACGCCGCTTTCAGTATTTGGAATATGTTGGGTATAAAAATGTTGTAATTTCAAACTGCGAATACGTACAGAGAGCCAGAATTAGGCTCCAAAATATGGCTCAGGCCTCGAAATTGGGATATTTGGGATATTTTGAAAACTGCAGGGGAGTTTGTGCAAAATGTGACCCACTGCCGCTTTCAGTACTTGGCATATGTTGGGTATAAAAAGTCCTAATATCAAACTGCGAAAAAGTGCAGAGAACCAGAATTTGGTTCTAAAATATAACTCAGGCCACGAAATTGGGATGTTTGGGATATTTTGAAAACTGCAGGGAGGTTTGGGACAAATGTGACCAAACGCCGCTTTCAGTATTTCACATATGTTGGGTATAAGAAGTCGTAATTTCAAACTGCGAATACGTGCAGAGAGCCAGAATTTGGCTCCAAAATATGGCTCAGGCTTAGAAATTGGGATGTTTGGGATATTTTGAAAATTGCAGGGGGGATTGGGACAAATGTGACCAAACGCCACTTTCAGTATTTGGAATATGTTCGGTATAAAAATGTTGTAATTTCAAACTGCGAATATGTGCAGAGAGCCAGAATTAGGCTCAAAAATATGGCTCAGGCATCGAAATTGGGATATTTGGGATATTTTGAAAACTGCAGGGGAGGTTGTGCAAAATGTGACTCGCTGCCGCTTTCAGTACTTGGCATATGTTGGGTATATAAAGTCCTAATGTCAAACTGCATAAACGTGCAGAGAACCAGAATTTGGTTCTAAAATATGGCTCAGGCCTCGAAATTGGGATATTTGGGATATTTTGAAAACTGCATGGGAGTTTGTGCAAAATGTGACTCTGCCGCTTTCAGTACTTGACATATGTTGGGTATAAAAAGTCGTAATTTCAAACTGCGAATACGTGCATAAAGCCAGAATTTAGCTCTAAAATATGACTCAGGCCTCGAAATTGGGATGTTTGGGATATTTTGAAAACTGCAGGGGGGTTTGGGACAATTGTGACCAATTGCCGCTTTCAGTACTTGGCATATTTTGGGTATGAAAAGTCGTAATTTCAAATTGCGAATATGTGCAGAGCCTGAATTTGGCTCCAAAATATGGCTCAGGCCTCGAAATTGGGATGTTTGGGATATTTTGAAAACTGCAGGGAGGTTTGGGATATTTTGAAAACTGCAGGGAGGTTTGGGACAAATGTGAGCAAATGCCGCTTTCAGTACTTGGCATATGTTGGGTATAAAAAGTCGCATTTTCAAACAGCGATTACGTGCAGAGAGCCTGAATTTGTCTCCAAAATATGGCTCAGGCCTCGAAATTGGGATATTTGGGATATTTTGAAAACTGCAGGGGAGTTTGTTGCAAAATGTGACTCACTGCCGCTTTCAGTACTTCACATATGTTGGGTATAAAAAGTCGTAATTTCAAACTGCGAATACGTGCATAAAGCCAGAATTTGGCTCCAAAATATGGCTCAGGACTCGAAATTGGGATGTTTGGGATATTTTGAAAATTGCTGGGGGGATTGGGACAAATGTGACCAAACGCCACTTTCAGTACTTGGCATATGTTGGGTATAAAAAATCGTAATTTCAAACTGCGAATACGTGCATAGAGCCAGAATTTAGCTCCAAAATATGACTCAGGCCTCGAAATTGGGATGGTTGGGATATTTTGAAAACTGCAGGGGGGTTTGGGACAAATGTGACCAAATGCCGCTTTCAGTATTTCACATATGTTGGGTATAAAAAGTCGTAATTTCAAACTGCGAATACGTGCATAGAACCAGAATTTGGCTCAAAAATATACCTCAGGCCTCGAAATTGGGATGTTTGGGATATTTTGAAAACTGCAGGCAGGTTTGGGACAAATGTGACCAAACGCCACTTTCAGTATTTCACATATGTTGGGTATAAAAAGTCGTAATTTCAAACTGCGAATACGTGCAGAGAGCCAGAATTTGGCTCCAAAATATGGCTCAGGCTTAGAAATTGGGATGTTTGGGATATTTTGAAAATTGCTGGGGGGATTGGGACAAATGTGACCAAACGCCGCTTTCAGTATTTCACATATGTTGGGTATAAAAAGTCGTAATTTCAAACTGCGAATACGTGCAGAGAGCCAGAATTTGGCTCCAAAATATGGCTCAGGCTTAGAAATTGGGATGTTTGGGATATTTTTAAAATTGCAGGGGGGATTGGGACAAATGTGACCAAACGCCGCTTTCAGTATTTGGAATATGTTGGGTATAAAAATGTTGTAATTTCAAACTGCGAATACGTACAGAGAGCCAGAATTAGGCTCCAAAATATGGCTCAGGCCTCGAAATTGGGATATTTGGGATATTTTGAAAACTGCAGGGGAGTTTGTGCAAAATGTGACCCACTGCCGCTTTCAGTACTTGGCATATGTTGGGTATAAAAAGTCCTAATATCAAACTGCGAAAAAGTGCAGAGAACCAGAATTTGGTTCTAAAATATAACTCAGGCCACGAAATTGGGATGTTTGGGATATTTTGAAAACTGCAGGGAGGTTTGGGACATATGTGACCAAACGCCGCTTGCAGTACTTCACATATGTTAGGTATAAAAAATTCGTAATTTCCAACTGCGAATACGTTTAGAGAGCCAGAATTTTGCTCCAAAATATGGCTCCGGACTCGAAATTGGGATGTTTGAGATATTTTGAAAATTGCAGGGGGTTTGGGACAAATGTGACCAAACTCCGCTTTCAGTACTTGGCATATGTTGGGTATAAAAATTCGTAATTTCAAACTGCGAAGACGTGCAGAGAGCCAGAATTTGGCTCCAAAATATGACTCAGGCCTCGAAATTGGGATGTTTGGGATATTTTGAAAATTGCAGGGGGGATTGGGCCAAATTTGACCAAATGCCGCTTTCAGTACTTAGCATATGTTAGGTATAAAAAAGTTGTAATTTCAAACTGCGAATACGTGCATAGAGCCAGAATTTAGCTCCAAAATATGACTCAGGCCTCGAAATTGGGATGGTTGGGATATTTTGATAACTGCAGGGGGGATTGAGACAAATGTGACCTAACGCCACTTTCAGTACTTGGCATATGTTGGGTATAAAAAATCGTAATTTCAAACTGCGAATACGTGCATAGAGCCAGAATTTAGCTCCAAAATATGGCTCAAGCCTCGAAATTGGGATGTTTGGGATATTTTGAAAACTGCAGGGAGGTTTGGGATATTTTGAAAACTGCAGGGAGGTTTGGGACAAATGTGAGCAAATGCCGCTTTCAGTACTTGGCATATGTTGGGTATAAAAAGTCGCATTTTCAAACTGCGAAGACGTGCAGAGAGCAAGAATTTGGCTCCAAAATATGACTCAGGCCTCGAAATTGGGATGTTTGGGATATTTTGAAAATTGAAGGGGGGATTGGGCCAAATTTGACCAAACGCCGCTTTCAGTACTTAGCATATGTTGGGTATAAAAAAGTCGTAATTTCAAACAGCGAATACGTGCAGAGAGCCAGAATTAGACTCCAAATTATGGCTCAGACCTCGAAATTGGGATATTTGGGATATTTTGAAAACTGCAGGGGAGTTTGTGCAAAATGTGACTCACTGCCGCTTTCAGTACTTGGCATATGTTGGGTATAAAAAGTTGTAATTTCAAACTGCGAATACGTGCAGAGAGCCAGAATTTGGCTCCAAAATATGGCTCAGGACTCGAAATTGGGATGTTTGGGATATTTTGAAAATTGCTGGGCGGATTGGGACAAATGTGACCAAACGCCATTTTCAGTACTTGGCATATGTTGGGTATAAAAAATCGTAATTTCAAACTGCGAATACGTGCATAGAGCCAGAATTTAGCTCCAAAATATGACTCAGGCCTCGAAATTGGGATGGTTGGGATATTTTGAAAACTGCAGGGGAGTTTGTGCAAAATGTGACTCACTGCCGCTTTCAGTACTTGGCATATGTTGGTTATGAAAAGTCGTAATTTCAAACTGCAAATACGTGCATAGAGCCAGAATTTAGCTAAAAATATGGCTCAGGCCTCGAAATTGGGATGTTTGAGATATTTTGAAAACTGCAGGGGGGTTTGGGACAAATGTGACCAAACGCCGCTTTCAGTACTTGGCATATATTGGGTATAAAAAGTTGCAATTTCAAACAGCGAATACGTGCAGAGAGCCTGAACTTTGCTCCAAAATATGGCTCAGGCCTCGAAATTGGGATATTTGGGATATTTTGAAAACTGCAGGGGAGTTTGTGCAAAATGTGACTCTGCCGCTTTCAGTACTTGGCATATGTTGGGTATAAAAAGTCGTAATTTCAAACTGCGAAGACGTGCAGAGAGCAAGAATTTGGCTCCAAAATATGACTCAGGCCTCGAAATTGGGATGTTTGGGATATTTTGAAAATTGAAGGGGGGATTGGGCCAAATTTGACCAAACGCCGCTTTCAGTACTTAGCATATGTTGGGTATAAAAAAGTCGTAATTTCAAACAGCGAATACGTGCAGAGAGCCAGAATTAGACTCCAAATTATGGCTCAGACCTCGAAATTGGGATATTTGGGATATTTTGAAAACTGCAGGGGAGTTTGTGCAAAATGTGACTCACTGCCGATTTCAGTACTTGGCATATGTTGGGTATAAAAAGTTGTAATTTCAAACTGCGAATACGTGCAGAGAGCCAGAATTTGGCTCCAAAATATGGCTCAGGACTCGAAATTGGGATGTTTGGGATATTTTGAAAATTGCTGGGCGGATTGGGACAAATGTGACCAAACGCCATTTTCAGTACTTGGCATACGTTGGGTATAAAAAATCGTAATTTCAAACTGCGAATACGTGCATAGAGCCAGAATTTAGCTCCAAAATATGACTCAGGCCTCGAAATTGGGATGGTTGGGATATTTTGAAAACTGCAGGGGAGTTTGTGCAAAATGTGACTCACTGCCGCTTTCAGTACTTGGCATATGTTGGTTATGAAAAGTCGTAATTTCAAACTGCAAATACGTGCATAGAGCCAGAATTTAGCTAAAAATATGGCTCAGGCCTCGAAATTGGGATGTTTGAGATATTTTGAAAACTGCAGGGGGGTTTGGGACAAATGTGACCAAACGCCGCTTTCAGTACTTGGCATATATTGGGTATAAAAAGTTGCAATTTCAAACAGCGAATACGTGCAGAGAGCCTGAACTTTGCTCCAAAATATGGCTCAGGCCTCGAAATTGGGATATTTGGGATATTTTGAAAACTGCAGGGGAGTTTGTGCAAAATGTGACTCTGCCGCTTTCAGTACTTGGCATATGTTGGGTATAAAAATTCGTAATTTCAAACTGCGAAGACGTGCAGAGAGCCAGAATTTGGCTCCAAAATATGACTCAGGCCTCGAAATTGGGATGTTTGGGATATTTTAAAAATTGCAGGGGGGATTGGGCCAAATTTGACCAAATGCCGCTTTCAGTACTTAGCATATGTTGGGTATAAAAAAGTTGTAATTTCAAACTGCGAATACGTGCATAGAGCCAGAATTTAGCTCCAAAATATGACTCAGGCCTCGAAATTGGGATGGTTGGGATATTTTGATAACTGCAGGGGGGATTGAGACAAATGTGACCTAACGCCACCTTCAGTACTTGGCATATGTTGGGTATAAAAAATCGTAATTTCAAACTGCGAATACGTGCATAGAGCCAGAATTTAGCTCCAAAATATGACTCAGGCCTCGAAATTGGGATGGTTGGGATATTTTGAAAACTGCAGGGGGTTTGGGACAAATGTGACCAAATGCCGCTTTCAGTACTTGGCATATGTTGGGTATAAAAAGTCGTAATTTCAAACTGCGAATACGTGCATAGAACCAGAATTTGGCTCAAAAATATACCTCAGGCCTCGAAATTGGGATGTTTGGGATATTTTGAAAACTGCAGGGAGGTTTGGGACAAATGTGACCAAACACAGCTTTCAGTATTTCACAAATGTTGGGTATAAGAAGTCGTAATTTCAAACTGCGAATACGTGCAGAGAGCCAGAAATTGGCTCCAAAATATGGCTCAGGCTTAGAAATTGGGATGTTTGGGATATTTTGAAAATTGCAGGGGGGATTAGGACAAATGTGACCAAATGCCACTTTCAGTATTTGGAATATGTTCGGTATAAAAATGTTGTAATTTCAAACTGCGAAAATGTGCAGAGAGCCAGAATTAGGCTCCAAAATATGGCTCAGGCCTCGAAATTGGGATGTTTGGGATATTTTGAAAACTGCAGGGGAGTTTGTGCAAAATGTGACTCACTGCCGCTTTCAGTACTTGGCATATGTTGGGTATAAAAAGTCGCAATTTCAAACAGCGAATACGTGCAGAGAGCCTGAACTTTGCTCCAAAATATGGCTCAGGCCTCGAAATTGAGATATTTGGGATATTTTGAAAACTGCATGGGAGTTTGTGCAAAATGTGACTCTGCCGCTTTCAGTACTTGACATATGTTGGGTATAAAAAGTCGTAATTTCAAACTGCGAATACGTGCATAAAGCAAGAATTTAGCTCCAAAATATGACTCAGGCCTCGAAATTGGGATGTTTGGGATATTTTGAAAACTGCAGGGGGGTTTGGGACAATTGTGACCAATTGCCGCTTTCAGTACTTGGCATATTTTGGGTATGAAAAGTCGTAATTTCAAATTGCGAATATGTGCAGAGCCTGAATTTGGCTCCAAAATATGGCTCAGGCCTCGAAATTGGGATGTTTGGGATATTTTGAAAACTGCAGGGAGGTTTGGGATATTTTGAAAACTGCAGGGAGGTTTGGGACAAATGTGAGCAAATGCCGCTTTCAGTACTTGGCATATGTTGGGTATAAAAAGTCGCATTTTCAAACAGCGATTACGTGCAGAGAGCCTGAATTTGTCTCCAAAATATGGCTTAGGCCTCGAAATTGGGATATTTGGGATATTTTGAAAACTGCAGGGGAGTTTGTTGCAAAATGTGACTCACTGCCGCTTTCAGTACTTGACATATGTTGGGTATAAAAAGTCGTAATTTCAAACTGCGAATACGTGCATAAAGCCAGAATTTGGCTCCAAAATATGGCTCAGGACTCGAAATTGGGATGTTTGGGATATTTTGAAAATTGCTGGGGGGATTGGGACAAATGTGACCAAACGCCACTTTCAGTACTTGGCATATGTTGGGTATAAAAAATCGTAATTTCAAACTGCGAATACGTGCATAGAGCCAGAATTTAGCTCCAAAATATGACTCAGGCCTCGAAATTGGGATGGTTGGGATATTTTGAAAACTGCAGGGAGGTTTGGGACAAATGTGAGCAAATGCCGCTTTCAGTACTTGGCATATGTTGGGTATAAAAAGTCGCATTTTCGAACAGCGATTACGTGCAGAGAGCCTGAATTTGTCTCCAAAATATGGCTCAGGCCTCGAAATTGGGATATTTGGGATATTTTGAAAACTGCAGGGGAGTTTGTTGCAAAATGTGACTCACTGCCGCTTTCAGTACTTGGCATATGTTGGGTATGAAAAGTCGTAATTTCAAACTGCAAATACGTGCATAGAGCCAGAATTTAGCTAAAAATATGGCTCAGGCCTCGAAATTGGGATGTTTGAGATATTTTGAAAATTGCAGGGGGGTTTGGGACAAATGTGACCAAACGCCGCTTTCAGTACTTAGCATACGTTGGGTATAAAAAAGTTGTAATTTCAAACTGCGAATACGTGCATAGAGCCAGAATTTAGCTCCAAAATATGAATCAGGCCTCGAAATTGGGATGGTTGGGATATTTTGAAAACTGCAGGGGGGATTGAGACAAATGTGACCTAACGCCACTTTCAGTACTTGGCATATGTTGGGTATAAAAAATCGTAATTTCAAACTGCGAATACGTGCATAGAGCCAGAATTTAGCTCCAAAATATGGCTCAAGCCTCGAAATTGGGATGTTTGGGATATTTTGAAAACTGCAGGGAGGTTTGGGATATTTTGAAAACTGCAGGGAGGTTTGGGACAAATGTGAGCAAATGCCGCTTTCAGTACTTGGCATATGTTGGGTATAAAAAGTCGCATTTTCAAACAGCGATTACGTGCAGAGAGCCTGAATTTGTCTCCAAAATATGGCTCAGGCCTCGAAATTGGGATATTTGGGATATTTTGATAACTGCAGGGGAGTTTGTTGCAAAATGTGACTCACTGCCGCTTTCAGTACTTGGCATATGTTGGCTATAAAAAGTCGTAATTTCAAACTGCGAATACGTGCAGAGAGCCAGTATTTGGCTCCAAAATATGGCTCAGGACTCGAAATTGGGATGTTTGGGATATTTTGAAAATTGCTGGGCGGATTGGGACAAATGTGACCAAACGCCATTTTCAGTACTTGGCATATGTTGGGTATAAAAGATCGTAATTTCAAACTGCGAATACTTGCATAGAGCCAGAATTTAGCTCCAAAATATGACTCAGGCCTCGAAATTGGGATGGTTGGGATATTTTGAAAACTGCAGGGGAGTTTGTGCAAAATGTGACTCACTGCCGCTTTCAGTACTTGGCATATGTTGGTTATGAAAAGTCGTAATTTCAAGCTGCAAATACGTGCATAGAGCCAGAATTTAGCTAAAAATATGGCTCAGGCCTCGAAATTGGGATGTTTGAGATATTTTGAAAACTGCAGGGGGGTTTGCGACAAATGTGACCAAACGCCACTTTCAGTACTTGGCATATGTTGGGTATAAAAAGTCGTAATTTCAAACTGCGAATACGTGCATAGAACCAGAATTTGGCTCAAAAATATACCTCAGGCCTCGAAATTGGGATGTTTGGGATATTTTGAAAACTGCAGGGAGGTTTGGGACAAATGTGACCAAACGCCGCTTTCAGTATTTCACATATGTTGGGTATAAGAAGTCGTAATTTCAAACTGCGAATACGTGCAGAGAGCCAGAATTTGGCTCCAAAATATGGCTCAGGCTTAGAAATTGGGATGTTTGGGATATTTTGAAAATTGCAGGGGGGATTGGGACAAATGTGACCAAATGCCGCTTTCAGTACTTAGCATATGTTGGGTATAAAAAAGTTGTAATTTCAAACTGCGAATACGTGCATAGAGCCAGAATTTAGCTCCAAAATATGACTCAGGCCTCGAAATTGGGATGGTTGGGATATTTTGAAAATTGCAGGGGGGATTGAGACAAATGTGACCTAACGCCACTTTCAGTAGTTGGCATATGTTGGGTATAAAAAATCGTAATTTCAAACTGCGAATACGTGCATAGAGCCAGAATTTAGCTCCAAAATATGACTCAGGCCTCGAAATTGGGATGGTTGGGATATTTTGAAAACTGCAGGGTGTTTGGGACAAATGTGACCAAAAGCCACTTTCAGTATTTGGAATATGTTCGGTATAAAAATGTTGAAATTTCAAACTGCGAATATGTGCAGAGAGCCAGAATTAGGCTCCAAAATATGGCTCAGGCCTCGAAATTGGGATATTTGGGATATTTTGAAAACTGCAGGGGAGTTTGTGCAAAATGTGACTCGCTGCCGCTTTCAGTACTTGGCATATGTTGGGTATAAAAAGTCCTAATATCAAACTGCATAAGCGTGCAGAGAACCGGAATTTGGTTCTAAAATATAACTCATGCCATGAAATTGGGATGTTTGGGATATTTTGAAAACTGCAGGGAGGTTTGGGACAAATGTGACCAAACGCCGCTTTCAGTACTTCACATATGTTAGGTATAAAAAAGTCGTAATTTCCAACTGCGAATACGTTTAGAGAGCCAGAATTTTGCTCCAAAATATGGCTCAGGCTTCGAAATTGGGATGTTTGGGATATTTTGAAAACTGCAGGGGAGTTTGTGCAAAATGTGACTCACTGCCGCTTTCAGTACTTGGCATATGTTGGGTATAAAAAGTCGCAATTTCAAACAGCGAATACGTGCAGAGAGCCTGAACTTTGCTCCAAAATATGGCTCAGGCCTCGAAATTGGGATATTTGGGATATTTTGAAAACTGCATGGGAGTTTGTGCAAAATGTGACTCTGCCGCTTTCAGTACTTGACATATGTTGGGAATAAAAAGTCGTAATTTCAAACTGCGAATACGTGCATGAAGCCAGAATTTAGCTCCAAAATATGACTCAGGCCTCGAAATTGGGATGTTTGGGATATTTTGAAAACTGCAGGGGGGTTTGGGACAATTGTGACCAATTGCCGCTTTCAGTACTTGGCATATTTTGGGTATGAAAAGTCGTAATTTCAAATTGCGAATATGTGCAGAGCCTGAATTTAGCTCCAAAATATGGCTCAGGCCTCGAAATTGGGATGTTTGGGATATTTTGAAAACTGCAGGGAGGTTTGGGATATTTTGAAAACTGCAGGGAGGTTTGGGACAAATGTGAGCAAATGCCGCTTTCAGAACTTGGCATATGTTGGGTATAAAAAGTCGCATTTTCAAACAGCGATTACGTGCAGAGAGCCTGAATTTGTCTCCAAAATATGGCTCAGGCCTCGAAGTTGGGATATTTGGGATATTTTGAAAACTGCAGGGGAGTTTGTTGCAAAATGTGACTCACTGCCGCTTTCAGTACTTGACATATGTTGGGTATAAAAAGTCGTAATTTCAAACTGCGAATACGTGCATAAAGCCAGAATTTGGCTCCAAAATATGGCTCAGGACTCGAAATTGGGATGTTTGGGATATTTTGAAAATTGCTGGGGGGATTGGGACAAATGTGACCAAACGCCACTTTCAGTACTTGGCATTTGTTGGGTATAAAAAATCGTAATTTCAAACTGCGAATACGTGCATAGAGCCAGAATTTAGCTCCAAAATATGACTCAGGCCTCGAAATTGGGATGGTTGGGATATTTTGAAAACTGCAGGGAGGTTTGGGACAAATGTGAGCAAATGCCGCTTTCAGTACTTGGCATATGTTGGGTATAAAAAGTCGCATTTTCAAACAGCGATTACGTGCAGAGAGCCTGAATTTGTCTCCAAAATATGGCTCAGGCCTCGAAATTGGGATATTTGGGATATTTTGAAAACTGCAGGGGAGTTTGTTGCAAAATGTGACTCACTGCCGCTTTCAGTACATGGCATATGTTGGGTATGAAAAGTCGTAATTTCAAACTGCAAATACGTGCATAGAGCCAGAATTTAGCTAAAAATATGGCTCAGGCCTCGAAATTGGGATGTTTGAGATATTTAGAAAATTGCAGGGGGGTTTGGGACAAATGTGACCAAACGCCGCTTTCAGTACTTAGCATATGTTGGGTATAAAAAAGTTGTAATTTCAAACTGCGAATACGTGCATAGAGCCAGAATTTAGCTCCAAAATATGAATCAGGCCTCGAAATTGGGATGGTTGGGATATTTTGAAAACTGCAGGGGGGATTGAGACAAATGTGACCTAACGCCACTTTCAGTACTTGGCATATGTTGGGTATAAAAAATCGTAATTTCAAACTGCGAATACGTGCATAGAGCCAGAATTTAGCTCCAAAATATGGCTCAAGCCTCGAAATTGGGATATTTGGGATATTTTGAAAACTGCAGGGAGGTTTGGGATATTTTGAAAACTGCAGGGAGGTTTGGGACAAATGTGAGCAAATGCCGCTTTCAGTACTTGGCATATGTTTTGTATAAAAAGTCGCATTTTCAAACAGCGATTACGTGCAGAGAGCCTGAATTTGTCTCCAAAATGTGGCTCAGGCCTCGAAATTGGGAGATTTGGGATATTTTGAAAACTGCAGGGGAGTTTGTTGCAAAATGTGACTCACTGCCGCTTTCAGTACTTGGCATATGTTGGGTATAAAAAGTCGCAATTTCAAACTGCGAAGACGTGCAGAGAGCCAGAATTTGGCTCCAAAATATGACTCAGGCCTCGAAATTGGGATGTTTGGGATATTTTGAAAATTGAAGGGGGGATTGGGCCAAATTTGACCAAACGCCGCTTTCAGTACTTAGCATATGTTGGGTATAAAAAATTTGTAATTTCAAACAGCGAATACGTGCAGAGAGCCAGAATTAGGCTCCAAATTATGGCTCAGGCCTCGAAATTGGGATATTTGGGATATTTTGAAAACTGCAGGGGAGTTTGTGCAAAATGTGACTCACTGCCGCTTTCAGTACTTGGCATATGTTGGGTATAAAAAGTTTTAATTTCAAACTGCGAATACGTGCAGAGAGCCAGAATTTGGCTCCAAAATATGGCTCAGGACTCGAAATTGGGATGTTTGGGATATTTTGAAAATTGCTGGGCGGATTGGGACAAATGTGACCAAACGCCACTTTCAGTACTTGGCATATGTTGGGTATAAAAAATCGTAATTTCAAACTGCGAATACGTGCATAGAACCAGAATTTAGCTCCAAAATATGACTCAGGCCTCGAAATTGGGATGGTTGGGATATTTTGAAAACTGCAGGGGAGTTTGTGCAAAATGTGACTCACTGCCGCTTTCAGTACTTGGCATATGTTGGTTATGAAAAGTCGTAATTTCAAACTGCAAATACGTGCATAGAGCCAGAATTTAGCTAAAAATATGGCTCAGGCCTCGAAATTGGGATGTTTGAGATATTTTGAAAACTGCAGGGGGGTTTGGGACAAATGTGACCAAACGCCGCTTTCAGTACTTGGCATATGTTGGGTATAAAAAGTCGTAATTTCAAACTGCGAATACGTGCATAGAACCAGAATTTGGCTCAAAAATATACCTCAGGCCTCGAAATTGGGATGTTTGGGATATTTTGAAAACTGCAGGGAGGTTTGGGACAAATGTGACCAAACGCCGCTTTCAGTATTTCACATATGTTGGGTATAAGAAGTCGTAATTTCAAACTGCGAATACGTGCAGAGAGCCAGAATTTGGCTC
Organism: Procambarus clarkii; assembly: GCF_040958095.1. NCBI lineage: Eukaryota > Metazoa > Arthropoda > Malacostraca > Decapoda > Cambaridae > Procambarus > Procambarus clarkii. The sequence continues at coordinate 470,467 of NC_091218.1, read as the reverse complement.
CAAAATATGGCTCAGGCTTAGAAATTGGGATGTTTGGGATATTTTGAAAATTGCAGGGCGGATTGGGACAAATGTGACCAAACGCCACTTTCAGTATTTGGAATATGTTCGGTATAAAAATGTTGTAATTTCAAACTGCGAATATGTGCAGAGAGTCAGAATTAGGCTCCAAAATATGGCTCAGGCCTCGAAATTGGGATATTTGGGATATTTTGAAAACTGCAGGGGAGTTTGTGCAAAATGTGACTCGCTGCCGCTTTCAGTACTTGGCATATGTTGGGTATAAAAAGTCCTAATATCAAACTGCATAAACGTGCAGAGAACCAGAATTTGGTTCTAAAATATAACTCAGGCCATGAAATTGGGATGTTTGGGATATTTTGAAAACTGCAGGGAGGTTTGGGACAAATGTGACCAAACGCCGCTTTCAGTACTTCACATATGTTAGGTATAAAAAAGTCGTAATTTCCAACTGCGAATACGTTTAGAGAGCCAGAATTTTGCTACAAAATATGGCTCAGGCTTCGAAATTGGGATGTTTGGGATATTTTGAAAACTGCAGGGGAGTTTGTGCAAAATGTGACTCACTGCCGCTTTCAGTACTTGGCATATGTTGGGTATAAAAAGTCGCAATTTCAAACAGCGAATACGTGCAGAGAGCCTGAACTTTGCTCCAAAATATGGCTCAGGCCTCGAAATTGGGATATTTGGGATATTTTGAAAACTGCATGGGAGTTTGTGCAAAATGTGACTCTGCCGCTTTCAGTACTTGACATATGTTGGGTATAAAAAGTCGTAATTTCAAACTGCAAATACGTGCATAGAGCCAGAATTTAGCTAAAAATATGGCTCAGGCCTCGAAATTGGGATGTTTGAGATATTTTGAAAACTGCAGGGGGGTTTGGGACAATTGTGACCAATTGCCGCTTTCAGTACTTGGCATATTTTGGGTATGAAAATTCGTAATTTCAAATTGCGAATATGTGCAGAGCCTGAATTTGGCTCCAAAATATGGCTCAGTCCTCGAAATTGGGATGTTTGGGATATTTTGAAAACTGCAGGGAGGTTTGGGATATTTTGAAAACTGCAGGGAGGTTTGGGACAAATGTGAGCAAATGCCGCTTTCAGTACTTGGCATATGTTGGGTATAAAAAGTCGCATTTTCAAACAGCGATTACGTGCAGAGAGCCTGAATTTGTCTCCAAAATATGGCTCAGGCCTCGAAATTGGGATATTTGGGATATTTTGAAAACTGCAGGGGAGTTTGTTGCAAAATGTGACTCACTGCCGCTTTCAGTACTTGACATATGTTGGATATAAAAAGGCGTAATTTCAAAATGCGAATACGTGCATAAAGCCAGAATTTGGCTCCAAAATATGGCTCAGGACTCGAAATTGGGATGTTTAGGATATTTTGAAAATTGCTGGGGGGATTGGGACAAATGTGACCAAACGCCACTTTTAGTACTTGGCATATGTTGGGTATAAAAAATCGTAATTTCAAACTGCGAATACGTGCGTAGAGCCAGAATTTAGCTCCAAAATATGACTCAGGCCTCGAAATTGGGATGGTTGGGATATTTTGAAAACTGCAGGGAGGTTTGGGACAAATGTGAGCAAATGCCGCTTTCAGTACTTGGCATATGTTGGGTATAAAAAGTCGCATTTTCAAACAGCGATTACGTGCAGAGAGCCTGAATTTATCTCCAAAATATGGCTCAGGCCTCGAAATTGGGATATTTGGGATATTTTGAAAACTGCAGGGGAGTTTGTTGCCAGATGTGACTCACTGCCGCTTTCAGTACTTGGCATATGTTGGGTATAAAAAGTTGTAATTTCAAACTGCGAATACGTGCAGAGAGCCAGAATTTGGCTCCAAAATATGGCTCAGGACTCGAAATTGGGATGTTTGGGATATTTTGAAAATTGCTGGGCGGATTGGGACAAATGTGACCAAACGCCACTTTCAGTACTTGGCATATGTTGGGTATAAAAAATCGTAATTTCAAACTGCGAATACGTGCATAGAGCCAGAATTTAGCTCCAAAATATTACTCAGGCCTCGAAATTGGGATGGTTGGGATATTTTGAAAACTGCAGGGGAGTTTGTGCAAAATGTGACTCACTGCCGCTTTCAGTACTTGGCATATGTTGGTTATGAAAAGTCGTAATTTTAAACTGCAAATACGTGCATAGCGTCAGAATTTAGCTAAAAATATGGCTCAGGCCTCGAAATTGGGATGTTTGAGATATTTTGAAAACTGCAGGGGGGTTTGGGACAAATGTGACCAAACGCCGCTTTCAGTACTTGGCATATGTTGGGTATAAAAAGTCGTAATTTCAAACTGCGAATACGTGCAGAGAGCCAGAATTTGGCTCCAAAATATGGCTCAGGCTTAGAAATTGGGATGTTTGGGATATTTTGAAAATTGCAGGGGGGATTGGGACAAATGTGACCAAACGCCGCTTTCAGTATTTGGAATATGTTGGGTATAAAAATGTTGTAATTTCAAACTGCGAATACGTGCAGAGAGCCAGAATTAGGCTCCAAAATATGGCTCAGGCCTCGAAATTGGGATATTTGGGATATTTTGAAAACTGCAGGGGAGTTTGTGCAAAATGTGACCCACTGCCGCTTTCAGTACTTGGCATATGTTGGGTATAAAAAGTCCTAATATCAAACTGCGAAAACGTGCAGAGAACCAGAATTTGGTTCTAAAATATAACTCAGGCCACGAAATTGGGATGTTTGGGATATTTTGAAAACTGCAGGGAGGTTTGGGACATATGTGACCAAACGCCGCTTTCAGTACTTCACATATGTTAGGTATAAAAAAGTCGTAATTTCCAACTGCGAATACGTTTAGAGAGCCAGAAATTTGCTCCAAAATATGGCTCAGGACTCGAAATTGGGATGTTTGGGATATTTTGAAAACTGCAGGGGAGTTTGTGCAAAATGTGACTCACTGCCGCTTTCAGTACTTGGCATATGTTGGGTATGAAAAGTCGCAATTTCAAACTGCAAATACGTGCATAGAGCCAGAATTTAGCTAAAGATATGGCTCAGGCCTTGAAATTGGGATGTTTGAGATATTTTGAAAATTGCAGGGGGGTTTGGGACAAAAGTGACCAAAAACTGCTTTCAGTACTTGGCATAAGTTGGGTATGAAAAGTCGTAATTTCAAACTGCGAATACGTGCAGAGAGCCTAAATTTGGCTCCAAAATATGGCTCAGGCCTCAAAATTGGAATGTTTGGGATATTTTGAAAACTGCAGGGAGGTTTGGGACAAATGTGACCAAACGCCGCTTTCAGTACTTGGCATATGTTGGGTATAAAAAAGTCGTAATTTCAAACTGCGAATACGTGCATAGAGCCAGAATTTATCTCCAAAATATGACTCAGGCCTCGAAATTGGGATGTTTGGGATATTTTGAAAACTGCAGGGGGGGTTTACGACAAATGTGACCAATTGCCGCTTTCAGTACATGGCATATTTTGGGTATGAAAAGTCGTAATTTCAAATTGCGAATACGTGCAGAGCCTGAATTTGGCTCCAAAATATGGCTCAGGCCTCGAAATTGGGATGTTTGGGATATTTTGAAAACTGCAGGGAGGTTTGGGATATTTTGAAAACTGCAGGGAGGTTTGGGATAAATGTGACCAAATGCCGCTTTCAGTACTTGGCATATGTTGGGTATAAAAAGTCGCATTTTCAAACAGCGATTACGTGCAGAGAGCCTGAATTTGGCTCCAAAATATGGCTCAGGCCTCGAAATTGGAATATTTGGGATATTTTGAAAACTGCAGGGGAGTTTCTTGCAAAATGTGACTCACTGCCGCTTTCAGTACTTGGCATATGTTGGGTATAAAAAAGTCGTAATTTCAAACTGCGAATACGTGCATAGAGCCAGAATTTAGCTCCAAAATATGACTCAGGCCTCGAAATTGGGATGGTTGGGATATTTTGAAAACTGCAGGGGGGATTGAGACAAATGTGACCTAACGCCGCTTTCAGTATTTCACATATGTTGGGTATAAGAAGTCGTAATTTCAAACTGCGAATACGTGCAGAGAGCCAGAATTTGGCTCCAAAATATGGCTCAGGCTTAGAAATTGGGATGTATGGGATATTTTGAAAATTGCAGGGGGGATTGTGACAAATGTGACCAAACGCCACTTTCAGTATTTGGAATATGTTCGGTATAAAAATGTTGTAATTTCAAACTGCGAATATGTGCAGAGAGCCAGAATTAGGCTCCAAAATATGGCTCAGGCCTCGAAATTGGGATATTTGGGATATTTTGAAAACTGCAGGGGAGTTTGTGCAAAATGTGACTCGCTGCCGCTTTCAGTACTTGGCATATGTTGGGTATAAAAAGTCCTAATATCAAACTGCATAAACGTGCAGAGAACCAGAATTTGGTTCTAAAATATAACTCAGGCCACGAAATTGGGATGTTTGGGATATTTTGAAAACTGCAGGGAGGTTTGGGACAAATGTGACCAAACGCCGCTTTCAGTACTTCACATATGTTAGGTATAAAAAAGTCGTAATTTCCAACTGCGAATACGTTTAGAGAGCCAGAATTTTGCTCCAAAATATGGCTCAGGCCTCGAAATTGGGATGTTTGGGATATTTTGAAAACTGCAGGGGAGTTTGTGCAAAATGTGACTCACTGCCGCTTTCAGTACTTGGCATATGTTGGTTATGAAAAGTCGTAATTTCAAACTGCAAATACGTGCATAGAGCCAGAATTTAGCTAAAAATATGGCTCAGGCCTCGAAATTGGGATGTTTGAGATATTTTGAAAACTGCAGGGGGGTTTGGGACAAATGTGACCAAACGCCGCTTTCAGTACTTGGCATATATTGGGTATAAAAAGTCGCAATTTCAAACAGCGAATACGTGCAGAGAGCCTGAACTTTGCTCCAAAATATGGCTCAGGCCTGGAAATTGGGATATTTGGGATATTTTGAAAACTGCAGGGGAGTTTGTGCAAAATGTGACTCTGCCGCTTTCAGTACTTGGCATATGTTGGGTATAAAAAGTCGTAATTTCAAACTGCGAATACGTGCATAAAGCCAGAATTTAGCTCCAAAATATGACCCAGGCCTCGAAATTGGGATGTTTGGGATATTTTGAAAACTGCAGGGGGGTTTGGGACAATTGTGACCAATTGCCGCTTTCAGTACTTGGCATATTTTGGGTATGAAAAGTCGTAATTTCAAATTGCGAATATGTGCAGAGCCTGAATTTGGCTCCAAAATATGGCTCAGGCCTCGAAATTGGGATGTTTGGGATATTTTGAAAACTGCAGGGAGGTTTGGGATATTTTGAAAACTGCAGGGAGGTTTGGGACAAATGTGAGCAAATGCCGCTTTCAGTACTTGGCATATGTTGGGTATAAAAAGTCGCATTTTCAAACAGCGATTACGTGCAGAGAGCCAGAATTTGTCTCCAAAATATGGCTCAGGCCTCGAAATTGGGATATTTGGGATATTTTGAAAACTGCAGTGGAGTTTGTTGCAAAATGTGACTCACTGCCGCTTTCAGTACTTGGCATATGTTGGGTATAAAAAGTCGTAATTTCATACTGCGAAGACGTGCAGAGAGCCAGAATTTGGCTCCAAAATATGACTCAGGCCTCGAAATTGGGATGTTTGGGATATTTTGAAAATTGAAGGGGGGATTGGGCCAAATTTGACCAAACGCCGCTTTCAGTACTTAGCATATGTTGGGTATAAAAAATTCGTAATTTTAAACAGCGAATACGTGCAGAGAGCCAGAATTAGGCTCCAAATTATGGCTCAGGCCTCGAAATTGGGATATTTGGAATATTTTGAAAACTGCAGGGGAGTTTGTGCAAAATGTGACTCACTGCCGCTTTTAGTACTTGGCATATGTTGGGTATAAAAAGTTGTAATTTCAAACTGCGAATACGTGCAGAGAGCCGGAATTTGGCTCCAAAATATGGCTCAGGACTCGAAATTGAGATGTTTGGGATATTTTGAAAATTGCTGGGGGGATTGGGACAAATGTGACCAAACGCCACTTCCAGTACTTGGCATATGTTGGGTATAAAAAATCGTAATTTCAAACTGCGAATACGTGCATAGAGCCAGAATTTAGCTCCAAAATATGACTCAGGCCTCGAAATTGGGATGGGTTGGATATTTTGAAAACTGCAGGGGGGTTTGGGACAAATGTGACCAAATGCCGCTTTCAGTATTTCACATATGTTGGGTATAAAAAGTCGTAATTTCAAACTGCGAATACATGCAGAGAGCCAGAATTAGGCTCCAAAATATGGCTCAGGCCTCGAAATTGGGATATTTGGGATATTTTGAAAACTGCAGGGGAGTTTGTGCAAAATGTGACCCACTACCGCTTTCAGTACTTGGCATATGTTGGGTATAAAAAGTCCTAACATCAAACTGCGAAAACGTGCAGAGAACCAGAATTTGGTTCTAAAATATAACTCAGGCCACGAAATTGGGATGTTTGGGATATTTTGAAAACTGCAGGGAGGTTTGGGACATATGTGACCAAACGCCGCTTTCAGTACTTCACATATGTTAGGTATAAAAAAGTCGTAATTTCCAACTGCGAATACGTTTAGAGAGCCAGAATTTTGCTCCAAAATATGGCTCAGGACTAGAAATTGGGATGTTTGGGATATTTTGAAAACTGCTGGGGAGTTTGTGCAAAATGTGACTCACTGCCGCTTTCAGTACTTGGCATATGTTGGGTATGAAAAGTCGTAATTTCCAACTGCAAATACGTGCATAGAGCCAGAATTTAGCTAAAAATATGGCTCAGGCCTCGAAATTGGGATGTTTGAGATATTTTGAAAATTGCAGGGGGGTTTGGGACAAATGTGACCAAAAACTGCTTTCAGTACTTGGCATAAGTTGGGTATGAAAAGTCGTAATTTCAAACTGCGAATACGTGCAGAGAGCCTAAATTTGGCTCCAAAATATGGCTCAGGTCTCGAAATTGGAATGTTTGGGATATTTTGAAAACTGCAGGGAGGTTTGGGACAAATGTGACCAAACGCCGCTTTCAGTACTTAGCATATGTTGGGTATAAAAAAGTCGTAATTTCAAACTGCGAATACGTGCATAGAGCCAGAATTTAGCTCCAAAATATGACTCAGGCCTCGAAATTGGGATGGTTGGGATATTTTGAAAACTGCAGGGGGTTTGGGACAAATGTGACCAAATGCCGCTTTCAGTACTTGGCATATGTTGGGTATAAAAAGTCGTAATTTCAAACTGCGAATACGTGCATAGAACCAGAATTAGGCTCAAAAATATACCTCAGGCCTCGAAATTGGGATGTTTGGGATATTTTGAAAATTGCAGGGGGGATTGGGACAAATGTGACCAAACGCCACTTTCAGTATTTGGAATATGTTCGGTATAAAAATGTTGTAATTTCAAACTGCGAATATGTGCAGAGAGCCAGAATTAGGCTCCAAAATATGGCTCAGGCCTCGAAATTGGGATATTTGGGATATTTTGAAAACTGCAGGGGAGTTTGTGCAAAATGTGACTCGCTGCCGCTTTCAGTACTTGGCATATGTTGGGTATAAAAAGTCCTAATATCAAACTGCATAAACGTGCAGAGAACCAGAATTTGGTTCTAAAATATAACTCAGGCCACGAAATTAGGATGTTTGGGATATTTTGAAAACTGCAGGGAGGTTTGGGACAAATGTGACCAAACGCCGCTTTCAGTACTTCACTTATGTTAGGTATAAAAAAGTCGTAATTTCCAACTGCGAATACGTTTAGAGAGCCAGAATTTTGCTCCAAAATATGGCTCAGGCCTCGAAATTGGGATGTTTGGGATATTTTGAAAACTGCAGGGGAGTTTGTGCAAAATGTGACTCACTGCCGCTTTCAGTACTTGGCATATGTTGGTTATGAAAAGTCGTAATTTCAAACTGCAAATACGTGCATAGAGCCAGAATTTAGCTAAAAATATGGCTCAGGCCTCGAAATTGGGATGTTTGAGATATTTTGAAAACTGCAGGGGGGTTTGGGACAAATGTGACCAAAAACTGCTTTCAGTACTTGGCATAAGTTGGGTATGAAAAGTCGTAATTTCAAACTGCGAATACGTGCAGAGAGCCTCAATTTGGCTCCAAAATATGGCTCAGGTCTCGAAATTGGAATGTTTGGGATATTTTGAAAACTGCAGGGAGGTTTGGGACAAATGTGACCAAACGCCGCTTTCAGTACTTGGCATATGTTGGGTATAAAAAAGTCGTAATTTCAAACTGCGAATACGTGCATAGAGCCAGAATTTATCTCCAAAATATGACTCAGGCCTCGAAATTGGGATGTTTGGGATATTTTGAAAACTGCAGGGGGGGTTTGGGACAAATGTGACCAATTGCCGCTTTCAGTACATGGCATATTTTGGGTATGAAAAGTCGTAATTTCAAATTGCGAATACGTGCAAAGCCTGAATTTGGCTCCAAAATATGGCTCAGGCCTCGAAATTGGGATGTTTGGGATATTTTGAAAACTGCAGAGAGGTTTGGGATATTTTGAAAACTGCAGGGAGGTTTGGGACAAATGTGACCAAATGCCGCTTTCAGTACTTGGCATATGTTGGGTATAAAAAGTCGCATTTTCAAACAGCGATTACGTGCAGAGAGCCTGAATTTGGCTCCAAAATATGGCTCAGGCCTCGAAATTGGGATATTTGGGATATTTTGAAAACTGCAGGGGAGTTTGTTGCAAAATGTGACTCACTGCCGCTTTCAGTACTTGGCATATGTTGGGTATAAAAATTCGTAATTTCAAACTGCGAAGACGTGCAGAGAGCCAGAATTTGGCTCCAAAATATGACTCAGGCCTCGAAATTGGGATGTTTGGGATATTTTGAAAATTGCAGGGGGGATTGGGCCAAATTTGACCAAACGCCGCTCTCAGTACTTAGCATATGTTGGGTATAAAAAAGTCGTAATTTCAAACTGCGAATACGTGCATAGAGCCAGAATTTAGCTCCAAAATATGACTCAGGCCTCGAAATTGGGATGGTTGGGATATTTTGAAAACTGCAGGGGAGTTTGTGCAAAATGTGACTCACTGCCGCTTTCAGTACTTGGCATATGTTGGTTATGAAAAGTCGTAATTTCAAACTGCAAATACGTGCATAGAGCCAGAATTTAGCTAAAAATATGGCTCAGGCCTCGAAATTGGGATGTTTGAGATATTTTGAAAACTGCAGGGGGGTTTGGGACAAATGTGACCAAACGCGGCTTTCAGTACTTGGCATATATTGGGTATAAAAAGTCGTAATTTCAAACTGCAAATACGTGCATAGAGCCAGAATTTAGCTAAAAATATGGCTCAGGCTTAGAAATTGGGATGTTTGGGATATTTTGAAAATTGCAGGGGGGATTGGGACAAATGTGACCAAACGCCACTTTCAGTATTTGGAATATGTTCGGTATAAAAATGTTGTAATTTCAAACTGCGAATATGTGCAGAGAGCCAGAATTAGGCTCCAAAATATGGCTCAGGCCTCGAAATTGGGATATTTGGGAAATTTTGAAAACTGCAGGGGAGTTTGTGCAAAATGTGACTCGCTGCCGCTTTCAGTACTTGGCATATGTTGGGTATAAAAATTCCTAATATCAAACTGCATAAACGTGCAGAGAACCAGAATTTGGTTCTAAAATATAACTCAGGCCACGAAATTAGGATGTTTGGGATATTTTGAAAACTGCAGGGAGGTTTGGGACAAATGTGACCAAACGCCGCTTTCAGTATTTCACTTATGTTAGGTATATAAAAGTCGTAATTTCCAACTGCGAATACGTTTAGAGAGCCAGAATTTTGCTCCAAAATATGGCTCAGGCCTCGAAATTGGGATGTTTGGGATATTTTGAAAACTGCAGGGGAGTTTGTGCAAAATGTGACTCACTGCCGCTTTCAGTACTTGGCATATGTTGGTTATGAAAAGTCGTAATTTCAAACTGCAAATACGTGCATAGAGCCAGAATTTAGCTAAAAATATGGCTCAGGCCTCGAAATTGGGATGTTTGAGATATTTTGAAAACTGCAGGGGGGTTTGGGACAAATTTGACCAAACGCCGCTCTCAGTACTTAGCATATGTTGGGTATAAAAAAGTCGTAATTTCAAACTGCGAATACGTGCATAGAGCCAGAATTTAGCTCCAAAATATGACTCAGGCCTCGAAATTGGGATGGTTGGGATATTTTGAAAACTGCAGGGGGTTTGGGACAATTGTGACCAAATGCCGCTTTCAGTACTTGGCATATGTTGGGTATAAAAAGTCGTAATTTGAAACTGCGAATACGTGCATAGAACCAGAATTTGGCTCAAAAATATACCTCAGGCCTCGAAATTGGGATGTTTGGGATATTTTGAAAACTGCAGGGAGGTTTGGGACAAATGTGACCAAACGCCACTTTCAGTATTTCACATATGTTGGGCATAAGAAGTCGTAATTTCAAACTGCGAATACGTGCAGAGAGCCAGAATTTGGCTCCAAAATATGGCTCAGGCTTAGAAATTGGGATGTTTGGGATATTTTGAAAATTGCAGGGGGGATTGGGACAAATGTGACCAAACGCCACTTTCAGTATTTGGAATATGTTCGGTATAAAAATGTTGTAATTTCAAACTGCGAATATGTGCAGAGAGCCAGAATTAGGCTCCAAAATATGGCTCAGGCCTCGAAATTGGGATATTTGGGAAATTTTGAAAACTGCAGGGGAGTTTGTGCAAAATGTGACTCGCTGCCGCTTTCAGTACTTGGCATATGTTGGGTATAAAAATTCCTAATATCAAACTGCATAAACGTGCAGAGAACCAGAATTTGGTTCTAAAATATAACTCAGGCCACGAAATTAGGATGTTTGGGATATTTTGAAAACTGCAGGGAGGTTTGGGACAAATGTGACCAAACGCCGCTTTCAGTACTTCACTTATGTTAGGTATATAAAAGTCGTAATTTCCAACTGCGAATACGTTTAGAGAGCCAGAATTTTGCTCCAAAATATGGCTCAGGCCTCGAAATTGGGATGTTTGGGATATTTTGAAAACTGCAGGGGAGTTTGTGCAAAATGTGACTCACTGCCGCTTTCAGTACTTGGCATATGTTGGTTATGAAAAGTCGTAATTTCAAACTGCAAATACGTGCATAGAGCCAGAATTTAGCTAAAAATATAGCTCAGGCCTCGAAATTGGGATGTTTGAGATATTTTGAAAACTGCAGGGGGGTTTGTTACAAATGTGACCAAACGCCGCTTTCAGTACTTGGCATATATTGGGTATAAAAAGTCGCAATTTCAAATAGCGAATACGTGCAGAGAGCCTGAACTTTGCTCCAAAATATGGCTCAGGCCTCGAAATTGGGATATTTGGGATATTTTGAAAACTGCAGGGTAGTTTGTGCAAAATGTGACTCTGCCGCTTTCAGTACTTGGCATATGTTGGGTATAAAAAGTCGTAATTTCAAACTACGAATACGTGCATAAAGCCAGAATTTAGCTCCAAAATATGACTCAGGCCTCGAAATTGGGATGTTTGGGATATTTTGAAAACTGCAGGGGGGTTTGGGACAATTGTGACCAATTGCCGCTTTCAGTACTTGGCATATTTTGGGTATGAAAAGTCGTAATTTCAAATTGCGAATATGTGCAGAGCCTGAATTTGGCTCCAAAATATGGCTCAGGCCTCGAAATTGGGATGTTTGGGATATTTTGAAAACTGCAGGAGGTTTGGGATATTTTGAAAACTGCAGGGAGGTTTGGGACAAATGTGAGCAAATGCCGCTTTCAGTACTTGGCATATGTTGGGTATAAAAAGTCGCATTTTCAAACAGCGATTACGTGCAGAGAGCCTGAATTTAGCTCAAAAATATGGCTCAGGCCTCGAAATTGAGATATTTGGGATATTTTGAAAACTGCAGGTGAGTTTGTTGCAAAATGTGACTCCCTGCCGCTTTCAGTACTTGGCATATGTTGGGTATAAAAAGTCGTAATTTCAAACTGCAAAGACGTGCAGAGAGCCAGAATTTGGCTCCAAAATATGACTCAGACCTCGAAATTGGGATGTTTGGGATATTTTGAAAATTGCAGTGGGGATTGGGACAAATTTGACCAAACGCCGCTTTCAGTACTTAGCATATGTTGGGTATAAAAAAGTCGTAATTTCAAACTGCGAATACGTGCAGAGAGCCAGAATTAGGCTCCAAATTATGGCTCAGGCCTTAAAATTGGGATATTTGGGATATTTTGAAAACTGCAGGGGAGTTTGTGCAAAATGTGACTCACTGCCGCTTTCAGTACTTGGCATATGTTGGGTATAAAAAGTTGTAATTTCAAACTGCGAATACGTGCAGAGAGCCAGAATTTGGCTCCAAAATATGGCTCAAGACTCGAAATTGGGATGTTTGGGATATTTTGAAAATTGCTGGGGGGATTGGGACAAATGTGACCAAACGCCACTTTCAGTACATGGCATATGTTGGGTATAAAAAATCGTAATTTCAAACTGCGAATACGTGCATAGAGCCAGAATTTAGCTCCAAAAAATGACTCAGGCCTCGAAATTGGGATGGATAGGATATTTAGAAAACTGCAGGGGGGTTTGGGACAAATGTGACCAAATGCCGTTTTCAGTACTTGGCATAAGTTGGGTATAAAAAGTCGTAATTTCAAACTGCGAATACGTGCATAGAACCAGAATTTGGCTCAAAAATATACCTCAGGCCTCGAAATTGGGATGTTTGGGATATTTTGAAAACTGCAGGCAGGTTTGGGACAAATGTGACCAAACGCCGCTTTCAGTATTTCACATATGTTGGGTATAAAAAGTCGTAATTTCAAACTGCGAATACGTGCATAGAACCAGAATTTGGCTCAAAAATATACCTCAGGCCTCGAAATTGGGATGTTTGGGATATTTTGAAAACTGCAGGGAGGTTTGGGACAAATGTGACCAAACGCCGCTTTCAGTATTTCACATATGTTGGGTATAAAAAGTCGTAATTTCATACTGCGAATACGTGCATAGAGCCAGAATTTAGCTCCAAAATATGACTCAGGCCTCAAAATTGGGATGTTTGGATATTTTGAAAACTGCAGGGGGGTTTGGGACAAATGTGACCAAATGCCGCTTTCAGTACTTGGCATATGTTGGGTATAAAAATGTTGTAATTTCAAACTGCGAATCCATGCAGAGAGCCAGAATTAGGCTCTAAAATATGGCTCAGGACTCGAAATTGGGATATTTGGGATATTTTGAAAACTGCAGGGGAGTTTGTGCAAAATGTGACTCACTGCCGCTTTCAGTACTTGGCATATGTTGGGTATGAAAAGTCGTAATTTCAAACTGCAAATACGTGCATAGAGCCAGAATTTAGCTAAAAATATGGCTCATGCCTCGAAATTGGGATGTTTGAGATATTTTGAAAACTGCAGGGGGGTTTGGGACAAATGTGACCAAACACCGCTTTCAGTACTTGGCATAAGTTGGGTATGAAAAGTCGTAATTTCAAACTGCGAATAAATGCAGAGAGCCTAAATTTGGCTCCAAAATATGGCTCAGGCCTCGAAATTGGAATGTTTGGGATATTTTGAAAACTGCAGGGAGGTTTGGGACAAATGTGACCAAACGCCGCTTTCAGTACTTGGCATATGTTGGGTATAAAAAAGTCGTAATTTCAAACTGCGAATACGTGCATAGAGCCAGAATTTAGCTCCAAAATATGACTCAGGCCTCGAAATTGGGATGTTTGGGATATTTTGAAAACTGCAGGGGGGCATTGGGACAAATGTGACCAATTGCCGCTTTCAGTACTTGGCATATTTTGGGTATGAAAAGTCGTAATTTCAAATTGGGAATACGTGCAGAGCCTGAATTTGGCACCAAAATATGGGTCAGGCCTCGAAATTGGGATGTTTGGGATATTTTGAAAACTGCAGGGATGTTTGGGATATTTTGAAAACTGCAGGGAGGTTTGGGACAAATGTTACCAAATGCCGCTTTCAGTACTTGGCATATGTTGGGTATAAAAAGTCGCATTTTCAAACAGCGATTACGTGCAGAGAGCCTGAATTTGGCTCCAAAATATGGCTCAGGCCTCGAAATTGGGATATTTGGGATATTTTGAAAACTGCAGGGGAGTTTGTTGCAAAATGTGACTCACTGCCGCTTTCAGTACTTGGCATATGTTGGGTATAAAAAGTCGTAATTTCAAACTGCGAAGACGTGCAGAGAGCCAGAATTTGGCTCCAAAATATGACTCAGGCCTCGAAATTGGGATGTTTGGGATATTTTGAAAATTTCAGGGGGGATTGGGCCAAATTTGACCAAACGGCGCTTTCAGTACTTAGCATATGTTGGGTATAAAAAAGTCGTAATTTCAAACAGCGAATACGTGCAGAGAGCCAGAATTAGGCTCCAAATTATGGCTCAGGCCTCGAAATTGGGATATTTGGGATATTTTGAAAACTGCAGGGGAGTTTGTGCGAAATGTGACTCACTGCCGCTTTCAGTACTTGGCATATGTTGGGTATAAAAAATCGTAATTTCAAACTGCGAATACGTGCATAGAGCCAGAATTTAGCTCCAAAAAATGACTCAGGCCTCGAAATTGGGATGGATAGGATATTTAGAAAACTGCAGGGGGGTTTGGGACAAATGTGACTAAATGCCGTTTTCAGTACTTGGCATATGTTGGGTATAAAAAGTCGTAATTTCAAACTGCGAATACGTGCATAGAACCAGAATTTGGCTCAAAAATATACCTCAGGCCTCGAAATTGGGATGTTTGGGATATTTTGAAAACTGCAGGCAGGTTTGGGACAAATGTGACCAAACGCCGCTTTCAGTATTTCACATATGTTGGGTATAAAAAGTCGTAATTTCAAACTGCGAATACGTGCAGAGAGCCAGAATTTGGCTCCAAAATATGGCTCAGGCTTAGAAATTGTGATGTTTGGGATATTTTGAAAATTGCAGGGGGGATTGGGACAAATGTGACCAAACGCCGCTTTCAGTATTTGGAATATGTTGGGTATAAAAATGTTGTAATTTTAAACTGCGAATACATGCAGAGAGCCAGAATTAGGCTCCAAAATATGGCTCAGGCCTCGAAATTGGGATATTTGGGATATTTTGAAAACTGCAGGGGAGTTTGTGCAAAATGTGACCCACTGCCGCTTTCAGTACATGGCATATGTTGGGTATAAAAATTCCTCATATCAAACTGCGAAAACGTGCAGAGAACCAGAATTTGGTTCTAAAATATAACTTAGCCCACGAAATTGGGATGTTTGGGATATTTTGAAAACTGCAGGGAGGTTTGGGACATATGTGACCAAACGCCGCTTTCAGTACTTCACATATGTTAGGTATAAAAAGGTCGTAATTTCCAACTGCGAATACGTTTAGAGAGCCAGAATTTTGCTCCAAAATATGGCTCAGGACTCGAAATTGGGATGTTTGGGATATTTTGAAAACTGCAGGGGAATTTGTGCAAAATGTGACTCACTGCCGCTTTCAGTACTTGGCTTATGTTGGGTATGAAAAGTCGTAATTTCAAACTGCAGACACGTGCATAGAGCCAGAATTTAGCTAAAAATATGGCTCAGGCCTCGAAATTGGGATGTTTGAGATATTTTGAAAATTGCAGGGGGGTTTGGGACAAATGTGACCAAACACTGCTTTCAGTACTTGGCATAAGTTGGGTATGAAAAGTCGTAATTTCAAACTGCGAATACGTGCAGAGAACCTAAATTTGGCTCCAAAATATGGCTCAGGCCTCGAAATTTGGAATGTTTGGGATATTTTGAAAACTGCAGGGAGGTTTGGGACAAATGTGACCAAACGCCGCTTTCAGTACTTGGCATATATTGGGTATAAAAAGTCGCAATTTCAAACAGCGAATACGTGCACAGAGCCTGAACTTTGCTCCAAAATATGGCTCAGGCCTCGAAATTGGGATATTTGGGATATTTTGAAAACTGCAGGGGAGTTTGTGCAAAATGTGACTCTGCCGCATTCAGTACTTGGCATATGTTGGGTATAAAAAGTCGTAATTTCAAACTGCGAATACGTGCATAGAGCCAGAATTTAGCTCCAATATATGACTCAGGCCTCGAAATTGGGATGTTTGGGATATTTTGAAAACTGAAGGGGGGTTTGGGACAATTGTGACCAATTGCCGCTTTCAGTACTTGGCATATTTTGGGTATGAAAATTCGTAATTTCAAATTGCGAATACGTGCAGAACCTGAATTTGGCTCCAAAATATGGCTCAGGCCTCGAAATTTGGATGTTTGGGATATTTTGAAAACTGCAGGGAGGTTTGGGATATTTTGAAAACTGCAGGGAGGTTTGGGACAAATGTGAGCAAATGCCGCTTTCAGTACTTGGCATATGTTGGGTATAAAAAGTCGCATTTTCAAACAGCGATTACGTGCAGAGAGCCTGAATTTAGCTCAAAAATATGGCTCAGGCCTCGAAATTGGGATATTTGGGATATTTTGAAAACTGCAGGGATGTTTGGGATATTTTGAAAACTGCAGGGAGGTTTGGGACAAATGTTACCAAATGCCGCTTTCAGTACTTGGCATATGTTGGGTATAAAAAGTCGCATTTTCAAACAGCGATTACGTGCAGAGAGCCTGAATTTGGCTCCAAAATATGGCTCAGGCCTCGAAATTGGGATATTTGGGATATTTTGAAAACTGCAGGGGAGTTTGTTGCAAAATGTGACTCACTGCCGCTTTCAGTACTTGGCATATGTTGGGTATAAAAAGTCGTAATTTCAAACTGCGAAGACGTGCAGAGAGCCAGAATTTGGCTCCAAAATATGACTCAGGCCTCGAAATTGGGATGTTTGGGATATTTTGAGAATTGCAGGGGGGATTGGGCCAAATTTGACCAAACGGCGCTTTCAGTACTTAGCATATGTTGGGTATAAAAAAGTCGTAATTTCAAACAGCGAATACGTGCAGAGAGCCAGAATTAGGCTCCAAATTATGGCTCAGGCCTCGAAATTGGGATATTTGGGATATTTTGAAAACTGCAGGGGAGTTTGTGCGAAATGTGACTCACTGCCGCTTTCAGTACTTGGCATATGTTGGGTATAAAAAATCGTAATTTCAAACTGCGAATACGTGCATAGAGCCAGAATTTAGCTCCAAAAAATGACTCAGGCCTCGAAATTGGGATGGATAGGATATTTAGAAAACTGCAGGGGGGTTTGGGACAAATGTGACCAAATGCCGTTTTCAGTACTTGGCATATGTTGGGTATAAAAAGTCGTAATTTCAAACTGCGAATACGTGCATAGAACCAGAATTTGGCTCAAAAATATACCTCAGGCCTCGAAATTGGGATGTTTTTGATATTTTGAAAACTGCAGGCAGGTTTGGGACAAATGTGACCAAACGCCGCTTTCAGTATTTCACATATGTTGGGTATAAAAAGTCGTAATTTCAAACTGCGAATACGTGCAGAGAGCCAGAATTTGGCTCCAAAACATGGCTCAGGCTTAGAAATTGGGATGTTTGGGATATTTTGAAAATTGCAGGGGGGATTGGGACAAATGTGACCAAACGCCGCTTTCAGTATTTGGAATATGTTGGGTATAAAAATGTTGTAATTTCAAACTGCGAATACGTGCAGAGAGCCAGAATTAGGCTCCAAAATATGGCTCAGGCCTCGAAATTGGGATATTTGGGATATTTTGAAAACTGCAGGGGAGTTTGTGCAAAATGTGACCCACTGCCGCTTTCAGTACATGGCATATGTTGGGTATAAAAAGTCCTCATATCAAACTGCGAAAACGTGCAGAGAACCAGAATTTGGTTCTAAAATATAACTCAGCCCACGAAATTGGGATGTTTGGGATATTTTGAAAACTGCAGGGAGGTTTGGGACATATGTGACCAAACGCCGCTTTCAGTACTTCACATATGTTAGGTATAAAAAGGTCGTAATTTCCAACTGCGAATACGTTTAGAGAGCCAGAATTTTGCTCCAAAATATGGCTCAGGACTCGAAATTGGGATGTTTGGGATATTTTGAAAACTGCAGGGGAGTTTGTGCAAAATGTGACTCACTGCCGCTTTCAGTACTTGGCTTATGTTGGGTATGAAAAGTCGTAATTTCAAACTGCAAACACGTGCATAGAGCCAGAATTTAGCTAAAAATATGGCTCAGGCCTCGAAATTGGGATGTTTGAGATATTTTGAAAATTGCAGGGGGGTTTGGGACAAATGTGACCAAACACTGCTTTCAGTACTTGGCATAAGTTGGGTATGAAAAGTCGTAATTTCAAACTGCGAATACGTGCAGAGAACCTAAATTTGGCTCCAAAATATGGCTCAGGCCTCGAAATTGGAATGTTTGGGATATTTTGAAAACTGCAGGGAGGTTTGGGACAAATGTGACCAAACGCCGCTTTCAGTACTTGGCATATATTGGGTATAAAAAGTCGCAATTTCAAACAGCGAATATGTGCACAGAGCCTGAACTTTGCTCCAAAATATGGCTCAGGCCTCGAAATTGGGATATTTGGGATATTTTGAAAACTGCAGGGGAGTTTGTGCAAAATGTAACTCTGCCGCTTTCAGTACTTGGCATATGTTGGGTATAAAAAGTCGTAATTTCAAACTGCGAATACGTGCATAGAGCCAGAATTTAGCTCCAATATATGACTCAGGCCTCGAAATTGGGATGTTTGGGATATTTTGAAAACTGAAGGGGGGTTTGGGACAATTGTGACCAATTGCCGCTTTCAGTACTTGGCATTTTTTGGGTATGAAAATTCGTAATTTCAAATTGCGAATACGTGCAGAGCCTGAATTTGGCTCCAAAATATGGCTCAGGCCTCGAAATTGGGATGTTTGGGATATTTTGAAAACTGCAGGGAGGTTTGGGATATTTTGAAAACTGCAGGGAGGTTTGGGACAAATGTGAGCAAATGCCGCTTTCAGTACTTGGCATATGTTGGGTATAAAAAGTCGCATTTTCAAACAGCGATTACGTGCAGAGAGCCTGAATTTAGCTCAAAAATATGGCTCAGGCCTCGAAATTGGGATATTTGGGATATTTTGAAAACTGCAGGGGAGTTTCTTGCAAAATGTGACTCACTGCCGCTTTCAGTACTTGACATATGTTGGGTATAAAAAGTCGTAATTTCAAACTGCGAAGACGTGCAGAGAGCCAGAATTTAACTCCAATATATGACTCAGGCCTCGAAATTGGGATGTTTGGGATATTTTGAAAATTGCAGGGGGGATTGGGACAAATTTGACCAAATGTCGCTTTCAGTACTTAGCATATGTTGGGTATAAAAAAGTCGTAATATCAAACTGCGAATACGTGCAGAGAACCAGAATTAGGCTCCAAATTATGGATCAGGCCTCGAAATTGGGATATTTGGGATATTTTGAAAACTGCAGGGGAGTTTGTGCAAAATGTGACTCACTGCCGCTTTCAGTACATGTCTTATGTTGGGTATAAAAAGTTGTAATTTCAAACTGCGAATACGTGCAGAGAGCCAGAATTTTACTCCAAAATATGGCTCAGGACTCGAAATTGGGATGTTTGGGATATTTTGCAAATTGCAGGGGGGATTGGGACATATGTGACCAAACGCAACTTTCAGTACTTGGCATATGTTGGGTATAAAAAAGTCGTAATTTCAAACTGCGAATACGTGCAGAGAACCAGAATTTTACTCCAAAATATGGCTCAGGATTCGAAATTGGGATATTTGGTATATTTTGAAAACTGCAAGGAGGTTTGGGACAAATGTGACTAAACGCCGCTTTCAGTACTTCGCATATGTTGGGTATAAAAAATTCGTAATTTCAAACTGCGAATACGTGCAGAGAACCAGAATTTGGCTCCAAAATATAACTCAGGCCTAGAAATTGGGATGTTTGGGATATTTTGAAAACTGCAGGGAGGTTTGGGACAAATGTGACCAAACGCTGCTTTCAATACTTCACATATGTTGGGTATAAAAAGTCGTAATTTCAAACTGCGAATACGTGCATAGAGCCAGAATTTAGCTCCAAAATATGACTCAGGCCTCGAAATTGGGATGGTTGGGATATTTTGAAAACTGCAGGGGGGTTTGGGACAAATGTGACCAAATGCCGCTTTCAGTACTTGGCATATGTTGGGTATAAAAAGTCGTAATTTCAAACTGCGAATACGTGCATAGAGCCAGAATTTGGCTCCAAAATATGGCTCAGGCCTCGAAATTGGGATATTTGGGATATTTCGCAAATTGCAGGGGATTTTGTGCAAAATGTTGCTCACTGCCGCTTTCAGGACTTGGCATATGTTGGGTATAAAAAAGTCGTAATTTCAAACTGCGAATACGTGCATAGAGCCAGAATTTGGCTTTAAAATAAGGCTCAGGCCTTGAAATTTGGATGTTTGGGATATTTTGAAAACTGCAGGGAGGTTTGGGACAAATGTGACCAAACGCCGCTTTCAGTACTACGCATAAGTTGGGTATAAAAAAGTCGTAATATCAAACTGCGAATACGTGCAAAGAGCCAGAATTTGGGTCCAAAATATGGCTCAGGCCACGATATTAAGATGTTTGGGATATTTTGAAAACTGCAGGGGAGTTTGGGACAAATATGACCAAACGCTGCTTTCAGTACATGGCATATGTTGGTTATGAAAAAGTCGCATCTTCAAACTGCGAATACGTGCAGAGAGCCAGAATTCGGCTCCAAAATATATCTCAGGCCTCGAAATTGGGATGTTTTGGATATTTTGAAAACTGCAGAGGAGTTTGTGCAAAATGTGACTCACTGCCGCTTTCTGTACTTGGCATATGTTGGGCATAAAAATTCGTAATTTCAAACTGCGAATACGTGCAGAGAGCCAGAATTTGGCTCCAAAATATGGCTCAGGCCTCGAATTTGGGATGTTTGGGATATTTTGAAAATTGCAGGGGGGATTGAGACAAATTTGACCAAACGCCGCTTTCAGTACTTACCTTATGTTGGGCATAAAAATTCGTAATATCAAACTGCGAATACGTGCAGAGAGCCAGAATTAGGCTCCAAAATATGGCTCAGGCCTCGAAATTGGGATATTTGGGATATTTTGAAAACTGCAGGGGAATTTGTGCAAAATGTGACTCACTGCCGCTTACAGTACTTGGCATATGATGGGTATAAAAAATTCGTAATTTCAAACTGCAAATACGTACAGAGAACCAGAATTTGGCTCCAAAATATGGCTCAGGCTTAGAAATTGGGATGTTTTGGATATTTTGCAAATTGCAGGGGGGATTGGGACAAATGTGACCAAACGCCGCTTTCAGTATTTGGAATATGTTGGGTATAAAAAAGACGTAATTTCAAACTGCGAATACGTGAAGAGAGCAAGCATTAGGCTCCAAAATATGGCTCAGGCCTCGAAATTGGTACATTTGGGATATTTTGAAAACTGCAGGGGAGTTTGTGCAAAATGTGACTCACTGCCGCTTTCAGTACTTGGCTTATGTTGGGTATAAAAAGTCGTAATTTCGAACTGCGAATACGTGCAGAGAGCCTGAATTTGGCTCCAAAATATGGCTCAGGCCTCGAAATTGGGATGTTTGGATATTTTGAAAACTGCAGGGGAGTTTGTGCAAAATGTGACTCACTGCTGCTTTCAGTACTTGGCTTATGTTGGGTATAAAAAGTCGTAATATCAAACTGCGAAAACGTGCAGAGAACCAGAATTTGATTCTAAAATATAACTCAGGCCTCGAAATTGGGATGTTTGGGATATTTTGAAAACTGCAGGGAGGTTTGGGACAAATGTGACTAACGCCGCTTTCAGTACTTCACATATGTTGGGTATAAAAACGTCGTAATTTCCAACTGCGAATACGTTTAGAGAGCCAGAATTTGACTCCAAAAAATGGCTCGGGCTCGAAATTGGGATGTTTGGGATATTTTGAAAACTGCAGGGGAGTTTGTGCAAAATGTGACTCACTGCCGCTTTCAGTACTTGGCATATGTTGGGTATAAAAAACCGTAATATCAAACTGCGAATACGTGCAAAGAGTCAGAATTTGGGTCCAAAATATGGCTCAGGCCTCGATATTATCATGTTTGGGATATTTTGAAAACTGCAGGGAGGTTTGAGACAAATGTGACCAAACGCCGCTTTCAGTACTACGCATATGTTGGGTATAAAAAAGTCGTAATTTCGAACTGCGAATACGTGCAAAGATCCAGAATTTGGCTCCAAAATATGGCTCAGGCTTAGAAATTGGGATGTTTGGGATATTTTGAAAATTGCAGGGGGGATTGGGACAAATGTGACCAAATGCCGCTTTCATTATTTGGAATATGTTGGGTATAAAAAAGTCGTAATTTCGAACTGCGAATACGTGCAGAGAGCCAGAATTTGGCTCCAAAATATGGCTCAGGCTCGAAATTGGGATTTTGGGATATTTTGAAAACTGCAGGGGAGTTTGTGCAAAATGTGACTCACTGCCGCTTTCAGTAATTGGCATATGTTGGGTATGAAAAGTCGTAATTTCAAACTGCGAATACGTGCATAGAACCAGAATTTAGCTCCAAAATATGGCTCAGGCCACGAAATTGGGATGTTTGTGATATTTTGAAAACTGCAGGGGGGTTTGGGACAAATGTGACCAAACGCCGCTTTTAGTACTTGGCATAAGTTGGGTATGAAAAGTCGTAATTTCAAACTGCGAATACATGCAGAGAGCCTGAATTTGGCTCTTAAATATGGCTCAGGCCTTGAAATTGGGATGTTTGGGATATTTTGAAAACTGCAGGGAGGTTAAGGACAAATGTGACCAAACGCCGCTTTCAGTACTTGGCATAAGTTGGGGTATGAAAAGTCGTAATTTCGAACTGCGAATACGTGCAGAGAGCCAGAATTTGGCTCCAAAATATGGCTCAGGCTCGAAATTGGGATTTTGGGATATTTTGAAAACTGCAGGGGAGTTTGTGCAAAATGTGACTCACTGCCGCTTTCAGTACTTGGCATATGTTGGGTATAAAAATTCGTAATTTCAAACTGCGAATACGTGCAGAGAGCCAGAATTTGGCTCCAAAATATGGCTCAGGCCTCGAAATTGGGATGTTTAGGATATTTTGAAAACTGCAGGGGAGTTTGTGCAAAATGTGATTCACTGCCGCTTTCAGTACTTGGCATATGTTGGGTATAAAATTCATAATTTAAAACTGCGAATACGTGCAGAGAGCCTGAATTTGGCTTCAAAATATGGCTCAGGCCTTGAAATTGGGATGTTTGGGATATTTTGAAAACTGCAGGGGAGTTTGTGCAAAATGTGACTCTTTGCCGCTTTCAGTACTTGGCATATGTTGGGTATAAAAAAGTCGCAATTTCATACTGCGATTACGTGCAGAAAGCCAGAATTTGGCTCCAAAATATGACTCAGGCCTCGAAATTGGGATGTTTTGGACATTTTGAAAACTGTAGGGGAGTTTGTGCAAAATGTGACTCACTGTCGCTTTCAGTACTTGGCATATGTTGGGTATAAAAATTCGCAATTTCAAACTGCGAATACGTGCAGAGAGCCAGAATTTGGCTCCAAAATATAGCTCAGGCCTCGAAATTGGGATGTTTGGGATATTTTGAAAACTGCAGAGGAGTTTGGGACAAATATGACCAAACGCTGCTTTCAGTACATGACATATGTTGGTTATAAAAAAGTCGCATCCTCAAACTGCGAATACGTGCAGAGAGCCAGAATTCGGCTCCAAAATATATCTCAGGCCTCGAAATTGGGATGTTTGGGAAATTTTGAAAATTGCAGGGGGGATTGGGACAAATGTGACCAAACGCCGCTTTCAGCGCTTGGCATATGTTGGGTATAAAAAAGTCGTAATTTCAAACTGCGAATACGTGCAGAGAGCCAGAATTTGGCTCCAAAATATGGCTCAGGCCTCGAAATTGGGATATTTGGGATATTTCGCAAATTGCAGGGGATTTCGTGCAAAATGTTGCTCACTGCCGCTTTCAGGACTTGGCATATGTTGGGTATAAAAAAGTCGTAATTTCAAACTGCGAATACGTGCATAGAGCCAGAATTTGGCTTTAAAATATGGCTCAGGCCTTGAAATTTGGATGTTTGGGATATTTTGAAAACTGCAGAGGGGTTTGGGACAAATGTGACCAAACGCCGCTTTCAGTAATTGGCATATGTTGGGTATAAAAAAACGTAATATCAAACTGCGAATACGTGCAAAGAGCCAGAATTTGGGTCCAAAATATGGCTCAGGCCTCGATATTAAGATGTTTGGGATATTTTGAAAACTGCAGGGAGGTTTGAGACAAATGTGACCAAACGCCGCTTTCAGTACTACGCATAAGTTGGGTATAAAAAGTCGTAATTTCAAACTGCGAATACGTGCAGAGAGCAAGAATTTGACTCCAAAATATGACTCAGGATTCGAAATTGGGATATTTGGGATATTTCGAAAACTGCAGAGGAGTTTGTGCAAAATGAGACTCACTGCCGCTTTCTGTACTTGGCATATGTTGGGTATAAAAAAGTCGTAATTTCAAACTGCAAATACGTACAGAGAACCAGAATTTGGCTCCAAAATATAACTCAGGCCTCGAAATTGGGATGTTTTGGATAATTTGAAAACTGCAGAGGAGTTTGTGCAAAATGAGACTCACTGCCGCTTTCTGAACTTGGCATATGTTGGGTATAAAAATTCGTAATTTCAAACTGCGAATACGTGCAGAGAGCCAGAATTTGGCTCCAAAATATGGCTCAGGCCTCGAATTTGGGATGTTTGGGATATTTTGAAAATTGCAGTGGGGATTGGGACAAATTTGACCAAACGCCGCTTTCAGTACTACGCATATGTTGGGTATAAAAAACTCGTAATTTCGAACTGCGAATACGTGCAGAGAGCCAGAATTTGGCTCCAAAATATGGCTCAGGCTCGAAATTGGGATTTTGGGATATTTTGAAAACTGCAGGGGAGTTTGTGCAAAATGTGACTCACTGCCGCTTTCAGTACTTGGCATATGTTGGGTATGAAAAGTCGTAATTTCAAACTGCGAATACGTGCATAGAACCAGAATTTAGCTCCAAAATATGGCTCAGGCCTCGAAATTGGGATGTTTGAGATATTTTGAAAACTGCAGGGGGGTTTGGGACAAATGTGACCAAACGCCGCTTTTAGTACTTGGCATAAGTTGGGTATGAAAAGTCGTAATTTCAAACTGCGAATACATGCAGAGAGCCTGAATTTGGCTCTTAAATATGGCTCAGGCCTTGAAATTGGGATGTTTGGGATATTTTGAAAACTGCAGGGAGGTTAAGGACAAATGTGACCAAACGCCGCTTTCAGTACTTGGCATAAGTTGGGTATGAAAAGTCGTAATTTCGAACAGCGAATACGTGCAGAGAGCCAGAATTTGGCTCCAAAATATGGCTCAGGCTCGAAATTGGAATTTTGGGATAATTTGAAAACTGCAGGGGAGTTTGTGCAAAATGTGACTCACTGCCGCTTTCAGTACTTGGCATATGTAGGGTATAAAAATTCGTAATTTCAAACTGCGAATACGTGCAGAGAGCCAGAATTTGGCTCCAAAATATGGCTCAGGCCTCGAAATTGGGATGTTTAGGATATTTTGAAAACTGCAGGGGAGTTTGTGCAAAATGTGATTCACTGCCGCTTTAAGTACTTGGCATATGTTGGGTATAAAATTCATAATTTAAAACTGCGAATACGTGCAGAGAGCCTGAATTTGGCTCCAAAATATGGCTCAGGCCTCGAAATGGGGATGTTTGGTATATTTTGAAAACTGCAGGGGGGATTGGGACAAATGTGTCCAAACGCCGCTTTCAGTACTTGGCATATGTTGGGTATAAAAAAGTCGCAATTTCATACTGCGATTACGTGCAGAAAGCCAGAATTTGGCTCCAAAATATGACTCAGGCCTCGAAATTGGGATGTTTTGGACATTTTGAAAACTGTAGGGGAGTTTGTGCAAAATGTGACACACTGTCGCTTTCAGTACTTGGCATATGTTGGGTATAAAAATTCGCAATTTCAAACTGCGAATACGTGCAGAGAGCCAGAATTCGGCTCCAAAATATATCTCAGGCCTCGAAATTGGGATGTTTGGGAAATTTTGAAAATTGCAGGGGGGATTGGGACAAATGTGACCAAACGCCGCTTTCAGCGCTTGGCATATGTTGGGTATAAAAAAGTCGTAATTTCAAACTGCGAATACGTGCAGAGAGCCAGAATTTGGCTCCAAAATATGGCTCAGGCCTCGAAATTGGGATATTTGGGATATTTCGCAAATTGCAGGGGATTTCGTGCAAAATGTTGCTCACTGCCGCTTTCAGGACTTGGCATATGTTGGGTATAAAAAAGTCGTAATTTCAAACTGCGAATACGTGCATAGAGCCAGAATTTGGCTTTAAAATATGGCTCAGGCCTTGAAATTTGGATGTTTGGGATATTTTGAAAACTGCAGAGGGGTTTGGGACAAATGTGACCAAACGCCGCTTTCAGTAATTGGCATATGTTGGGTATAAAAAACCGTAATATCAAACTGCGAATACGTGCAAAGAGCCAGAATTTGGGTCCAAAATATGGCTCAGGCCTCGATATTAAGATGTTTGGGATATTTTGAAAACTGCAGGGAGGTTGGAGACAAATGTGACCAAACGCCGCTTTCAGTACTACGCATAAGTTGGGTATAAAAAGTCGTAATTTCAAACTGCGAATACGTGCAGAGAGCCAGAATTTGACTCCAAAATATGACTCAGGATTCGAAATTGGGATATTTGGGATATTTCGAAAACTGCAGAGGAGTTTGTGCAAAATGAGACTCACTGCCGCTTTCTGAACTTGGCATATGTTGGGTATAAAAATTCGTAATTTCAAACTGCGAATACGTGCAGAGAGCCAGAATTTGGCTCCAAAATATGGTTCAGGCCTCGAATTTGGGATGTTTGGGATATTTTGAAAATTGCAGGGGGGATTGGGACAAATTTGACCAAACGCCGCTTTCAGTACTTAGCATATGTTGGGTATAAAAAAGTCGTAATTTCAAACTGCGAATACGTGCAGAGAGCCAGAATTTGACTCCAAAATATGGCTCAGGATTCGAAATTGGGATATTTGGGATATTTTGAAAACTGCAGGGAGGTTTGGGACAAATGTGACTAAACGCCACTTTCAGTACTTCGTATATGTTGGGTATAAAAAATTCGTAATTTCAAACTGCGAATACGTGCAGAGAACCAGAATTTGGCTCCAAAATATAGCGCAGGCTTAGAAATTAGGATGTTTTGGATATTTTGAAAATTGCAGGGAGGATTGGGACAAATGTGACAAAACGCCGCTTTCAGTATTTGGAATATGTTGGGTATAAAAAAGTCGTAATTTCAAACTGCGAATTAGTGCAGAGAGCAAGCATTAGGCTCCAAAATATTGCTCAGGCCTCGAAATTGGTATATTTGGGATATTTTGAAAACTGCAGGGGAGTTTGAGCAAAATGTGACTCACTGCCGCTTTCAGTACTTGGCTTATGTTGGGTATAAAAAGTCGTAATTTCGAACTGCGAATACGTGCAGAGAGCCAGAATTTGGCTCCAAAATATGGCTCAGGCCTCGAAATTGGGATGTTTGGGATATTTTGAAAACTGCAGGGGAGTTTGTGCAAAATGTGACTCACTGCCGCTTTCAGTATTTGGCATATGTTGGGTATAAAAAGTCGTAATATCAAACTGCGAAAACGTGCAGAGAACCAGAATTTGATTCTAGAATAAAACTCAGGCCTCGAAATTGGGATGTTTGGGATATTTTGAAAACTGCAGGGAGGTTTGGGACAAATGTGACCAACGCCGCTTTCAGTACTTCACATATGTTGGGTATAAAAACTTCGTAATTTACAACTGCGAATACGTTTAGAGAGCCAGAATTTGACTCCAAAAAATGGCTCAGGTTCGAAATTGGGATGTTTGGGATATTTTGAAAACTGCAGGGGAGTTTGTGCAAAATGTGACTCACTGCCGCTTTCTGTACTTGGCATATGTTGGGTATAAAAAACCGTAATATCAAACTGTGTATACGTGCAAAGAGCCAGAATTGGGGTCCAAAATATGGCTCAGGCCTCGATATTATCATGTTTGGGATATTTTGAAAACTGCAGGGAGGTTTGAGACAAATGTTATCAAACGCCGCTTTCATTACTACGCATAAGTTGGGTATAAAAAATTCGTAATTTCAAACTGCGAATACGTGCAGAGAGCCAGAATTTGGCTCCAAAATATGGCTCAGGCCTCGAATTTGGGATGTTTGGGATATTTTGAAAATTGCAGGGGGGATTTTGACAAATTTGACCAAACGCTGCTTTCAGTACT
This sequence comes from Procambarus clarkii, assembly GCF_040958095.1. Taxonomy (NCBI): domain Eukaryota; kingdom Metazoa; phylum Arthropoda; class Malacostraca; order Decapoda; family Cambaridae; genus Procambarus; species Procambarus clarkii. The sequence goes on along the minus strand of NC_091218.1, from coordinate 442,042 downwards.
TAGCATATGTTGGGTATAAAAAAGTCGTAATTTCAAACTGCGAATACGTGCAGAGAGCCAGAATTAGGCTCCAAAGTATGGCTCAGGCCTCGAAATTGGGATATTTTGGATATTTTGAAAACTGCAGGGAGTTTGTTCAAAATGTGACTCACTGCCGCTTTCAGTGCTTGGCATATGTTGGGTATAAAAAGTTAAAATTTAAAACTGCGAATACGTGCAGAGATCCAGAATTTGGCTCCAAAATATGGCTCAGGCTTAGAAATTGGGATGTTTGAGATATTTTGAAAATTGCAGGGGGGATTGGGACAAATGTGACCAAACGCCGCTTTCATTATTTGGAATATGTTGGGTATAAAAAAGTCGTAATTTCGAACTGCGCATATGTGCAGAGAGCCAGAATTTAGCTCCAAAATATGGCTCAGGCCTCGAAATTGGGATGTTTGAGATATTTTGAAAACTGCAGTGGGGTTTGGGACAAATGTGACCAAACGCCGATTTCAGTACTTGGCATAAGTTGCGTATGAAAAGTCGTAATTTCAAACTGCGAATACGTGCAGAGAGCCTGAATTTGGCTCCAAAATATGGCTCAGGCCTCGAAATTGGTATGTTTGGGATATTTTGAAAACTGCAGGGAGGTTTGGGACAAATGTGACCAAATGCCGCTTTCAGTACTTGGCATATGTTGGGTATAAAAAGTCGCAATTTCAAACAGCGAATACGTGCAGAGAGCCTGAATTTTGCTCCAAAATATGGCTCAGGCCTCGAAATTGGGGTGTTTGGGATATTTTGATAACTGCAGGGGAGTTTGTGCAAAATGTGACTCATTGCCGCTTTCAGTACTTTGAATATGTTGGGTATAATAAGTCGTAATTTCAAACTGCGAATACGTGCAGAGAGCCAGAATTGGCTCCAAAATATGGCTCAGGTCTCGATATTTGGATGTTTGGAATATTTTAAAAACTGCAAGGGAGTTTGGGCAAAATGTGACCAAACGCTGCTTTCAGTACTTGGCATTTGGTGGGTATAAAAAAGTCGTAATTTCAAACTGCAAATACGTGCAAAGAGCCAGAATTTGGCTGCAAATAATGGTTCAGGCCTCGAAATTGGGATATTTGTTTTTTTTCGAAAACTGCAGGGGATTTTGTGCAAAATGTGACTCACCGCCGCTTTCCAGGTCTTGGCATATTTTAGGTATAAAAAGTCGTAATATAAAACTGCGAATACGTGCATAGAGCCAGAATTTGGCTCCAAAATATGGTTCACGCCTCGAAATTGAGATGTTTAGGATATTTTGTAAATTATAGGGAGGTTTGTGCAAAATGTGACTCACTTCCGCTTTCAATACTTGGCATATGTTGAATTTTAAAAGTCGTAATTTCAAACTGCGAATACGTGCAGAGAGCCTGATTTTGGCTTCAAAATATGGCTCAGGCCTTGAAATTAGGATGTTTGGGATATTTTGAAAACTGCAGGGGAGTTTGTGCAAAATGTGACTCTTTGCCGCTTTCAGTACTTGGCATATGTTGGGTATAATAAGTCGTAATTTCAAACTGCGAATACGTGCAGAAAGCCAGATTTTGGCTAAAAAATATGGCTCAGGCCTCGATATTAAGATGTTTGGGATATTTTGAAAACTGCAGGGAGGTTTGAGACAAATGTGACCAAACGCCGCTTTCAGTACTACGCATAAGTTGGGTATAAAAAAGTCGTAATTTTAAACTGTCAATACGTGCAGAGAGCCAGAATTTGGCTCCAAAATATGACTCACGCCTCGAAATTGGGATGTTTTGGATATTTTGAAAACTGCAGAGGAGTTTGTGCAAAATGTGACTCACTGCCGCTTTCAGTACTTGGCATATGTTGGGTATAAAAATTCGTAATTTCAAACTGCGAATACGTGCAGAGAGCCAGAATTTGGCTCCAAAATATGGCTCAGGCCTCGAATTTGGGATGTTTGGGATATTTTGAAAATTGCAGGGAGGATTGGGACAAATTTGACCAAACGTCGCTTTCAGTACTTAGCATATGTTGGGTATAAAAAAGTCGTAATTTCAAACTGCGAATACGTTCAGAGAGCCAGAATTAGGCTCCAAAATATGGCTCAGGCCTCGAAATTGGGATATTTGGGATATTTTGAAAACTGCAGGGGAGTTTGTGCAAAATGTGACTCACTGCCGCTTTCAGTACTTGGCATATGTTGGGTATAAAAAGTCGTAATTTCAAACTGCGAATACGTGCAGAGAGCCAGAATTTGACTCAAAAATATGGCTCAGGATTCGAAACTGGGATATTTGGGATATTTTGAAAACTGCAGGGAGGTTTGGGACAAATGTGACTAAACACCGCTTTCAGTACTTCGCATATGTTGGGTATAAAAAATTCGTAATTTCAAACTGCGAATACGTGCAGAGAACCAGAATTTGGCTCCAAAATATGGCTCAGGCTTAGAAATTGGGATGTTTTGGATACTTTGAAAATTGCAGGGGGGATTGGGACAAATGTGACCAAATGCCGCTTTCAGTATTTGGAATATGTTGGGTATAAAAAAGTCGTAATTTCGAACTGCGAATACGTGCAGAGAGCCAGAATTTGGCTCCAAAATATGGCTCAGGCCTCGAAATTGGGATATTTGGGATATTTTGAAAACTGCAGGGGAGTTTGTGCAAAATGTGACTCACTGCCGCTTTCTGTACTTGGCATATGTTGGGTATAAAAATTCGTAATATCAAACTGCGAAAACGTGTAGAGAAATAGATTTTGATTCTAAGATATACCTTAGGCCTCGAAATTGGGATGTTTAAGATATTTTGAAAACTGCAGGGAGGTTTGGGACAAATGTGACCAAACGCCGCTTTCAGTACTACGCATAAGTTGGGTATAAAAAAGTCGTAATTTTAAACTGTCAATACGTGCAGAGAGCCAGAATTTGGCTCCAAAATATGACTCACGCCTCGAAATTGGGATGTTTTGGATATTTTGAAAACTGCAGAGGAGTTTGTGCAAAATGTGACTCACTGCCTCTTTCAGTACTTGGCATATGTTGGGTATAAAAATTCGTAATTTCAAACTGCGAATACGTGCAGAGAGCCAGAATTTGGCTCCAAAATATGGCTCAGGCCTCGAATTTGGGATGTTTGGGATATTTTGAAAATTGCAGGGAGGATTGGGACAAATTTGACCAAACGCCGCTTTCAGTACTTAGCATATGTTGGGTATAAAAAAGTCGTAATTTCAAACTGCGAATACGTTCAGAGAGCCAGAATTAGGCTCCAAAATATGGCTCAGGCCTCGAAATTGGGATATTTGGGATATTTTGAAAACTGCAGGGGAGTTTGTGCAAAATGTGACTCACTGCCGCTTTCAGTACTTGGCATATGTTGGGTATAAAAAGTCGTAATTTCAAACTGCGAATACGTGCAGAGAGCCAGAATTTGACTCAAAAATATGGCTCAGGATTCGAAACTGGGATATTTGGGATATTTTGAAAACTGCAGGGAGGTTTGGGACAAATGTGACTAAACGCCGCTTTCAGTACTTCGCATATGTTGGGTATAAAAAATTCGTAATTTCAAACTGCGAATACGTGCAGAGAACCAGAATTTGGCTCCAAAATATGGCTCAGGCTTAGAAATTGGGATGTTTTGGATACTTTGAAAATTGCAGGGGGGATTGGGACAAATGTGACCAAATGCCGCTTTCAGTATTTGGAATATGTTGGGTATAAAAAAGTCGTAATTTCGAACTGCGAATACGTGCAGAGAGCCAGAATTTGGCTCCAAAATATGGCTCAGGCCTCGAAATTGGGATATTTGGGATATTTTGAAAACTGCAGGGGAGTTTGTGCAAAATGTGACTCACTGCCGCTTTCTGTACTTGGCATATGTTGGGTATAAAAAGTCGTAATATCAAACTGCGAAAACGTGCAGAGAAATAGAATTTGATTCTAAGATATACCTTAGGCCTCGAAATTGGGATGTTTAAGATATTTTGAAAACTGCAGGGAGGTTTGGGACAAATGTGACCAACGCCGCTTTCAGTACTTCACATATGTTGGGTATAAAATGTCGTAATTTCCAACTGCGAATACGTTTAGAGAGCCAGAATTTGACTCCAAAAAAAGGCTCAGGCTCGAAATTGGGATGTTTGGGATATTTTGAAAACTGCAGGGGAGTTTGTGCAAAATGTGACTCACTGCCGCTTTCAGTACTTGGCATATGTTGGGTATAAAAAACCGTAATATCAAAATGCGAATACGTGCAAAGAGGCAGAATTTGGGTCCAAAATATGGCTCAGGACTCGATATTATCATGTTTGGGATATTTTTAAAACTGCAGGGAGGTTTGAGACAAATGTGACCAAACGCCGCTTTCAGTACTACGCATAAGTTGGGTATAAAAAATTCGTAATTTCAAACTGTGAATACGTGCAGAGAGCCAGAATTTGGCTCCAAAATATGACTCTGGCCTCGAAATTGGGATGTTTGGGATATTTTGAAAACTTCAGGGGAGTTTGTGCAAAATGTGATTCACTGGAGCTTTCAGTACTTGGCATATGTTGGGTATAAAAAGTCGTAATATCAAACTGCGAAAACGTGCAGAGAACCAGAATTTGATTCTAAAATATAACTCAGGCCTCGAAATCGGGATGTTTGGGATATTTTGAAAACTGCAGGGGAGTTTGTGCAAAATGTGACTCACTGCCGCTTTCAGTACTTGGCATATGTTGGGTATAAAAAAACGTAATATCAAACTGCGAATACGTGCAAAGAGCAAGAATTTGGGTCCAAAATATGGCTCAGGCCTCGATATTATCATGTTTGGGATATTTTGAAAACTGCAGGGAGGTTTGAGACAAATGTGACCAAACGCCGCTTTCAGTACTACGCATATGTTGGGTATAAAAAATTCGTAATTTCAAAATGCGAATACGTGCAGAGAGCCAGAATTTGGCTCCAAAATATGACTCTGGCCTCGAAATTGGGATGTTTGGGATATTTTGAAAACTGCAGGGGAGTTTGTGCAAAATGTGACTCACTGCAGCTTTCAGTACTTGTCATATGTTGGGTATGAAAAGTCGTAATTTCGAACTCCGAATACATGCATAGAGCCAGAATTTATCTCCAAAATATGGCTCAGGCCTCGAAATTGGGATGTTTGAGATATTTTGAAAACTGCAGTAGGGTTTGGGACAAATGTGACCAAACGCCGCTTTCAGTACTTGGCATAAGTTGGGTATGAAAAGTCGTAATTTCAAACTGCGAATACGTGCAGAGAGCCTGAATTTGGCTCCAAAATATGGCTCAGGCCTCGAAATTGGTATGTTTGGAATATTTTGAAAACTGCAGGGAGGTTTGGGACAAATGTGACCAAATGCCGCTTTCAGTACTTGGCATATGTTGGGTATAAAAAGTCGCAATTTCAAACAGCGAATACGTGCAGAGAGCCTGAATTTTGCTCCAAAATATGGCTCAGGTCTCGAAATTGGGGTGTTTGGGATATTTTGAAAACTGCAGGGGAGTTTGTGCAAAATTTGACTCATTGCCGCTTTCAGTACTTTGAATATGTTGGGTATAATAAGTCGTAATTTCAAACTGCGAATACGTGCAGAGAGCCAGAATTGGCTCCAAAATATGGCTCAGGCCCTCGATATTTGGATGTTTGGGATATTTTGAAAACTGCGAGGGAGTTTGGGCAAAATGTGACCAAACGCCGCTTTCAGTACTTGGCATTTGGTGGGTATAAAAAATTCGTAATTTCAAACTGCAAATACGTGCAGACAGCCAGAATTTGGCTGCAAAATATGGCTCAGGCCTCGAAATTAGGATATTTGTTTTTTTTTCGAAAACTGCAGGGTAGTTTGTGCAAAATGTGACTCACTGCCGCTTTCCAGGTCTTGGCATATTTTAGGTATAAAAAGTCGTAATATCAAACTGCGAATACGTGCATAGAGCCAGAATTTGGCTCCAAAATATGGCTCACGCCTCGAAATTGAGATGTTTGGGATATTTTGAAAATTACAGGGAGGTTTGTGCAAAATGTGACTCACTTCCGCTTTCAATACTTGGCATATGTTGGATTTTAAAAGTCGTAATTTCAAACTGCGAATACGTGCATAGAGCCTGATTTTGGCTTCAAAATATGGCTCAGGCCTTGAAATTGGGATGTTTGGGATATTTTGAAAACTGCAGGGGAGTTTGTGCAAAATGTGACTCATTGCCGCTTCAGTACTTGGCATATGTTGGGTATAATGAGTCGTAACTTCAAACTGCGAATACGTGCAGAGAGCCAGGTTTTGGCTCAAAAATATGGCTGAGACCTCGATATTAAGATGTTTGGGATATTTTGAAAACTGCAGGGAGGTTTGAGACAAATGTGACCAAACGTCGCTTTCACTACTTGGCATATGTTGGGTATAAAAATTCGTAATTTCAAACTGCGAATACGTGCAGAGAGCCAGAATTTAGCTCCAAAATATGGCTCAGGCCTCGAATTTGGGATGTTTGGGATATTTTGAAAATTGCAGGGGGGATTGGGACAAATTTGACCAAACGCTGCTTTCAGTACTTAGCATATGTTGGGTATGAAAAAGTCGTAATTTCAAACTGCGAAAACGTGCAGAGAGCCAGAATTAGGCTCCAAAATATGGCTCAAGCCTCGAAATTGGGATATTTGGGATATTTTGAAAACTGCAGGGGAGTTTGGCAAAATGTGACTCACTGCCGCTTTCAGTACTTGGCATATGTTGGGTATAAAAAGTTGTAATTTAAAACTGCGAATACGTGCAGAGATCCAGAATTTGGCTCCAAAATATGGCTCAGGCCTCGAATTTGGGATGTTTGGGATATTTTGAAAATTGCAGGGGGGATTGGGACAAATGTGACCAAACGCCGCTCTCAGTACTTCGCATATGATGGGTATAAAAAAATCGTAATTTCAAACTGCAAATACGTGCAGAGAACCAGAATTTGGCTCCAAAATATAGCTCAGGCCTCGAAATTGGGATGTTTGGAATATTTTCAAAACTGGAGGGGAGTTTGTGCAAATTTTGACTCACTGCCGCTTTCAGTACTTGGCATATGTTGGGTATAAAATTCGTAATTTCAAACTGCGAATACGTGCAGAGAGCCAAAATTTGACTCCAAAATATGGCTCAGGATTCGAAATTGGGATATTTGGGATATTTTGAAAACTGCAGGGAGGTTTGGGACAAATGTGACTAAACGCCGCTTTCAGTACTTGGCATATGTTGGGTATAAAAAACCGAAATATCAAACTGCGAATACGTGCAAAGAGCCAGAATTTGGGCCCAAAATGTGGCTCAGGACTCGATATTATCATGTTTGGGATATTTTGAAAACTGCAGGGAGGTTTGAGGCAAATGTGACCAAACGCCGCTTTCAGTACTACGCATAAGTTGGGTATAAAAATTTCGTAATTTCAAACTGTGAATACGTGCAGAGAGCCAGAATTTGGCTCCAAAATATGACTCTGGCCTCGAAATTGGGATGTTTGGGATATTTTGAAAACTGCAGGGGAGTTTGTGCAAAATGTGACTCACTGCAGCTTTCAGTACTTGGCATATGTTGGGTATGAAAAGTTGTAATTTCGAACTGCGAATACATGCATAGTGCCAGAATTTATCTCCAAAATATGGCTCAGGCCTCGAAATTGGGATGTATGAGATATTTTGAAAACTGCAGTAGGGTTTGGGACTAATGTGACCAAACGCCGCTTTCAGTACTTGGCATAAGTTGGGAATGAAAAGTCGTAATTTCAAACTGCGAATACGTGCAGAGAGCCTGAATTTGGCTGCAAAATATGGCTCAGGCCTCGAAATTGGTATGTTTGGGATATTTTGAAAACTGCTGGGAGGTTTTGGACAAATGTGACCAAACGCCGCTTTCAGTACTTGGCATATGTTGGGTATAAAAAGTCGCAATTTCAAACAGCGAATACGTGCAGAGAGTCTGAATTTTGCTCCAAAATATGGCTCAGGCCTCGAAATTGGGGTGTTTCGGATATTTTGAAAACTGCAGGGGAGTTTGTGCAAAATGTGACTCATTGCCGCTTTCAGTACTTTGAATATGTTGGGTATAAAAAAGTCGTAATTTCAAACTGCGAATACGTGCAGAGTGCCAGAATTTGGCTGCAAAATATGGCTCAGGCCTCGAAATTGGGATATTTGGGATTTTTCGAAAACTGCAGGGGAGTTTGTGCAAAATGTGACTCACTGCCGCTTTCCAGGTCTTGGCATATGTTGGGTATAAAAAATTCGTAATTTCAAACTGCGAATACGTGCATAGAGCCAGAATTTGGCTTTAAAATATGGCTCAGGCCTTGAAATTTGGATGTTTGGGATATTTTGAAAACTGCAGAGGGGTTTGGGACAAATGTGACTAAACGCCGCTTTCAGTACTTGGCATATGTTGGGTATAAAAAAGTCGTAATTTCCAACTGCGAATACGTTTAGAGAGCCAGAATTTGGCTCCAAAATATGGCTCAGGCCTCGAAATTGGGATGTTTGGGATATATTGAAAACTGCAGGTGAGTTTATGGAAAATGTGACTCACTGCCGCTTTCAGTACTTGGCATATGTTGGGTATAAAAACCCGAAATATCAAACTTCGAATAAGTGCAAAGAGCCAGAATTTGGGTCCAAAATATGGCTCAGGCCTCGATATTAAGATGTTTGGGATATTTTGAAAACTGCAGGGAGGTTTGAGACAAATGTGACCAAACGCCGCTTTCAGTACTACGCATAAGTTGGTTATAAAAAAGTCGTAATTTCAAACTGCCAATACGTGCAGAGAGCCAGAATTTGGCTCCAAAATATGGCTCTGGCCTCAAAATTGTGATGTTTGGAATATTTTTAAAACTGCAGGGGAGTTTGTGCAAAATGTGACTCACTGTCGCTTTCAGTACTTGGCATATGTTGGGTATGAAAAGTCGTAATTTCAAACTGCGAATACGTGCATAGAGCCAAAATTTAGCTCCAAAATATGGCTCAGGCCTCGAAATTGGGATGTTTGAGATATTTTGAAAACTGCAGGGGGGGTTTGGGACAAATGTGACCAAACGCCGCTTTCAGTACTTAGCATAAGTTGGGTATGAAAAGTCGTTATTTCAAACTGCGAATACGTGCAGAGAGGCTGAATTTGGCTCCAAAATATTGCTCAGGCCTCGAAATTGGGGTGTTTGGGATATTTTGAAAATTACAGGGAGGTTTGTGCAAAATGTGACTCACTTACGCTTTCAATACTTGGCATATGTTGGATTTTAAAATTCGTAATTTCAAACTGCGAATACGTGCAGAGAGCCAGCATTAGGCTCCAAAATATGGCTCAGGCCTCGAAATTGGGATATTTGGGATATTTTGAAAACTGCAGGGGAGTTTGTGCAAAATGTGACTCACTGCCGCTTTCAGTACTTGGCTTATGTTGGGTATAAAAAGTCGTAATTTCGAACTGCGAATACGTGCAGAGAGCCAGAATTTGGCTCCAAAATATGGCTCAGGCTTTGAAATTGGGATATTTGGGATATTTTGAAAACTGCAGGGAAGTTTATGCAAAATGTGACTCACTGCCGCTTTCAGTACTTGGCATATGTTGGGTATAAAAATTCGTAATATCAAACTGCGAAAACGTGCAGAGAACCAGAATTTGATTTTAAAATATAACTCAGGCCTCGAAATTGGGATGTTTGGGATATTTTGAAAACTGCAGGGAGGTTTGGGACAAATGTGACCAACGCGGCTTTCAGTACTTCACATATGTTGGGTATAAAAACGTCGTAATTTCCAACTGCGAATACGTTTAGAGAGCCAGAATTTGACTCCAAAAAATGGCTCAGGCTCGAAATTGGGATGTTTGGGATATTTTGAAAACTGCAGGGGAGTTTGTGCAAAATGTGACTCACTGCCGCTTTCAGTACTTTGCATATGTTGGGTATAAAAAACCGTAATATCAAACTGTGAATAAGTGCAAAGAGCCAGAATTTGGGTCCTAAATATGGCTCAGGCCTCGATATTATGATGTTTGGGATATTTTGAAAACTGCAGGGAGGTTTGAGACAAATGTGACCAAACGCCGCTTTCAGTACTTCGCATAAGTTGGGTGTAAAAAATTCGTAATTTCAAACTGCGAATACGTGCAGAGAGCCAGAATTTGGATCCAAAATATGACTCTGGCCTCGAAATTGGGATGTTTGGGATATTTTGAAAACTGCAGGGGAGTTTGTGCAAAATGTGACTCACTGCAGCTTTCAGTACTTGGCATATGTTGGGTATGAAAAGTCGTTATTTCGAACTGCGAATACATGCATAGAGCCAGAATTTAGCTCCAAAATATGGCTCAGGCCTAGAAATTGGGATGTTTGAGATATTTTGAAAACTGCAGTGGGGTTTGGGACAAATGTGACCAAACGCCGCTTTCAGTACTTGGCATAAGTTGGGTATGAAAAGTCGTAATTTCAAACTGCGAATACGTGCAGAGAGCCTGAATTTGGCTCCAAAATATGGCTCAGGCCTCAAAATTGGTATGTCTGGGATATTTTGAAAACTGCAGGGAGGTTTAGGACAAATGTGACCAAACGCCGCTTTCAGTACTTGGCATATGTGGGGTATAAAAAGTCGCAATTTCAAACAGCGAGTAGGTGCAGAGAGCCTGAATTTTGCTCCAAAATATGGCTCAGGCGTCGAAATTGGGGTGTTTGGGATATTTTTAAAACTGCCGGGGAGTTTGTGGAAAATGTGACTCATTGCCGCTTTCAGTACTTTGAATATGTTGGGTATAATAAGTCGTAATTTCAAACAGCGAATACGTGCAGAGAGCCAGAATTTGGCTGCAAAATATGGCTCAGGCCTCGAAATTGAGATATTTGGGATTTTTCGAAAACTGCAGGGGAGTTTGTGCAAAATGTGACTCTGCCGCTTTCCTGGTCTTGGCATATGTTAGGTATAAAAATTCGTAATATTAAACTGCGAATACGTGCATAGAGCCAGAATTTGGCTCCAAAATATGTCTCACGCCTCGAAAATGAGATGTTTGGGATATTTTGAAAATTACAGGGAGGTTTGTGCAAAATGTGACTCACTTCCGCTTTCAATACTTGGCATATGTTGGATTTTAAAAGTCGTAATTTCAAACTGCGAATACGTGCAGAGAGCCTGATTTTGGCTTCAAAATATGGCTAAGGCCTTGAAATTGGGATGTTTGGGATATTTTGAAAACTGCAGGGGAGTTTGTGCAAAAGGTGACTCATTGCCGCTTTCAGTACTTGGCATATGTTGGTATAATAAGTCGTAATTTCAAACTGCAAATACGTGCAGAGAGCCAGATTTTGGCTCAAAAATATGGCTCAAGCCTCGAAATTGGGATGTTTGCGATATTTTGAAAACTGCTAGGGAGTTTAGGCAAAATGTGACCAAATGCCGCTTTCAGTACTTGGCATATGTTGGATAAAAAAAAATCGTAATATCAATCTGCGAATACGTGCAGAGAGCCTGAATTTGGCTCCAAAATATGGCTCCGGCCTCGAAATTGGGGTGTTTGGGATATTTTGAAAACTGCCGGGGAGTTTGTGCAAAATGTGACTCATTGCCGCTTTCAGTACTTTGAATATGTTGGGTATAATAAGTCGTAATTTCAAACTGCGAATACGTGCAGAGAGCTAGACTTTGGCTCCAAAAAACCGCTCCGGCCTCGAAATTGGGGTGTTTGGGATATTTTGAAAACTGCAGGGGAGTTTGAGCAAAATGTGACTCACTGCCGCGTCCAGTACTTGGCATATGTTGGGTATTAAAAGTCGTAATATCAAACTGCGAATACGTGCATAGAGCCAGAATTTGGCTCCAAAATATGGCTCAGGCCTCGAAATTGGGATATTTGAAATATTTCGAAAACTGCTGGGGAGTTTGTGCAAAATGTGACTCACTACCGCTTTCAGGACTTGTCATATGTTGGGTATAAAAAGTCGTAATATCAAACTGCGAATACGTGAATAGAGCCAGAATTTGGCTCTAAAATAAGGCTCAGGGCCTCGAAATTGGGATATTTGGGATATTTCGAAAACTGCAGGGAAGTTTGTGAAAAATGTGACTCATTGCCGCTTTCAGGACTTTGCATATGTTGGGTATAAAAAGTCGTAATATCAAACAGCGAAAACGTGCATAAAGCCTGAATTTTGCTCCAAAATATGGCTCACGCCTCGAAATTGGGATGTTTGGGATATTTTAAAAACTGCAGGGAGGTTTGGGACAAATATGACCAAACGCCACTTTGAGTACTTGGCATATGTTAGATTAAAAATTTCGTAATATCAAACTGCGAATACGTGAATAGACCCAGAATTTGGCTCTAAAATAAGGCTCAGGGCCTCGAAATTAAGATATTTGGGATATTTCGAGAACTGCAGGGAAGTTTGTGCAAAATGTGACTCACTACCACTTTCTGGACTTTGCATATGTTGGGTATAAAAAGTCGTAATATCAAACAGCGAATATGTGCATAAAGCCAGAATTTGGCTTCAAAATATGGCTCAGGCCTCGATATTGGGATGTTTGGGATATTTTGAAAACTGCAGGGAGGTTTGGGACAAATATGACCAAACGCCGCTTTGAGTATTTGGCATATGTTTGATAAAAAAAAGTCTTATTATCAAACTGCGAAAACGTGCAGAGAGCCTGAATTTGGCTCCAAAATATGGCTCCGGCCTCGAAATTGGGGTGTTTGGGATATTTTGAAAACTGCAGGGGAGTTTCTGCAAAAAGTGACTAATTGCCGCTTTCAGTACTTTGAATATGTTGGGTATAATAATTCGTAATTTCAAACTGCGAATACGTGCAGAGAACCAGAATTTGATTCTAAAATATAACTCAGGCCTCGAAATTGGGATGTTTGGGATATTTTGAAAACTGCAGGGAGGTTTGGGACAAATGTGACCAACGCGGCTTTCAGTACTTCACATATGTTGGGTATAAAAACGTCGTAATTTCAAACTGCGAATACGTGCAGAGAGCCAGATTTTGGCTCAAAATTATGGCTCAGGCCTCGAAATTGGGATGTTTGGGATATTTTGAAAACTGCAGGGGAATTTGTGCAAAATGTGACTCACAGCCGCGTCCAGTACTTGGCATATGTTGGGTATGAAAAGTCGTAATATCAAACTTCGAATTCGTGCATAGAGCCAGAATTTGGCTCCAAATTATGGCTCAGGCCTCGTTATTGGGATATTTGGGACATTTTGAAAACTGCAGGGGAGTTTGCGCAAAATGTGACTCACTGCCGCTTTCAGTACTTGGCATATGTTGGGTATAAAAAGTCGTAATATCAAACTGCGAAAACGTGCAGAGAACCAGAATTTGATTTTAAAATATAACTCAGGCCTCGAAATTGGGATGTTTGGGATATTTTGAAAACTGCAGGGAGGTTTGGGACAAATGTGACTCACTGCAGCTTTCAGTACTTGGCATATGTTGGGTATGAAAAGTTGTAATTTCGAACTGCGAATACATGCATAGAGCCAGAATTTATCTCCAAAATATGGCTCAGGCCTCGAAATTGGGATGTTTGAGATATTTTGAAAACTGCAGTAGGGTTTGGGACTAATGTGACCAAACGCCGCTTTCAGTACTTGGCATTTGGTGGGTATAAAAAAGTCGTAATTTCAAACTGCGAATACGTGCAGAGTGCCAGAATTTGGCTGCAAAATATGGCTCAGGCCTCGAAATTGGGATATTTGGGATTTTTCGAAAACTGCAGGGGAGTTTGTGCAAAATGTGACTCACTGCCGCTTTACAGGTCTTGGCATATGTTAGGTATAAAAAGTCGTAATATCAAACTGCGAATACGTGCATAGAGCCAGAATTTGGCTCCAAAATATGGCTCAGGCCTGGAAATTGGGATATTTGGGCTTTTTCGAAAACTGCAGGGGAGTTTGTGCAAAATGTGACTCACTGCCGCTTTCCAAGTCTTGGCATATGTGGGGTATAAAAAAGTCGTAATTTCAAACTGCGAATACGTGCATAGAGCCAGAATTTGGCTTTAAAATATGGCTCAGGCCTTGAAATTTGGATGTTTGGGATATTTTGAAAACTGCAGAGGGGTTTGGGACAAATGTGACTAAACGCCGCTTTCAGTACTTGGCATATGTTGGGTATAAAAAAGTCGTAATTTCCAACTGCGAATACGTTTAGAGAGCCAGAATTTGGCCCCAAAATATGGCTCAGACCTCGAAATTGGGATGTTTGGGATATATTGAAAACTGCAGGGGAGTTTATGCAAAATGTGACTCACTGCCGCTTTCAGTACTTGGCATATGTTGGGTATAAAAAACCGAAATATCAAACTTCGAATAAGTGCAAAGAGCCAGAATTTGGGTCCAAAATATGGCTCAGGCCTCGATATTAAGATGTTTGGGATATTTTGAAAACTGCAGGGAGGTTTGAGACAAATGTGACCAAACGCCGCTTTCAGTACTACGCATAAGTTGGTTATAAAAAAGTCGTAATTTCAAACTGCCAATACGTGCAGAGAGCCAGAATTTTGCTCCAAAATATGGCTCTGGCCTCAAAATTGTGATGTTTGGGATATTTTTAAAACTGCAGGGGAGTTTGTGCAAAATGTGACTCACTGTCGCTTTCAGTACTTGGCATATGTTAGGTATGAAAAGTCGTAATTTCAAACTGCGAATACGTGCATAGAGCCAAAATTTAGCTCCAAAATATGGCTCAGGCCTCGAAATTGGGATGTTTGAGATATTTTGAAAACTGCAGGGGGGGTTTGGGACAAATGTGACCAAACGCCGCTTTCAGTACTTAGCATAAGTTGGGTATGAAAAGTCGTTATTTCAAACTGCGAATACGTGCAGAGAGGCTGAATTTGGCTCCAAAATATGGCTCAGGCCTCGAAATTGGGATGTTTGGGATATTTTGAATACTGCAGGGAGGTTAAGGACAAATGTGACCAAACGCCGCTTTCAGTACTTGGCATATGTTGGGTATAAAAAGTCGCAATTTCAAACAGCGAATACGTGCAGAGAGCCTGAATTTTGCTCCAAAATATGGCTCAGGCCTCGAAATTGGGGTGTTTGGGATATTTTGAAAATTACAGGGAGGTTTGTGCAAAATGTGACTCACGCTTTCAATACTTGGCATATGTTGGATTTTAAAATTCGTAATTTCAAACTGCGAATACGTGCAGAGAGCCAGCATTAGGCTCCAAAATATGGCTCAGGCCTCGAAATTGGGATATTTGGTATATTTTGAAAACTGCAGGGCAGTTTGTGCAAAATGTGACTCACTGCCGCTTTCAGTACTTGGCTTATGTTGGGTATAAAAAGTCGTAATTTCGAACTGCGAATACGTGCAGAGAGCCAGAATTTGGCTCCAAAATATGGCTCAGGCTTTGAAATTGGGATATTTGGGATATTTTGAAAACTGCAGGGGAGTTTATGCAAAATGTGACTCACTGCCGCTTTCAGTACTTGGCATATGTTGGGTATAAAAAGTCGTAATATCAAACTGCGAAAACGTGCAGAGAACCAGAATTTGATTCTAAAATATAACTCAGGCCTCGAAATTGGGATGTTTGGGATATTTTGAAAACTGCAGGGAGGTTTGGGACAAATGTGACCAACGTGGCTTTCAGTACTTCACATGTTGGGTATAAAAACGTCGTAATTTCAAACTGCGAATACGTGCAGAGAGCCAGATTTTGGCTCAAAAATATGGCTCAGGCCTCGAAATTGGGATGTTTGGGATATTTTGAAAACTGCAGGGGAATTTGTGCAAAATGTGACTCACAGCCGCGTCCAGTACTTGGCATATGTTGGGTATGAAAAGTCGTAATATCAAACTTCGATTTCGTGCATAGAGCCAGAATTTGGCTCCAAATTATGGCTCAGGCCTCGGTATTGGGATATTTGGGACATTTTGAAAACTGCAGGGGAGTTTGCGCAAAATGTGACTCACTGCCGCTTTCAGTACTTGGCATATGTTGGGTATAAAAAGTCGTAATATCAAACTGCGAAAACGTGCAGAGAACCAGAATTTGATTTTAAAATATAACTCAGGCCTCGAAATTGGGATGTTTGGGATATTTTGAAAACTGCAGGGAGGTTTGGGACAAATGTGACCGACGCGGCTTTCAGTACTTCACATATGTTGGGTATAAAAACGTCGTAATTTCCAACTGCGAATACGTTTAGAGAGGCAGAATTTTACTCCAAAAAATGGCTCAGGCTCGAAATTGGGATGTTTGGGATATTTTGAAAACTGCAGGGGAGTTTGTGCAAAATGTGACTCACTGCCGCTTTCAGTACTTTGCATATGTTGGGTATAAAAAAACGTAATATCAAACTGTGAGTACGTGCAAAGAGCCAGAATTTGGGTCCAAAATATGTCTCAGGCCTCGATATTATGATGTTTGGGATATTTTGAAAACTGCAGGGAGGTTTGAGAGAAATGTGACCAAACGCCGCTTTCAGTACTACGCATAAGTTGGGTGTAAAAAATTCGTAATTTCAAACTGCGAATACGTGCAGAGAGCCAGAATTTGGATCCAAAATATGACTCTGTCCTCGAAATTGGGATGTTTGGGATATTTTGAAAACTGCAGGGGAGTTTGTGCAAAATGTGACTCACTGCAGCTTTCAGTACTTGGCATATGTTGGGTATGAAAAGTCGTTATTTCGAACTGCGAATACATGCATAGAGCCAGAATTTAGCTCCAAAATATGGCTCAGGCCTCGAAATTGGGACGTTTGAGATATTTTGAAAACTGCAGTGGGGTTTGGGACAAATGTGACCAAACGCCGCTTTCAGTACTTGGCATAAGTTGGGTATGAAAAGTCGTAATTTCAAACTGCGAATACGTGCAGAGAGCCAGAATTTGCCTCCAAAATATGGCTCAGGCCTCAAAATTGGTATGTCTGGGATATTTTGAAAACTGCAGGGAGGTTTGGGACAAATGTGACCAAACGCCGCTTTCAGTACTTGGCATATGTGGGGTATAAAAAGTCGCAATTTCAAACAGCGAGTAGGTGCAGAGAGCCTGAATTTTGCTCCAAAATATGGCTCAGGCGTCGAAATTGGGGTGTTTGGGATATTTTTAAAACTGCCGGGGAGTTTGTGGAAAATGTGACTCATTGCCGCTTTCAGTACTTTGAATATGTTGGGTATAATAAGTCGTAATTTCAAACTGCGAATACGTGCAGAGAGCCAGAATTGGCTCCAAAATATGACTCAGGCCTCGATATTTGGATGTTTGGGATATTTTGAAAACTGCAAGGGAGTTTGGGCAAAATGTGACCAAACGTCGCTTTCAGTACTTGGCATTTGATGGGAATAAAAAAGCCGTAATTTCAAACAGCGAATACGTGCAGAGAGCCAGAATTTGGCTGCAAAATATGGCTCAGGCCTCGAAATTGGGATATTTGTGATTTTTCGAAAACTGCAGGGGAGTTTGTGCAAAATGTGACTCACTGCCGCTTTCCAGGTCTTGGCATATGTTAGGTATAAAAATTCGTAATATTAAACTGCGAATACGTGCATAGAGCCAGAATTTGGCTCCAAAATATGTCTCACGCCTCGAAAATGAGATGTTTGGGATATTTTGAAAATTACAGGGAGGTTTGTGCAAAATGTGACTCACTTCCGCTTTCAATACTTGGCATATGTTGGATTTTAAAAGTCGTAATTTCAAACTGCGAATACGTGCAGAGAGCCTGATTTTTGCTTCAAAATATGGCTCAGGCCTTGAAATTGGGATGTTTGGGATATTTTGAAAACTGCAGGGGAGTTTGTGCAAAAGGTGACTCATTGCCGCTTTCAGTACTTGGCATATGTTGGTATAATAATTCGTAATTTCAAACTGCAAATACGTGCAGAGAGCCAGATTTTTGCTCAAAAATATGGCTCAGGCCTCGAAATTGGGATGTTTGCGATATTTTGAAAACTGCTAGGGAGTTTAGGCAAAATGTGACCAAATGCCGCTTTCAGTACTTGGCATATGTTGGATAAAAAAAAATCGTAATATCAAACTGCGAATACGTGCAGAGAGCCTGAATTTGGCTCCAAAATATGGCTCCGGCCTCGAAATTGGGGTGTTTGGGATATTTTGAAAACTGCAGGGGAGTTTGTGCAAAATGTGACTCATTGCCGCTTTCAGTACTTTGAATATGTTGGGTATAATAAGTCGTAATTTCAAATTGCGAATACGTGCATAGAGCCAGAATTTGGCTCCAAAATATGGCTCAGGCCTCGAAATTGGGATATTTGGAATATTTCGAAAACTGCTGGGGAGTTTGTGCAAAATGTGACTCACTACCGCTTTCAGGACTTGTCATATGTTGGGTATAAAAAGTCGTAATATCAAACTGCGAATACGTGAATAGAGCCAGAATTTGGCTCTAAAATAAGGCTCAGGGCCTCGAAATTGGGATATTTGGGATATTTCGAAAACTGCAGGGAAGTTTGTGAAAAATGTGACTCATTGCCGCTTTCAGGACTTTGAATATGTTGGGTATAAAAAGTCGTAATATCAAACAGCGAATACGTGCATAAAGCCTGAATTTTGCTCCAAAATATGGCTCAGGCCCCGAAATTGGGATGTTTGGGATATTTTAAAAACTGCAGGGAGGTTTGGGACAAATATGACCAAACGCCACTTTGAGTACTTGGCATATGTTAGATTAAAAATTTCGTAATATCAAACTGCGAATACGTGAATAGACCCAGAATTTGGCTCTAAAATAAGGCTCAGGGCCTCGAAATTTAGATATTTGGGATATTTCGAGAACTGCAGGGAAGTTTGTGCAAAATGTGACTCACTACCACTTTCAGGACTTTGCATATGTTTGGTATAAAAAGTCGTAATATCAAACAGCGAATATGTGCATAAAGCCAGAATTTGGCTTCAAAATATGGCTCAGGCCTCGAAATTGGGGTGTTTGGGATATTTTGAAAACTGCAGGGGAGTTTCTGCAAAAAGTGACTAATTGCCGCTTTCAGTACTTTGAATATGTTGGGTATAATAATTCGTAATTTCAAACTGCGAATACGTGCAGAGAACCAGAATTTGATTCTAAAATATAACTCAGGCCTCGAAATTGGGATGTTTGGGACAAATGTGACCAACGCGGCTTTCAGTACTTCACATATGTTGGGTATAAAAACGTCGTAATTTCAAACTGCGAATACGTGCAGAGAGCCAGATTTTGGCTCAAAAATATGGCTCAGGCCTCGAAATTGGGATGTTTGGGATATTTTGAAAACTGCAGGGGAATTTGTGCAAAATGTGACTCACAGCCGCGTCCAGTACTTGGCATATGTTGGGTATGAAAAGTCGTAATATCAAACTTCGAATTCGTGCATAGAGCCAGAATTTGGCTCCAAATTATGGCTCAGGCCTCGTTATTGGGATATTTGGGACATTTTGAAAACTGCAGGGGAGTTTGCGCAAAATGTGACTCACTGCCGCTTTCAGTACTTGGCATATGTTGGGTATAAAAAGTCGTAATATCAAACTGCGAAAACGTGCAGAGAACCAGAATTTGATTTTAAAATATAACTCAGGCCTCGAAATTGGGATGTTTGGGATATTTTGAAAACTGCAGGGAGGTTTGGGACAAATGTGACCGACGCGGCTTTCAGTACTTCACATATGTTGGGTATAAAAACGTCGTAATTTCCAACTGCGAATACGTTTAGAGAGCCAGAATTTGACTCCAAAAAATGGCTCAGGCTCGAAATTGGGATGTTTGGGATATTTTGAAAACTGCAGGGGAGTTTGTGCAAAATGTGACTCACTGCCGCTTTCAGTACTTTGCATATGTTGGGTAAAAAAAACCGTAATATCAAACTGTGAGTACGTGCAAAGAGCCAGAATTTGGGTCCAAAATATGTCTCAGGCCTCGATATTATGATGTTTGGGATATTTTGAAAACTGCAGGGAGGTTTGAGAGAAATGTGACCAAACGCCGCTTTCAGTACTACGCATAAGTTGGGTGTAAAAAAATCGTAATTTCAAACTGCGAATACGTGCAGAGAGCCAGAATTTGGATCCAAAATATGACTCTGGCCTCGAAATTGGGATGTTTGGGATATTTTGAAAACTGCAGGGGAGTTTGTGCAAAATGTGACTCACTGCAGCTTAAAGTACTTTGCATATGTTGGGTATGAAAAGTCGTTATTTCGAACTGCGAATACATGCATAGAGCCAGAATTTAGCTCCAAAATATGGCTCAGGCCTCGAAATTGGGATGTTTGAGATATTTTGAAAACTGCAGTGAGGTTTGGGACAAATGTGACCAAACGCCGCTTTCAGTTCTTGGCATAAGTTGGGTATGAAAAGTCGTAATTTCAAACTGCGAATACGTGCAGAGAGCCTGAATTTGGCTCCAAAATATGGCTCAGGCCTCAAAATTGGTATGTCTGGGATATTTTGTAAACTGCAGGGAGGTTTGGGACAAATGTGACCAAACGCCGCTTTCAGTACTTGGCATATGTGGGGTATAAAAAGTCGCAATTTCAAACAGCGAGTAGGTGCAGAGAGCCTGAATTTTGCTCCAAAATATGGCTCAGGCGTCGAAATTGGGGTGTTTGGGATATTTTGAAAACTGCCGGGGAGTTTGTACAAAATGTGACTCATTGCCGCTTTCAGTACTTTGAATATGTTGGGTATAATAAGTCGTAATTTCAAACTGCGAATACGTGCAGAGAGCCAGAATTGGCTCCAAAATATGACTCAGGCCTCGATATTTGGATGTTTGGGATATTTTGAAAACTGCAAGGGAGTTTGGGCAAAATGTGACCAAACGCCGCTTTCAGTACTTGGCATTTGGTGGGAATAAAAAAGTCGTAATTTCAAACAGCGAATACGTGCAGAGAGCCAGAATTTGGCTGCAAAATATGGCTCAGGCCTCAAAATTGGGATATTTGGGATTTTTCGAAAACTGCAGGGGAGTTTGTGCAAAATGTGACTCACTGCCGCTTTCCAGGTCTTGGCATATGTTAGGTATAAAAATTCGTAATATTAAACTGCGAATACGTGCATAGAGCTAGAATTTGGCTCCAAAATATGGCTCACACCTCGAAAATGAGATGTTTGGGATATTTTGAAAATTACAGGGAGGTTTGTGCAAAATGTGACTCACTTCTGCTTTCAATACTTGGCATATGTTGGATTTTAAAAGTCGTAATTTCAAACTGCGAATACTTGCAGAAAGCCTGATTTTGGCTTCAAAATATGGCTCAGGCCTTGAAATTGGGATGTTTGGGATATTTTGAAAACTGCAGGGGAGTTTGTGCAAAAGGTGACTCATTGCCCCTTTCAGTACTTGGCATATTTTGGTATAATAAGTCGTAATTTCAAACTGCGAATACGTGCAGAGAGCCAGAATTTGGCTCCAAAAAACTGCTCCGGCCTCGAAATTGGGGTGTTTGGGATATTTTGAAAACTGCAGGGGAGTTTGTGCAAAATGTGACTCACTGCTGCGTCCAGTACTTGGCATATGTTGGGTATAAAAATTTGTAATTTAAAACTGCGAATACGTGCAGAGAGCCAGAATTTGGCTCCAAAATATGGCTCAGGCCTCGAAATTGGGATGTTTGGGATATTTTGAAAACTGCTAGGGAGTTTAGGCAAAATGTGACCAAACGCCGCTTTCAGTACTTGGCATATGTTGGATAAAAAAAAATCGTAATATCAAACTGCGAATACGTGCAGAGAGCCTGAATTTGGCTCCAAAATATGGCTCCGGCCTCGAAATTGGGGTGTTTGGGATATTTTGAAAACTGCAGGGGAGTTTGTGCAAAATGTGACTCATTGCCGCTTTCAGTACTTTGAATATGTTGGGTATAATAAGTCGTAATTTCAAACTGCGAATACGTGAAGAGAGCCAGAATTTGGCTCCAAAAAACTGCTCGGCCTCGAAATTGGGGTGTTTGGGATATTTTGAAAACTGCAGGGGAGTTTGTGCAAAATGTGACTCACTGCCGCGTCCAGTACTTGGCATATGTTGGGTATAAAAATTTGTAATTTAAAACTGCGAATACGTGCAGAGAGCCAGAATTTGGCTCCAAAATATGGCTCAGGACTCGAAATTGGGATGTTTGGGATATTTTGAAAATTGCAGGGGGGATTGGGACAAATGTGACCAAACGCCGCTCTCAGTACTTCGCATATGATGAGTATAAAAAATTCGTAATTTCAAACTGCAAATACGTGCAGAGAACCAGAATTTGGCTCCAAAATATGGCTCAGGCCTCGAAATTGGGATATTTGGAATATTTCGAAAACTGCTGGGGAGTTTGTGCAAAATGTGACTCACTACCGCTTTCAGGACTTGTCATATGTTGGGTATAAAAAGTTATAATATCAAACTGCGAATACGTGAATAGAGCCAGAATTTGGCTCTAAAATAAGGCTTAGGGCCTCGAAATTGGGATATTTGGGATATATCGAAAACTGCAGGGAAGTTTGTGAAAAATGTGACTCATTGCCGCTTTCAGGACTTTGCATATGTTGGGTATAAAAAGTCGTAATATCAAACAGCGAATACGTGCATAAAGCCTGAATTTTGCTCCAAAATATGGCTCAGGCCTCGAAATTGGGATGTTTTGGATATTTTAAAAACTGCAGGGAGGTTTGGGACAAATATGACCAAACGCCACTTTGAGTACTTGGCATATGTTAGATTAAAAATTTCGTAATATCAAACTGCGAATACGTGAATAGACCCAGAATTTGGCTCTAAAATAATGCTCAGGGCCTCGAAATTAAGATATTTGGGATATTTCGAGAACTGCAGGGAAGTTTGTGCAAAATGTGACTCACTACCACTTTCAGGACTTTGCATATGTTGCGTATAAAAAGTCGTAATATTAAACAGCGAATATGTGCATAAAGCCAGAATTTGGCTCCAAAATATGGCTCAGGCCTCGATATTGGGATGTTTGGGATATTTTGAAAACTGCAGGGAGGTTTGGGACAAATATGACCAAACGCCGCTTTGAGTACTTGGCATATGTTGGATAAAAAAAGTCGTATTATCAAACTGCGAATACGTGCAGAGAGCCTGAATTTGGCTCCAAAATATGGCTCCGGCCTCGAAATTGGGGTGTTTGGGATATTTTGAAAACTGCAGGGGAGTTTCTGCAAAAAGTGACTAATTGCCGCTTTCAGTACTTTGAATATGTTGGGTATAATAATTCATAATTTCAAACTGCGAATACGTGCAGAGAACCAGAATTTGATTCTAAAATATAACTCAGGCCTCGAAATTGGGATGTTTGGGATATTTTGAAAACTGCAGGGAGGTTTGGGACAAATGTGACCAACGCGGCTTTCAGTACTTCACATATGTTGGGTATAAAAACGTCGTAATTTCAAACTGCGAATACGTGCAGAGAGCCAGATTTTGGCTCAAAAATATGGCTCAGGCCTCGAAATTGGGATGTTTGGGATATTTTGAAAACTGCAGGGGAATTTGTGCAAAATGTGACTCACAGCCGCATCCAGTACTTGGCATATGTTGGGTATGAAAAGTCGTAATATCAAACTTCGAATTCGTGCATAGAGCCAGAATTTGGCTCCAAATTATGGCTCAGGCCTCGTTATTGGGATATTTGGGATATTTTGAAAACTGCAGGGGAGTTTGCGCAAAATGTGACTCACTGCCGCTTTCAGTACTTGGCATATGTTGGGTATAAAAATTTGTAATTTAAAACTGCGAATACGTGCAGAGAGCCAGAATTTGGCTCCAAAATATGGCTGAGGACTCGAAATTGGGATGTTTTTGATATTTTGAAAATTGCAGGGGGGATTGGGACAAATGTGACCAAACGCCGCTCTCAGTACTTCGCATATGATGGGTATAAAAAATTCGTAATTTCAAACTGCAAATACGTGCAGAGAACCAGAATTTGGCTCCAAAATATAATTCAGGCCTCGAAATTGGGATGTTTGGGATATTTTGAAAACTGCAGGGGAGTTTGTGCAAAATGTGACTCACTGCCGCTTTCAGTACTTGGCATATGTTGGGTATAAAAAGTCGTAATTTCAACCTGCGAATACGTGCAGAGAGCCAGAATTTGACTCCAAAATATGGCCCAGGATTCGAAATTGGGATATTTGGGATATTTTGAAAACTGCAGGGAGGTTTGGGACTAATGTGACTAAACGCCACTTTCAGTACTTCACATATGTTGGGTATAAAAAATTTGTAATTTCAAACTGCGAATACGTGCAGAGAACCAGAACGTGGCTCCAAAATAGGGCTCAGGCTTAGAAATTGGGATGTTTGGGATATTTTGAAAATTGCAGGGGGGATTGGGACAAATGTGACCAAACGCCGCTTTCAGTATTTGGAATATGTTGGGTATAAAAAATTCGTAATTTAAAACTGCGAATACGTGCAGAGAGCCAGCATTAGGCTCCAAAATATGGCTCAGGCCTCGAAATTGGGATATTTGGGATATTTTGAAAACTGCAGGGGAGTTTGTGCAAAATGTGACTCACTGCCGCTTTCAGTACTTGGCATATGTTGGGTATAAAAAACCGAAATATCAAACTGTGAATACGTGCAAAGAGCCAGAATTTGGCTCCAAAATATGGCTCAGGCCTCGAAATTAGGATATTTGGGATATTTTGAAAACTGCAGGGGAGTTTGTGCAAAATGTGACTCACTGCCGCTTTCAGTACTTGGCATATGTTGGGTATAAAAAACCGAAATATCAAACTGTGAATACGTGCAAAGAGCCAGAATTTGGCTCCAAAATATGGCTCAGGCCTCGATATTGGGATGTTTGGGATATTTTGAAAACTGCAGGGAGGTTTGGGACAAATATGACCAAACGTCGCTTTGAGTACTTGGCATATGTTGGATAAAAAAAGTCGCATTATCAAACTGCGAACACGTGTAGAGAGCCTGAATTTTGCTCCAAAATATGGCTCCGGCCTCGAAATTGGGGTGTTTGGGATATTTTGAAAACTGCAGGGGAGTTTGTGCAAAAAGTGACTAATTGCCGCTTTCAGTACTTTGAATATGTTGGTTATAATAAGTCGTAATTTCAAACTGCGAATACGTGCAGAGAACCAGAATTTGATTCTAAAATATAACTCAGGCCTCGAAATTGGGATGTTTGGGATATTTTGAAAACTGCAGGGAGGTTTGGGACAAATGTGACCAACGCGGCTTTCAGTACTTCATATATGTTGGGTATAAAAACGTCGTAATTTCAAACTGCGAATACGTGCAGAGAGCCAGATTTTGGCTCAAAAATATAGCTCAGGCCTCGAAATTGGGATGTTTGGGATATTTTGAAAACTGCAGGGGAATTTGTGCAAAATGTGACTCACGGCCGCGTCCAGTACTTGGCATATGTTGGGTATTAAAAGTCGTAATATCAAACTGAGAATTCGTGCATAGAGCCAGAATTTGGCTCCAAAATATGGCTCAGGCCTCGAAATTGGGATATTTGGAATATTTCGAAAACTGCTGGGGAGTTTGTGCAAAATGTGACTCACTGCCGCTTTCAGTACTTGGCATATATTGGGTATAAAAAGTCGTAATATCAAACTTCGAATTCGTGCATAGAGCCAGAATTTGGCTCCAAATTATGGCTCAGGCCTCGTTATTGGGATATTTTGAAAACTGCAGGGGAGTTTGTGCAAAATGTGACTCACTGCCGCTTTCAGTACTTGGCATATGTTGGGTATAAAAATTTGTAATTTAAAACTGTGAATACGTGCAGAGAGCCAGAATTTGGCTCCAAAATATGGCTCAGGACTTGAAATTGGGATGTTTGGGATATTTTGAAAATTGCAGGGGGGGATTGGGACAAATGTGACCAAACGCCGCTCTCAGTACTTCGGATATGATGGGTATAAAAAATTCGTAATTTCAAACTGCCAATACGTGCAGAGAACCAGAATTTGGCTCCAAAATATAACTCAGGCCTCGAAATTGGGATGTTTGGGATATTTTGAAAACTGCAGGGGAGTTTGTGCAAAATGTGACTCACTGCCGCTTTCAGTACTTGGCATATGTTGGGTATAAAAAGTCGTAATTTCAAACTGCGAATACGTGCAGAGAGCCAGAATTTGGCTCCAAAATATGGCTCAGGATTCGAAATTGGGATATTTGGGATATTTTGAAAACTGCAGGGAGGTTTGGGACTAATGTGACTAAACGCCACTTTCAGTACTTCGCATATGTTTGATATAAAAAATTTGTAATTTCAAACTGCGAATACGTGCAGAGAACCAGAACTTGGCTCCAAAATATGGCTCAGGCTTAGAAATTGGGATGTTTGGGATATTTTGAAAATTGCAGGGGGGATTGGGACAAATGTGACCAAACGCCGCTTTCAGTATTAAGAATATGTTGGGTATAAAAAAGTCGTAATTTCAAACTGCGAATACGTGCAAAGAGCCAGCATTAGGCTCCAAAATATGGCTCAGGCCTCGAAATTGGGATATTTGGGATATTTTGAAAACTGCAGGGGAGTTTGTGCAAAATGTGACTCACTGCCGCTTTCAGTACTTGGCTTATGTTGGGTATATAAAGTCGTAATTTCGAACTGCGAATACGTGCAGAGAGCCAGAATTTGGCTCCATAATATGGCTCAGGCCTCGAAATTGGGATATTTGGGATATTTTGAAAACTGCAGGGGAGTTTGTGCAAAATGTGACTCACTGCCGCTTTCAGTACTTTGAATATGTTGGGTATAATAAGTCGTAATTTCAAACTGCGAATACGTGCAGAGAACCAGAATTTGATTCTAAAATATAACTCAGGCCTCGAAATTGGGATGTTTGGGATATTTTGAAAACTGCAGGGAGGTTTGGGACAAATGTGACCAACGCAGCTTTCAGTACTTCACATATGTTGGGTATAAAAACGTCGTAATTTCAAACTGCGAATACGTGCAGAGAGCCAGATTTTGGCTCAAAAATATGGCTCAGGCCTCGAAATTGGGATTTTGGGATATTTTGAAAACTGCAGGGGAATTTGTGCAAAATGTGACTCAAGGCCGCGGCTAGTACTTGGCATATGTTGGGTATTAAAAGTCGTAATATCAAACTGCGAATTCGTGCATAGAGCCAGAATTTGGCTCCAAAATATGGCTCAGGCCTCGAAATTGGGATATTTGGAATATTTCGAAAACTGCTGGGGAGTTTGTGCAAAATGTGACTCACTGCCGCTTTCAGTACTTGGCATATGTTGGGTATAAAAAGTCGTAATATCAAACTTCGAATTCGTGCATAGAGCCAGAATTTGGCTCCAAATTATGGCTCAGGCCTCGTTGTTGGGATATTTGGGATATTTTGAAAACTGCAGGGGAGTTTGTGCAAAATGTGACTCACTGCCGCTTTCAGTACTTGGCATATGTTGGGTATAAAAAGTTGTAATTTAAAACTGCGAATACGTGCAGAGAGCCAGAATTTGGCTCCAAAATATGGCTCAGGACTCGAAATTGGGATGTTTGGGATATTTTGAAAATTGCAGGGGGGATTGGGACAAATGTGACCAAACGCCGCTCTCAGTACTTCCCATATGATGGGTATAAAAAATTCGTAATTTCAAACTGCAAATACGTGCCGAGAACCAGAATTTGGCTCCAAAATATAACTCAGGCCTCGAAATTGGGATGTTTGGGATACTTTGAAAACTGCAGGGGAGTTTGTGCAAAATGTGACTCACTGCCGCTTTCAGTACTTGGCATATGTTGGGTATAAAAAGTCGTAATTTCAAACTGCGAATACGTGCAGAGAGCCAGAATTTGACTACAAAATATGGCTCAGGATTCGAAATTGGGATATTGGGGATATTTTGAAAACTGCAGGGAGGTTTGGGACTAATGTGACTAAACGCCACTTTCAGTACTTCACATATGTTGGGTATAAAAAATTCGTAATTTCAAACTGCGAATACGTGCAGAGAACCAGAACTTGGCTCCAAAATATGGCTCAGGCTTAGAAATTGGGATGTTTGGGATATTTAGAAAATTGCAGGGGGGATTGGGACAAATGTGACCAAACGCCGCATTCAGTATTTGGAATATGTTGGGTATAAAAAAGTCGTAATTACGAACTTCGAATACGTGCAGAGAGCTAGAATTTGGCTCCAAAATATGGCTCAGGCCTCGAAATTGGGATATTTGGGATATTTTGAAAACTGCAGGGGAGTTTGTGCAAAATGTGACTCACTGCCGCATTCAGTACTTGGCATATGTTGGGTATAAAAAGTCGTAATATCAAACTGCGAAAACGTGCAGAGAACCAGAATTTGATTCTAAAATATAACTCAAGCCTCGAAATTGGGATGTTTGGGATATTTTGAAAACTGCAAGGAGATTTGGGACAAATGTGACCAACGCGGCTTTCAGTACTTCACATATGTTGGGTATAAAAACGTCGTAATTTCCAACTTCGAATACGTTTAGAGAGCCAGAATTTGACTCCAAAAAATGGCTCTGGCTAGAAATTGGGATGTTTGGGATATTTTGAAAACTGCAGGGGAGTTTGTGCAAAATGTGACTCACTGCCGCTTTCAGTACTTGGCATATGTTGGGTATAAAAAACCGTAATATCAAACTGTGAATACGTGCAAAGAGCCAGAATTTGGGTCCAAAATATGGCTCAGGCCTGGAAATTATGATGTTTGGGATATTTTGAAAACTGCAGGGAGGTTTGAGACAAATGTGACCAAACGCCGCTTTCAGTACTACGCATAAGTTGGGTGTAAAAAATTCGTAATTTCAAACTGTGAGAACGTGCAGAGAGCCAGAATTTGGCTCCAAAATATGACTGTGGCCTCGAAATTAGGATGTTTGGGATATTTTGAAAACTGCAGGGGAGTTTTGTGCAAAATGTGACTCACTGCAGCTTTCAGTACTTGGCATATGTTGGGTATGAAAAGTCGTTATTTCGAACTGCGAATACATTCATAGAGCCAGAATTTAGCTCCAAAATATGGCTCAGGCCTCGAAATTGGGATGTTTGAGATATTTTGAAAACTGCAGTGGGGTTTGGGACAAATGGGACCAAACGCCGCTTTCAGTACTTGGCATAAGTTGGGTATGAAAAGTCGTAATTTCAAACTGTGAATACGTGCAGAGAGCCTGAATTTGGCTCCAAAATATGGCTCATGCCTCAAAATTGGTATGTCTGGGATATTTTGAAAACTGCAGGGAGGTTTGGGACAAATGTGACCAAACGCCGCTTTCAGTACTTGGCATATGTGGGGTATAAAAAGTCGGTATTTCAAACAGCGAGTACGTGCAGAGAGCCTGAATTTTGCTCCAAAATATGGCTCAGGCCTCGAAATTGGGGTGTTTGGGATATTTTGAAAACTGCAGGGGAGTTTGTGCAAAATGTGACTCATTGCCTCTTTCAGTACTTTGAATATGTTGGGTATAAAAAGTCGTAATTTCAAACTGCGAATACGTGCTGAGAGCCTGAATTTGGCTCCAAAATTTGGCTCAGGCCTCGATATTGGGATGTTTGGGATATTTTGAAAACTGCAGCCCAGCAAACAATTTTAGGTTGCCACAACATATCTGGAAAGTATTTGAAAGGATTGGAAACGTTTGTTTTATCGTATCAGATACGATATTGTGTGTGGACTTGAATAGGTTTCCAAAACTTACAACCAAAACCTACGTATCTAACACTAATTTCAGATGTTGTGGCAACTTTACAATCCTAACCTGAATCATTCATAATCCATTCATATACCAATATGAATCTCTTATGAAAGGTTTGAGCCTATAATCTGAACCCTTTTCACATCTTTGTGTTTAAAGTTAAATTTCTTGAAATTAAATTATATTTTATATTATATTATTTTTATTATATTTTATATTATATTATTTTTATTTTATTTTATATTATATTATTTTTATTATATTTTATATTATATTATTATTTTCAATTTAAATATTAAAACCAATTTAAGGGTAAAAAAATCTAATAATTTATATTTCTTTTATTATTTACTAACAATTATAATTATTTACTAACGGAGAGAGGGGAGGCTGTACGGCGGAGAGTGGCGGCTGTGGCGAACAGTGGCGGATAGTGGCGGCGGGCGGACAGTGGCGGCGGGCGGACAGTGGCGGCGGCGGGCGGACAGTGGCGGCTGGCGGACAGTGGCGGCGGGCGGACTGTGGCGGCGGGCGGACAGTGGCGGCGGTGGCGGATAGTGGCGGCGGGCGGACAGTGGCGGCGGGCGGACAGTGGCGGCCGGCGGACAGTGGCGGCTGTGGCGGATAGTGGCGGCGGGCGGACCGTGGCGGCTGTGGCGGCAGTGGTGGACAGTGGCGGCGGGCGGACAGTGGCGGCGGCGGGCGGACAGTGGCGGCGGCGGGCGGACAGTGGCGGCGGCGGGCGGACAGTGGCGGCGGCGGGCGGACAGTGGTGGCGGCGGGCGAACAGTGGCGGCGACGGGCGGACAGTGGCGGCGACGGGCGGACAGTGGCGGCGGCGGGCGGACAGTGGTGGCGGCGGGCGGACAGTGGTGGCGGCGGGCGGACAGTGGTGGCGGCGGGCGGACAGTGGTGGCGGCGGGCGGACAGTGGTGGCGGCGGGCGGACAGTGGTGGCGGCGGGCGGACAGTGGTGGCGGCTGGCGGACAGTGGTGGCGGTGGCAGACAGTGGTGGCGATGGCAGACAGTGGTGGCGATGGCAGACAGTGGTGGCGGTGGCGGATAGTGGCAGCGGGCGGATAGTGGCAGCGGGCGGACAGTAGATACGCGCGCGGACAGTGGCGGCGGGCAGACATTGGCGGCGGGCGTTCAGTGGCGGCGGTGGCGGATAGTGGCGGCGGGCGGACAGTGGCGGCGGGCGGACAGTGGCGGCGGTGGCGGATAGTGGCGGCGGGCGGACAGTGGCGGCGGGCGGACAGTGGCGGCGGGCGGACAGTGGCGGCGTGCGGACAGGGCGGCGGCGGGCGGACAGTTGCGGCGGGCGGACAGTGGCGGCGGTGGCGGATAGTGGCGGCGGGCGGACAGTGGCGGCGGGCGGACAGTAGATACGCGCGCGGACAGTGGCGGCGGGCAGACATTGGCGGCGGGCGTTCAGTGGCGGCGGTGGCGGATAGTGGCGGCGGGCGGACAGTGGCGGCGGGCGGACAGTGGCGGCGGTGGCGGATAGTGGCGGCGGGCGGACAGTGGCGGCGGGCGGACAGTGGCGGCGGTGGCGGATAGTGGCGGCGGGCGGACAGTGGCGGCGGGCGGACAGTGGTGGCGGGCGGACAGTGGCGGCGTGCGGACAGGGCGGCGGCGGGCGGACAGTTGCGGCGGGCGGACAGTGGCGGCGGTGGCGGATAGTGGCGGCGGGCGGACAGTGGCGGCGGTGGCGGATAGTGGCGGCGGGCGGACAGTGGCAGCGGGCGGACAGTGGCGGCGGTGGCGGATAGTGGCGGATAGTGGCGGCGGGCGGACAGTGGTGGCGGTGGCAGACAGTGGTGGCGATGGCAGACAGTGGTGGCGATGTCAGACAGTGGTGGCGGTGGCGGATAGTGGCAGCGGGCGGATAGTGGCAGCGGGCGGACAGTAGATACGCGCGCGGACAGTGGCGGCGGGCAGACATTGGCGGCGGGCGTTCAGTGGCGGCGGTGGCGGATAGTGGCGGCGGGCGGACAGTGGCGGCGGGCGGACAGTGGCGGCGGTGGCGGATAGTGGCGGCGGGCGGACAGTGGCGGCGGGCGGACAGTGGCGGCGGGCGGACAGTGGCGGCGTGCGGACAGGGCGGCGGCGGGCGGACAGTTGCGGCGGGCGGACAGTGGCGGCGGTGGCGGATAGTGGCGGCGGGCGGACAGTGGCGGCGGTGGCGGATAGTGGCGGCGGGCGGACAGTGGCAGCGGGCGGACAGTGGCGGCGGTGGCGGATAGTGGCGGATAGTGGCGGCGGGCGGACAGTGGCGGCTGGCGGACAGTGGCGGCGGCGGGCGGACAGTGGCGGCGGCGGGCGGACAGTGGTGGCGGCGGGCGGGCAGTGGTGGCGGCGGGCGGACAGTGGTGGCGGCAGGCGGACAGTGGTGGCGGCGGGCGGAGAGTGGTGGCAGTGGGTGGGCAGTGGTGGCGGTGGTGGACAGTGGTGGCGGTGGCGGACAGTGGTGGCGGTGGCGGACAGTGGCGGACAGTGGCGGCGGTGGCGGACAGTGGCGGCGGTGGCGGACAGTGGTGGCGGTGGCGGACACTGGCGGCTGTGTCTGGCGGTGGTGGCGGGCGGTGGCGGGCGGCGGCGGCTGTGATGAGTGGTGGCGGCTGTGGTGGGTGGTGGCGGCTGGCGGTGGTGGGTGGTGGCGGCGGTGGTGGGTGGTGGCGGCGGTGGTGGGTGGTGGCGGCGGTGGTGGTGGTGGGTGGTGGTTGCGGCGGCGGCTGGTGGTGGTGGGTGGTGGCGGCGGGTGGTGGCGGTTGTGGTGGGTGGTGGCGGTCGGCGGTGGTGGGGGCTGGTGGCGGCTGGCAGTGGCGGCTTGCGGTGGCGACTGTGGCAACGGGCGGTGACGGCTGATAGCGGGCGGTGGTAGCGGCTGGTGGCAGGTGGTGGTGGCGGTGGTGGCGGGTGGTGGTGGCGGCTGGTGGCGGGCGGTGGCAGCTGGTGGCGGCTGGTGGTGACGGCTGGTGGCAGTGGCAGCTGATGGCGGCTGGTGGTGGCGGCTGGTGGTGGCAGCTGGCGGTGGCGACTGTGGCAACGGGCGGTGGCGGCTGATGGCGGGCGGTGGTGGCGGCTGGTGGTGGTGGCAGCTGGTGGCGGGCGGTGGTGGCGGCTGGTAGTGGTGGCAGCTGGTGGCGGCTGGTGGCGGGCGGTGGTGGCAGCTGGGTGCGGCTGGTGGCGGTGATGGCGGCTGGTGGTGGTGGTGGTGGTGATGGCGGCTGGTGGCGGGCGGTGGCGGGCGGTGGCGGGCGGTGGCGGCTTGTGGCGGCTGGTGGTGGCGACGGTAGTGGGTGGTGGTGGTGGTGGGTGGTGGTGGCGGCTGTGGTGGGTGGTCGCGGTGGTGTCGGCGGCGGCTGTGGTGGGTGGTGGTGGTGGCGGCGGCGGCTGTGGTGGGTGGTGGCGGCGGTGATGGGTGGTGGCGGCGGTGGTGGTGGGTGGTGGTGGCGGCGGCGGTGATGGGTGGTGGCGTCGGTGGTGGTGGGTGGTGCTGGCGGCGGCGGCTGGTGGTGGTGGGTAGTGGCGGCGGGTGGCGGTGGTGGGTGGTGGCGGCGGGTGGCGGTGGTGGGTGGCGGTGGCTGGTGGCGGGTGGCGGCTGGTGGTGGGTGGTGGCGGTGGGTGGTGGCGGCGGGTGGTGGCGGCGGGTGGTTCTGGCGGGTGGTGGGTGGCGGGTGGTGGGTGGCGGTGGCGGGTGGCGGCTGGTGGCGGTGGGTGGTGGCGGCGGGTGGTGGCGGCGGGTGGTGGGTGGCGGGTGGTGGGTGGCGGTGGCTGGTGGCGGGTGGTGGGTGGCGGTGGCTGGTGGTGGGTGGCGGCTGGCGGTGGGTGGTGGCGGGTGGCGGCTGGCGGTGGGTGGTGGCGGGTGGCGGTGGTTGGTGGCGGGTGGCGGTGGGTGGTGGCGGGTGGCGGTGGGTGGTGGTGGGTGGTGGGTGGTGGTGGGTGGTGGTGGGTGGTGGCAGGTGGTGGCGGGTGGTGGCGGGTGGTGGGTGGTGGTTGGTGGCGGCGGGTGGCGGTGGGTGGCGGCTTGTGGCGGAGGGCTGGGACACACCCTTCACCACTGAAGGTCTGAGCACAACTAACCATGTCTCTCTCACCACCAGAACAGTGTTGCCAGCTCGCGCTCTCAAAATGTTTCCTTCAAAGATTGTATATTATCTTTGAACAACAAGTTTGATTATCAAGGAAATAATGCATATATTATTGTCTCATTAATACTGTGCAATATCTTATTACATTCCTGCTAAATAATTATAATTTGAAACAGGACAAAAAATCCAACATATATATAAAAACCAACATTAGAGATCACGAGGCCTAGGCCTAGACCACACATCCTGCTTTGCTGGCCTGCTACCCTCTCACACCTCACACTCTTAACTCTCTCATAATCACTCTCACTCTCAATCACTCTTACACACTATTACTCACTCTTACTCTCAATCACTCTTACGCACTATTACTCACTCTTACTCTCAGTCATCCTTACTCACTCTCATACTCACTCTTACTCTGTCACATTTACTCTGTCACTCCTACTCTGTCACTCTTACTCTGTCACTCTTACTCTCTGTCACTCTTACTCTCTGTCACTCTCTGTCACTCTTACTCTCTGTCACTCTTACTCTCTGTCACTCTTACTCTGTCATTCTTACTCTCAGTCACCCTTACCCATGCATACTCACTCTCTCACTCTTACTCTCATACTCTTACTCTCAATTACTCTTACTCTCAATCACTCTTACTCCCAATCACTCCTACTCCCAATCACTCCTACTCTCAATCACTCCTACTCTCATTCTTACTCTTACTCTTACTCCCAATCACTCTTACTCTCAATCACTCTTATTCTCATTCTTACTCTTACTCTCACTCTTACTCTTACTCCCAATCACTCTTACTCCCAATCACTCTTACTCTCAATCACTCTTACTCTCAATCACTCTTACTCTCAATCACTCTTACTCTCATTCCTACTCTTACTCACTCTTACTCTCAATCACTCTTATTCTCATTCTTACTCCTACTCCCAATCACTCTTACTCCCAATCACTCTTACTCTCAATCACCCATACTCCCAATCACTCTTACTCTCAATCACTCTTACTCTCACTAACTCTCAATCACTCTTACTCTCACTCTAACTCTCAATCACTCATACGCACTATTACTCACTCTTACTCTCAGTCATCCTTACTCACTCTCATACTCACTCTTACTCTGTCACTCTTACTCTCTGTCACTCTTACTCTCTGTCACTCTTACTCTCTGTCACTCTTACTCTCTCTCACTCTTACTCTCTCTCACTCTTACTCTGTCACTCTTACTCTCTGTCACTCTTACTCTCTGTCACTCTTACTCTCTGTCACTCTTACTCTCTGTCACTCTTACTCTCTATCACTCTTACTCTATGTCACTCTTACTCTCTATCACTCTTACTCTGTCACTCTTACTCACTCTCAGTCACCCTTACCCATTCATACTCACTCTCAGTCACCCTTACCCATTCATACTCACTCTCTCACTCTTACTCTCATACTCTTACTCTCAATTACTCTTACTCTCAATCACTCTTACTCCCAATCACTCCTACTCCCAATCACTCCTACTCCCAATCACTCCTACTCTCAATCACTCCTACTCTCATTCTTACTCTTACTCATACTCCCAATCACTCTTACTCTCAATCACTCTTATTCTCATTCTTACTCTTACTCTCACTCTTACTCCCAATCACTCTTACTCCCAATCACTCTTACTCTCAATCACTCTTACTCTCAATCACTCTTACTCTCAATCACTCTTACTCTTACTCACTCTTACTCTCAATCACTCTTATTCTCATTCTTACTCCTACTCTCACTCTTACTCCTACTCCCAATCACTCTTACTCCCAATCACTCTTACTCTCAATCACTCTTACTCACACTTGCACACTCTCTGGCACTCTCACTCACCTTCATTCACTCTCACTCACTCTCACCCACTCTCGCTCACTCTTACTCACTCTAGTTAATAAGAACACGCCAATATAAGACAACAAAACGTTTTCAGATTCTTTCACACCACTTTCCAGCAACTTTTATAATTTATATAAATTATCTTAGGGAATAATACATAAATTATATATTTAAACATGATATTAGTGTTTAGTGGAATGCATAAGGAGTCAAATTGTGTTAAAAAGAGCGATTTTTAGAAAATTTGGAAAACTACTTTTTTCTGATCATATTGTAACAATATGGATTTTGAACGTTTCACTCAGCCAATATATATCATTCACAATTTATTAATGAATTTAAAAAAAAACACCATAAATTTTATATTTAAACATGTAAAAACTATTTGTAATACATTAGGAACAAAAAAGTTGAGAAAAACAATTTATTATAAAACCTTTGTGTTTGGATTTTTTTATTAAAAGTTTCTCAAAGGCTCTCCTGCACCATTCTCAATGCAAATCATTCCCACGCCTATGGGAAGAGATAGACAAACGTTTTCTAGATGATTTGTGTTTGCTGGGAGGGAGGTTTGGGACAAATATGACCAAACGCCGCTTTGAGTACTTGGCATATATTGGATAAAAAAAGTTGTAATATCAAACAGCGAATACGTGAATAGAGCCAGAATTTGGCTCTAAAATAAGGCTCAGGGCCTCGAAATTAGGATATTTGGGATATTTCGAGAACTGCAGGGAAGTTTGAGCAAAATGTGACTCACTGCCGCTTTCAGGACTTTGCATATGTTGGGTATAAAATGGTGTAATATCAAACAGCGAATACTGCATAAAGCCAGAATTTGGCTCCAAAATATGGCTCAGGATTCGATATTGGGATGTTTGGGATATTTTGAAAACTGCAGGGAGGTTTGGGACAAATATGACCAAACGCCGCTTTGAGTACTTGGCATATGTTGGATAAAAAAAGTCGTATTATCAAACTGCGAATACGTGCAGAGAGCCTGAATTTGGCTCCAAAATATGGCTCCGGCCTCGAAAATGGGGTGTTTGGGATATTTTGAAAAATGCAGGGGAGTTTGTGCAAAAAGTGACTCATTGCCGCTTTCAGTAATTTGAATATGTTGGGTATAATTAGTTGTAATTTCAAACTGCGAATAAGTGCAGAGAGCCAGAATTGGCTCCAAAATATGGCTCAGGCCTCGATATTTGGATGTTTGGGATATTTTGAAAACTGCAAGGGAGTTTGGGCAAAATGTGACCAAACGCCGCTTTCAGTACTTGGCATTTGGTGGGAATAAAAATGTCGTAATTTCAAACTGCCAATACGTGCAGAGAGCCTGATTTTGGCTTCAAAATATGGCTCAGGCCTTGAAATTGGGATGTTTGGGATATTTTGAAAACTGCAGGGAAGTTTGTGCAAAAGGTGACTCATTGCCGCTTTCAGTACTTGGCATATGTTGGTATAATAAGTAAGTAAGTAATTATCAAAAGAAGGCACCAAACCGGGAAGGCTATGTAGCACCATCAAATACGCAAAATAATCAGAGGGCGCTAAATATCACCAAGGATGCCAATACGAGAACAAAAACGCATAAGGCGAACGATATCAAAAGTATCCGAGTCACCAAGAATTCTATCGAGGGACAGGTGACAGCGAGGGGCGGTCGGAAAGCAAGACACACGCTCGTCCTGGAAGTCAGGACATTCAAGAAGGACATGCACGACCGTAAGAGGGACAATGCAACTAGGACAATAAGGAGCAGGGCGGCGCTCCATCAAGTGACCATGGGTTAAGCGAGTATGGCCAATACGCAACCTCGCCAGAGCTGTTTCCCACCGCCGGTTACGGTGGAAGGAGGACGGCCACGAGGAAACACAACATTTAAGAGTACGTAGCTTGTTACCAGTAACAGACAACCAAGAAGCCTGCCAACGGGTATGAACTGAGGAATGGATAACTGGGTAAAAGTCGGAATACGGAATGCCTTTACGAGAGAAGGGACAAGAGCGGACAGCTTCCTTAGCGGCAGCATCCGCACGCTCATTTAAAGACACACCAATATGGCTGGGAACCCAACAAAACTCAACCGACTTAAATTTACTGTGAACGAGAAACAGCCAATGCTGGATCTCGACAACCACTGGATGAACCGGATTAAAGGACCCGAGAGCCATGAAGGCACTACGAGAGTCAACAACAACCACAAAGGAAGACTGACAACGAGAAAGCAGGAGACGAAGAGCATAGAGAATAGCATAAAGTTCTGCTGTAAAGATGCTAGTCTCCGGAGGCAAGCGACACATATAAGTGCGATCAGGAAAAACAACAGAGTAGCCAACACCGTCCGCTGACTTAGACCCATCGGTGAAGACAGAAACGGAGCGGGAGTGAGAAGAAAAGTGCTCGAGGAAAAGGCGTTTTAGAACCGTAGGAGGGGTAAAAGCTTTAGTGATACGGGTCAAGGAAGTACAAAACCGCGGAAGAGGGACCCTCCACGAGGGCAAAGAAGGAACAACACGAGGAGAAACACCAGAAATCCGAACGGAGAGAGAATCCTGTAGGCGAGATAACCGGACAGAAAGAGGGAGGTGGTGAAGAGGAACA
The DNA here is from genome assembly GCF_040958095.1 of Procambarus clarkii. NCBI lineage: Eukaryota > Metazoa > Arthropoda > Malacostraca > Decapoda > Cambaridae > Procambarus > Procambarus clarkii. The sequence continues at coordinate 403,829 of NC_091218.1, read as the reverse complement.
GGAACCGCAGGAGGGGTAAAAGTTAAAGCACGACAGAGGCGAGAGGAAGGATGTTGCAAGGACCGCGCAAGATAGCGAAGACAGTAGCGATCACGGCGGTCCTGGAGAGACAGGAAGCCAGTGTCAACATACAAGCTAAGGATGGGAGTCGAACGAAAGGCACCAGAACTGAGGCGCAACCCAGTATGGTGCAAAGCATCAAGACGGCGAAGAGTAGAAGGAGAAGCAGACGAGTAAGCAGGGCAACCATAATCGAGCTTAGACAGGACGAGAGAGGAATGTAAAGCAAGGAGAGTGCGCCTATCTGCCCCCCAAGAAGTATGGGACAAGACCCGAAGGAGGGTAAGGGCCTTAGAGCACTCAACACGCAGGTAAGAGATATGGGGAGACCAAGACAAACGAGTGTCAAGGAATAACCCCAAAAGCTTCGCGGAATCTTTGTATTCAAGGGGATGACCATAAAGTGACAAAGAGGGACGAAGAACAACCCGTTTCCGCGTAAAAGTCATGGCACAAGTCTTAGAAGTAGAGAACTTGAAGCCATGACCTGTGGCCCAAGACGACACGGCATCAATTGCAAGTTGAAGCCGGCGTTGAAGGAGAGGCGAATCATCACCCTGACAACAAAGGGTAAGATCATCGACATAGAGAGCGGAGAAGACACCAGAAGGAAGAGAGGAAAGAAGACCATTGAGGGCAACAAGAAAAAGAGTAGTGCTCAGAACACTACCCTGGGGCACACCTTCGTATTGCTGAAAAGAGGGAGAGAGAGCGGTACCAAGGCGCACCCGAAAGGAACGACGAGAGAGGAAGCTGCGGAGAAAGAGAGGGAGATGACCACGAAGGCCAAAAGAATGAAGTTGAGATAGGATATGATAACGCCAAGTGGTGTCGTAAGCCTTTTCTAGGTCAAAAAGGACGGCAACAACGGAGGTCTTCGCAGCAAAAGCAGTACGAATATAGACCTCCAAGTTCACCAGGACATCTGTCGTGCTGCGGCACTTGCGGAAACCAAATTGAGAAGGGGAGAGGAGGTGATGGTGTTCCAGGAACCACATCAGACGAACGTTAACCATACGTTCAAAGAGTTTGCAGACACAACTTGTGAGAGCAATAGGGCGAAAGTCCTTAGGGGAAGTACCCAGAGACCCCGGTTTGCGAACAGGGAGGACAACGGCATCGAGCCAGTCCGCAGGGACTGACGACGACTCCCAGATCCGATTATACAGACTCAGTAAATACTGAGACGTGCTCGGAGGGAGATGGCGAAGCATCTCATAATGAATACCATCGGAGCCCGCCGCCGTAGAACCGCAGAGGGCCAGGGCAGAACGAAGTTCAGAGAGAGAGAAGGGATCATTATAGGGAAGCTGAAGATGAGTGCAGAAATCTAAAGGACGAGACTCAAGGACAGGTTTACGAAGAAGGAAAGATTGGGGAAGATGAAGACCAGAGCTAACAGAAGAAAAATGGGAACCCAGTTCGGAAGCGACCTGCAACGGGTCCGCCACAAGAGTATCATGGAGGTGAAGGACCGGTGAAACATCGGGAACGAACTTACCCGCTATCTTGTGGATACGCTTCCAGATCTGGGCCAGAGGGGTCTCGGACGTAATTGTTGAGACATAAGATGCCCAACATTCACGTTTAGCCGTACGGATGGCCCTACGGGCCACCGCACTCGCTTTCCGAAAGAAAAGAAAAGAATCGGTCGTCTGCCTACGGCGGTGCCTCTTCCAGGCTGCACGCTTACAGCGGACAGCCCGAGCACAGTCCGCATTCCAACAGGGAACGCACTTCCGTGGACCCCGAGAGGAAGAGCGAGGAATAGAGCGGAGGGCAGCGTTGAAGACAGTGTCATGAAAAAGGAGGAGAGCGCGAGAGAGAGGCAGAAGGGAGAGGTCAGGGAGAGCAGCACTGAGGGTAAATAGGGTCCAGTCTGCCTTAGCAAACTGCCACCTAGGGAAAGAGAGGGAAGGGCGAAAAGAGAAAAAGGAAACAAGGATGGGGAAATGATCACTTCCATGGAGGTCATCAAGAACCTGCCACGTGAAATCTAAGTAAAGAGAAGAAGAGCAGAGAGAAAGATCAAGACAAGAAAGGGTGCGAGTCCGAGAGTCCAAATGAGTGGGCTCACCAGAATTCAGAAGAGACAGGGAAGAAGAGAGGAGAAACGGCTCAAGGAGGCGACCCCGGGTATTCGTCAGATCGTCACCCCAAAGAGAATGACGACAATTGAAGTCTCCCAGCAGGAGCACAGGCTCCGGCAAGGAGTCCAGGAGGTGTTTCAAATCAGGAAGAGAGAGCGGGACACTCGGGGGGAGATAAATGGAACAAACTGTGTACCATTTCCCCACAAAGATACGAGCAGCAGAACAATGGAGAGGCGAAGGAAAAAGTAAAGGAACAAAGGGAACATCAGCCCGAATCAAAAGAGCAGAAAAATTAGAAGCCCCAGCGATGGCTGGGGGGGGGGAGAGAAAGGAATAGCCACGAAAACGACCAGGACGAGCACCAAGCATTGGCTTCTGGAGACAGACACAAAGGGGCGAAAACCGCGAAATCAGAAGTTGGAGTTCGAGGAAATTGGCGTAATAACCTCGAACGTTCCATTGAAGAATGGACAACGACGAGAAGAGAAAGGACAAAAACAGAGAACAAGGAAGAAACAAAGGCGAAAGACCAACAGAGCACGTTAAAGAATATCAGGGTCGGGATCAGGGTCAGCAAAGTCAGGGTTAGGGGGCATGGGTAAACTGAGCAAAGACGGAGGGAAGAAAACGGGAGAACAGAGCAGAGGTGGGCGGGCAGGGTCCGGAGGAGGAGGAGGAAGAGGAGGAGACAACGGAGAGGAGCCGTCAAGGACAGCAGCAGGAGGAGGGGGAGTAGAAAGAGGGGAGCGCACCCCAGCAAGAGCAGCAACCGAAAGGGAAGCAGGGGCCAAAGAAACCTCCATAGCAGGAACAGGGGGCGCAAGCACTGAAACGGGAGGGGAAGGAGCAACAGAGCCAGAAGGAGGAGCTGAGGAAGAAAGCGAAGCCTTCTTACCCGCCGGGGAAGAGGAAGGAGAGGAGCCAGGCTTACGCTTCTGACTTAAAGAGACCGGAGTTCCAGCAACTACGTACCGGGCAACGGATTCCAGTGTCTCAACAGGAGAAGCCGAACGAGAGCACACACGACGGCCGTTAGGAGAGCGATGGACATCCGCCCGCACCGACAGGCGGTGGGGAGAGCCAATAGATGGAGGAAGAGGATGGGAAGGAGGATCGGAGGGGGACGAGGAAGAAGACACAGAAGACACGACAGACCGGGTAGAAGGAAGGGGAACCCCAGACAGAGGACCAGGAGGAGGATCCTTCTGGAGAGAACCCAAAGGAACAGAGGAGGGGGCAGTGGGCGCATCAGGGTCCAAGGCCCGGAAACGGTTGTGAGTCTGAGGAAGGCGGGAAGGACGAGGAGAGGAAGAGCGCAACACGCGAGCATAAGAGATATTAGCATAAGGCGGGAGCCGGCGAACCTGGCGCCTCGCCTCAGGAAAAGATAAACGCTCCCGGTGCTTCAGGTTGAGGACGGCTGCCTCAAGCTTGTAATGGACACACGCACGGGAGAAGGTAGGATGGGCCTCACCGCAGTTGAGGCAACGAGCCTGGGGAGAAGTGCACTCCGACTTAGAGTGACCCTCGCCACCACACAAAGGACAGAGAGAGACAGTCCCGGAGCAGCGGAGGGCACCATGCCCAAACCTCCAGCACTTGTTGCAGAGCCGAGGAGAAGGAATGTACTCCTGGACAGAGCACCTGGCACCAGCAAGAATGACAGAGGGTGGAAGGGTCCTACCATCAAAGGTAATCTTCACAACCCGGAGGGGTTGACGGCGACTACCACGAGCGGGACGAGTAAACGTGTCCACCTGGAGAATAGAATGGCCCTGGGCAGCGAGGATATGGCGAATATCGTCGTGGCAGTCGCGCAGGTCCCGAACACCGGTTGCAACATGGGGCGGGAGCAAAATAGTGCCAACACTGGCATTCAATTGAGCGTTCTTCGAGACCCGAACGGGGGTCTCGCCAAGGCAGGATAAGGCAGCCAAGCGGGAAGCAGCATCCTGAGAAGGAGCAGCAACGACACGTGTACCGAGATGAGTGGGGTTGAAAGTAATGGAGGCATCCACGGAATCAATGAGATGTCGATGAAGGGAGAAATCGTCAGGAGGCGCAGAATCAAGAGGGAGGAGATCAAAATATTTGGCCCACGAAGCGGGACCAAACAAGGCTTGATAGGTAGCAGAACTGGAAGGAATCGAGCGAGGGCGGCCGTGACGAGGACGGCGGTGAGAACCCCCAGAGAGAGAGGGGTTAAAAGGCGCAGTAGTTACAACTAGAGAAGGAGCCGCGCCAGGGGACGAGGTAGTCACCACTGGGGGCTTGGGGCTCGACCCAACCACAGAGGAGGGAGGGGAGCCAGGGGAAGAAGTCAGAGAGGCCAAAGGAGGAGCAAGGTCGGGGGCCCAATGCAGCGGAGGCTACAGAGCCCGGTCTTCCAATACGGACCGACTCGGGGGCTTGGTCGCCCACCCCACGAGCCTGAAAAGGTAAGCCAGAAGCAGCCGAAACAGGGGTTATCATCTTGACGAAATTAAGAATTCACTCACGAATGTGCCCCCACACCCACCATGGAGCCACAATTAGAGGCAGGACACCCAACAAGAAGCTATCGCCGATCTTGTCGGGGCCTCCTAGGGGTGCGTCGTGAGTATACGCCCCACAAACGCCACCTTAAGAAACCGACAGTCCGTCGAGATCGGGTTCAGTGACGAGGTGGGGATTGACAATAAAAGGTTCCCCTCGCTCTCGACGTCGGGTACTGCAGTTCTACGGGTGCATGAGTATGCCTCCTCAAGCACCCGGGCGTCAAAATAGAAGAAGTCCATGGAAGAACCAGAACGAGCAAAAGGTCGGCAGGAAACGGCAAGCAGATAGGAGAAGAGGGGGGAGAAAAACGAAACAGAAGGAAAAGGAAAAGGTGCCCAGCAGAATTGGAGAGGACGGCAGCAGGAGCACAAGGCTAGAAAAGGACAGAGGACTGTCCTAAGGAGCATCACACTCCAGCAGCCGCCCACGAAGCCCCCACACGGCGACAACGAGCTGAGCGGGGAGGGGGTGTTGGTATAATAAGTCGTAATTTCAAACTGAGATTACGTGCAGAGAGCCAGATTTTGGCTCAAAAATATGGCTCAGGCCTCGAAATTGGGATGTTTGGGATATTTTGAAAACTGCAGGGGAATTTGTGCAAAATGTGACTCACGGCCGCGTCCAGTACTTGGCATATGTTGGGTATTAAAAGTCGTAATATCAAACTGCGAATTCGTGCATAGAGCCAGAATATGGCTCCAAAATATGGCTCAGGCCTCGAAATTGGGATATTTGGAATATTTCGAAAACTGCTGGGGAGTTTGTGCAAAATGTGACTCACTACCGCTTTCAGGACTTGGCATATGTTGGGTATAAAAAGTTGCAATATCAAACTGCGAATACGTGAATAGAGCCAGAATTTGGCTCTAAAATAAGGCTCAGGGCCTCGAAATTAGGATATTTGTGATATTTCGAGAACTGCAGGGATGTTTGTGCAAAATGTGACTCACTGCCGCTTTCAGGACTTTGCATATGTTGGGTATAAAAAGTCGTAATATCAAACTGCGAATACGTGCAGAGAGCCTGAATTTGGCTCCAAAATTTGGCTCAGGCCTCGAAATTGGGATATTTGGAATATTTCGAAAACTGCTGGGGAGTTTGTGCAAAATGTGACTCACTACTGCTTTCAGTACTTTGAATATGTTGGGTATAATAAGTCGTAATTTCAAACTGCGAATACGTGCAGAGAGCCAGAATTTGGCTCCAAAATATGGCTCCAGCCTCGAAATTGGGATGTTTGGGATATTTTGGAAACTGCAGGGGAGTTTGTGCATAATGTGACTCATTGCCGCTTTCAGTACTTTGAATATGTTTGGTATAAAAAGTCGCAATTTCAAACTGCGAATACGTGCTGAGAGCCTGAATTTGGCTCCAAAATTTGGCTCAGCCCTCGATATTGGGATGTTTGGGATATTTTGAAAACTGCTGGGAGGTTTGGGACATATATGACCAAACGCCGCTTTGAGTACTTGGCATATGTTGGATAAAAAAAGTCGTAATATCAAACAGCGAATACGTGAACAGAGCCAGAATTTGGCTCTAAAATAAGGCTCAGGGCCTCGAAATTAGGATATTTGGGATATTTCGAGAACTGCAGGGAAGTTTGAGCAAAATGCGACTCACTGCCGCTTTCAGGACTTTGAATATGTTGGGTATAAAATGTCGTAATATCAAACAGCGAATACGTGCATAAAGCCAGAATTTGGCTCCAAAATATAGCTCAGGCTTCGATATTGGGATGTTTGGGATATTTTGAAAACTGCAGGGAGGTTTGGGACAAATATGACCAAACGCCGCATTGAGTACTTGGCATATGTTGGATAAAAAAAATCGTATTATCAAACTGCGAATACGTGCAGAGAGCCAGAATTTGGCTCCAAAATATGGCTCCAGCCTCGAAATTGGGGTGTTTGGGATATTTTGAAAACTGCAGGGGAGTTTGTGCAAAAAGTGACTCATTGCCGCTTTCAGTAATTTGAATATGTTGGGTATAATAAGTCGTAATTTCAAACAGCGAATACGTGCAGAGAGCCAGAATTGGCTCCAAAATATGGCTCAGGCCTCGAAATTTGGATATTTGGGATTTTTCGAAAACTGCAGGGGAGTTTGTGCAAAATGTGACTCACTGCCGCTTTCCAGGTCTTGGCAAATGTTAGGTATAAAAAGTCGTAATATCAAACTGCGAATACGTGCATAGAGCTAGAATTTGGCTCCAATATATTGCTCACGCCTCGAAAATGAGATGTTTGGGATATTTTGAAAATTACAGGGAGGTTTGTGCAAAATGTGACTCACTTCCGCTTTCAATACTTGGCATATGTTGGATTTTAAAAGTCGTAATTTCAAACTGCGAATACGTGCAGAGAGCCAGATTTTGGCTCAAAAATTTGGCTCAGGCCTCGAAATTGGGATGTTTGGGATATTTTGAAAACTGCAGGGGAATTTGTGCAAAATGTGACTCACGGCCGCGTCCAGTACTTGGCATATGTTGGGTATTAAAAGTCGTAATATCAAACTGCGAATTCGTGCATAGAGCCAGAATATGGCTCCAAAATATGGCTCAGGCCTCGAAATTGGGATATTTGGAATATTTCGAAAACTGCTGGGGAGTTTGTGCAAAATGTGACTCACTACCGCTTGCAGGACTTTGCATATGTTGGGTATAAAAAGTCGTAATATCAAACTGCGAATACGTGCAGAGAGCCTGAATTTGGCTCAAAAATATGGCTCCGGCCTCGAAATTGGGATGTTTGGGATATTTTGAAAACTGCAGGGGAGTTTGTGCAAAATGTGACTAATTGCCGCTTTTGTACTTTGAATATGTTGTGTATAATAAGTCGTAATTTCAAACTGCGAATACGTGCAGAGAGCCAGAATTTGGCTCTAAAATAAGGCTCAGGGCCTCGAAATTAGGATATTTGGGATATTTCGAGAACTGCAGGGAAGTTTGAGCAAAATGTGACTCACTGCCACTTTCAGGACTTTGCATATGTTGGGTATAAAATGTCGTAATATCAAACAGCGAATACGTGCATAAAGCCAGAATTTGGCTCCAAAATATGGCTCAGGCTTCGATATTGGGATGTTTGGGATATTTTGAAAACTGCAGGGAGGTTTGGGACAAATATGACCAAACGCTGCTTTGAGTTCTTGGCATATGTTGGATAAAAAAAGTCGTATTATCAAACTGCGAATACGTGCAGAGAGCGTGAATTTGGCTCCAAAATATGGCTCCGGCCTCGAAATTGGGGTGTTTGGGATATTTTGAAAACTGCAAGGGAGTTTGTGCAAAAAGTGACTCATTGCCGCTTTCAGTAATTTGAATATGTTGGGGTATAATAAGTCGTAATTTAAAACTGCGAATAAGTGCAGAGAGCCAGAATTTGGTTCCAAAATATGGCTCCAGCCTCGAAATTGGGGTGTTTGGGATATTTTGAAAACTGCGGGGGAGTTTGTGCAAACTGAGACTCAATGCCGCTTTCAGTACTTTGAATATGTTGGGTATAATAAGTCGTTATTTCAAACTGCGAATACGTGCAGAGAGCCAGAATTGGCTCCAAAATATGGCTCAGACCTCGATATTTGGATGTTTGGGATATTTTGAAAACTGCAAGGGAGTTTGGACAAAATGTGACCAAACGCCGCTTTCAGTACTTGGCATATGTTTGGTCTAAAAAGTCGTAATATCAAACTGCAAATACGTGCAGCGAGCCAGAATTTGGCTCTAAAATATGGCTCAGGCCTCGATATTGGGATGTTTGGGATATTTTGAAAACTGCAGGGGAGTTTGGGACAAATATGACCAGTACTTATATCTTTTCAGTACTTGGCATATGTTGGGTATAAAAAAGTCGCAATTTCCAACTGCGAATACGTGCGGAGAGCCAGAATTTGGCTGCAAAATATGGCTCAGGCCTCGAAATTTGGATATTTGGGTTATTTCGAAAACTGCAGGGGAGTTTGTGCAAAATGTCACTTACTGCCGCTTTCAGGACTTGGCATATTTTAGGTATAAAAAGTCGTAATATCAAACTGTGAATACGTGCATAGAGCCAGAATTTGGGTCCAAAATATGGCTCGAAAATTGAGATGTTTTGGATATTTTGAAAATTAAAGGAAGGTTGGTGCAAAATGTGACTCACCTCTGCTTGCAGTACTTGGCATATGTTGGATTTTAAAAGTCGTAATTTCAAACTGCGAATACGTGCAGAGAGCCTGATTTTAGCTCCAAAATATGGCTCAAGCCTTGAAATTGGGATGTTTGGAATATTTTGAAAACTGCTGGGAAGTTTGTGCAAAATGTGACTCATTGCCGCTTTCATTACTTTGCATATGTTGGGTATAATAAGTCGAAATTTCAAACTGGGAATACGTGCAGAGAGCCAGATTTTGGCACAAAAATATGGCTCAGGCCTCGATATTGGGATGTTTGGAATATTTTGAAAACTGCAGGAGGAATTGGGACAAATGTGACCAAACGCCGCTTTCAGTACTTGGCATATGTTGGATAAAAAAAATCGTAATATCAAACTGCGAATACGTGCAGAGAGCCTGAATTTGGCTCCAAACTATGGCTCCGGCCTCGAAATTGGGGTGTTTGGGATATTTTGAAAACTGCAGGGGAGTTTGTGCAAAATGTGACTCACTACCGCTTTCAGGACTTGTCATATGTTGGGTATAAAAAGTCGTAATATCAAACTGCGAATACGAGAATAGAGCCAGAATTTGGCTCTAAAATAAGGCTCAGGGCCTCGAAATTGGGATATTTGGGATATTTCGAAAACTGCAGGGAGGTTTGGGACAAATATGACCAAACGCCACTTTGAGTACTTGGCATGTGTTAGATAAAAAATTTCGTAATATCAAACTGCGAATACGTGCAGAGAGCCTGAATTATTCTCCAAAATATGGCTCCGGCCTCGAAATTGGAGTGTTTGGGATATTTTGAAAACGGCAGGGGAGTTTGTGCAAAATGTGACTCATTGCCGCTTTCAGTACTTTGAATATGTTGGGTATAATAAGTCGTAATTTCAAACGGCGAATACGTGCAGAGAGCCAGAATTGGCTACAAAATATGGCTCAGGCCTCGATATTGGGATGTTTGGGATATTTTGAAAACTGCAGGGAGGTTTGGGACAAATATGACCAAACGCCGCTTTGAGTACTTGGCATATGTTGGATAAAAAAAAGTCGTATTATCAAACAGCAAATACGTGAATAGACCCAGAATTTGGCTCTAAAATAAGGCTCAGGGCATCGACATTAGGATATTTGGTATATTTCGAGAACTGCAGGGAAGTTTGTGCAAAATGTGACTCACTGCCGCTCTCAGGACTTTGCATATGTTGGGTATAAAAAGTCGTAATATCAAACAGCGAATACGTGCATAAAGCCAGAATTTGGCTCCAAAATATGGCTCAGGCCTCGAAATTGGGATATTTGGGATATTTTAAAAACTGCAGGGAGGTTTGGGACAAATATGACCAAACGCCGCTTTGAGTACTTGGCATATGTTGGATAAAAAAAAGTCGTATTATCAAACTGCGAATACGTGCAGAGAGCCTGATTTTGGCTCCATAATATGGCTCTGGCCTCGAAATTGGGGTGTTTGGGATATTTTGAAAACTGCAGGGGAGTTTGTGCAAAAAGTGACTCATTGCCGCTTTCAGTAATTTGAATATGTTGGGTATAATAAGTCGTAATTTCAAACAGCGAATACGTGCAGAGAGCCAGAATTGGCTCCAAAATATGGCTCAGGCCTCGATATTTAGATGTTGGGGATATTTTGAAAACTGCAAGGGAGTTTGGCAAAATGAGACCAAACGCCACTTTCAGTACTTGGCATTTGGTGTGAATAAAAAAGTCGTAATTTCAAACAGCGAATACGTGCAGACAGCCAGAATTTGGCTGCAAAATATGGCTCAGGCCTCGAAATTTGGATATTTGGGATTTTTCGAAAACTGCAGGGGAGTTTGTGCAAAATGTGACTCACTGCCGCTTTCCAGGTCTTGGCAAATGTTAGGTATAAAAAGTCGTAATATAAAAATGCGAATACGTGCATAGAGCCAGAATTTGGCTCCAATATATTGCTCACGCCTCGAAAATGAGATGTTTGGGATATTTTGAAAATTACAGGGAGGTTTGTGCAAAATGTGACTCACTTCCGCTTTCAATACTTGGCATATGTTGTATTTTAAAAGTCGTAATTTCAAACTGCGAATACGTGCAGAGAGCCTGATTTTGGCTTCAAAATATGGCTCAGGCCTTGAAATTGGGATGTTTGGGATATTTTGAAAACTGCAGGGGAGTTTGTGCAAAAGGTGACTCATTGCCGCTTTCAGTACTTGGCATATGTTGGTATAATAAGTCGTAATTTCAAACTGCGAATACGTGCAGAGTGCCAGATTTTGGCTCAAAAATTTGGCTCAGGCCTCGAAATTGGGATGTTTGGGATATTTTGAAAACTGCAGGGGAATTTGTGCAAAATGTGACTCACGGCCGCGTCCAGTACTTGGCATATGTTGGGTATTAAAAGTCGTAGTATCAAACTGCGAATTCGTGCATAGAGCCAGAATATGGCTCCAAAATATGGCTCAGGCCTCGAAATTGGGATATTTGGAATATTTCGAAAACTGCTGGGGAGTTTGTGCAAAATGTGACTCACTACCGCTTTCAGGACTTTGCATATGTTGGGTATAAAAAGTCGTAATATCAAACTGCGAATACGTGCAGAGAGCCTGAATTTGGCTCAAAAATATGGCTCCGGCCTCGAAATTGGGATGTTTGGGATATTTTGAAAACTGCAGGGGAGTTTGTGCAAAATGTGACTAATTGCCGCTTTTAGTACTTTGAATATGTTGTGTATAATAAGTCGTAATTTCAAACTGCGAATACGTGCAGAGAGCCAGAATTTGGCTCTAAAATAAGGCTCAGGGCCTCGAAATTAGGATATTTGGGATATTTCGAGAACTGCAGGGAAGTTTGAGCAAAATGTGACTCACTGCCGCTTTCAGGACTTTGCATATGTTGGGTATAAAATGTCATAATATCAAACAGCGAATACGTGCATAAAGCCAGAATTTGGCTCCAAAATATGGCTCAGGCTTCGATATTGGGATGTTTGGGATATTTTGAAAACTGCAGGGAGGTTTGGGACAAATATGACCAAACGCTGCTTTGAGTTCTTGGCATATGTTGGATAAAAAAAGTCGTATTATCAAACTGCGAATACGTGCAGAGAGCGTGAATTTGGCTCCAAAATATGGCTCCGGCCTCGAAATTGGGGTGTTTGGGATATTTTGAAAACTGCAAGGGAGTTTGTGCAAAAAGTGACTCATTGCCGCTTTCAGTAATTTGAATATGTTGGGGTATAATAAGTCGTAATTTAAAACTGCGAATAAGTGCAGAGAGCCAGAATTTGGTTCCAAAATATGGCTCCAGCCTCGAAATTGGGGTGTTTGGGATATTTTGAAAACTGCGGGGGAGTTTGTGCAAACTGTGACTCAATGCCGCTTTCAGTACTTTGAATATGTTGGGTATAATAAGTCGTTATTTCAAACTGCGAATACGTGCAGAGAGCCAGAATTGGCTCCAAAATATGGCTCAGACCTCGATATTTGGATGTTTGGGATATTTTGAAAACTGCAAGGGAGTTTGGGCAAAATGTGACCAAACGCCGCTTTCAGTACTTGGCATATGTTTGGTCTAAAAAGTCGTAATATCAAACTGCAAATACGTGCAGAGAGCCAGAATTTGGCTCTAAAATATGGCTCAGGCCTCGATATTGGGATGTTTGGGATATTTTGAAAACTGCGGGGGAGTTTGGGACAAATATGACCAGTACTTATATCTTTTCAGTACTTGGCATATGTTGGGTATAAAAAAGTCGCAATTTCCATCTGCGAATACGTGCGGAGAGCCAGAATTTGGCTGCAAAATATGGCTCAGGCCTCGAAATTTGGATATTTGGGTTATTTCGAAAACTGCAGGGGAGTTTGTGCAAAATGTCACTTACTGCCGCTTTCAGGACTTGGCATATTTTAGGTATAAAAAGTCGTAATATCAAACTGTGAATACGTGCATAGAGCCAGAATTTGGGTCCAAAATATGGCTCGAAAATTGAGATGTTTTGGATATTTTGAAAATTAAAGGAAGGTTTGTGCAAAATGTGACTCACCTCTGCTTGCAGTACTTGGCATATGTTGGATTTTAAAAGTCGTAATTTCAAACTGCGAATACGTGCAGAGAGCCTGATTTTAGCTCCAAAATATGGCTCAAGCCTTGAAATTGGGATGTTTGGAATATTTTGAAAACTGCTGGGAAGTTTGTGCAAAATGTGACTCATTGCCGCTTTCAGTACTTTGCATATGTTGGGTATAATAAGTCGAAATTTCAAACTGGGAATACGTGCAGAGAGCCAGATTTTGGCACAAAAATATGGCTCAGGCCTCGATATTGGGATGTTTGGAATATTTTGAAAACTGCAGGAGGAATTGGGACAAATGTGACCAAACGCCGCTTTCAGTACTTGGCATATGTTGGATAAAAAAAATCGTAATATCAAACTGCGAATACGTGCAGAGAGCCTGAATTTGGCTCCAAACTATGGTTCCGGCCTCGAAATTGGGGTGTTTGGGATATTTTGAAAACTGCAGGGGAGTTTGTGCAAAATGTGACTCACTACCGCTTTCAGGACTTGTCATATGTTGGGTATAAAAAGTCGTAATATCAAACTGCGAATACGAGAATAGAGCCAGAATTTGGCTCTAAAATAAGGCTCAGGGCCTCGAAATTGGGATATTTGGGATATTTCGAAAACTGCAGGGAGGTTTGGGACAAATATGACCAAACGCCACTATGAGTACTTGGCATGTGTTAGATAAAAAATTTCGTAAAATCAAACTGCGAATACGTGCAGAGAGCCTGAATTTGTCTCCAAAATATGGCTCCGGCCTCAAAATTGGAGTGTTTGGGATATTTTGAAAACGGCAGGGGAGTTTGTGCAAAATGTGACTCATTGCCGCTTTCAGTACTTTGAATATGTTGGGTATAATAAGTCGTAATTTCAAACGGCGAATACGTGCAGAGAGCCAGAATTGGCTACAAAATATGGCTCAGGCCTCGATATTGGGATGATTGGGATATTTTGAAAACTGCAGGGAGGTTTGGGACAAATATGACCAAACGCCGCTTTGAGTACTTGGCATATGTTGGATAAAAAAAAGTCGTATTATCAAACAGCAAATACGTGAATAGACCCAGAATTTGGCTCTAAAATAAGGCTCAGGGCCTCGAAATTAGGATATTTGGTATATTTCGAGAACTGCAGGGAAGTTTGTGCAAAATGTGACTCACTGCCGCTCTCAGGACTTTGCATATGTTGGGTATAAAAAGTCGTAATATCAAACAGCGAATACGTGCATAAAGCCAGAATTTGGCTCCAAAATATGGCTCAGGCCTCGAAATTGGGATGTTTGGGATATTTTAAAAACTGCAGGGAGGTTTGGGACAAATATGACCAAACGCCGCTTTGAGTACTTGGCATATGTTGGATAAAAAAAAGTCGTATTATCAAACTGCGAATACGTGCAGAGAGCCTGATTTTGGCTCCATAATATGGCTCTGGCCTCGAAATTGGGGTGTTTGGGATATTTTGAAAACTGCAGGGGAGTTTGTGCAAAAAGTGACTCATTGCCGCTTTCAGTAATTTGAATATGTTGGGTATAATAAGTCGTAATTTCAAACAGCGAATACGTGCAGAGAGCCAGAATTGGCTCCAAAATATGGCTCAGGCCTCGATATTTAGATGTTTGGGATATTTTGAAAACTGCAAGGGAGTTTGGCAAAATGAGACCAAACGCCACTTTCAGTACTTGGCATTTGGTGTGAATAAAAAAGTCGTAATTTCAAACAGCGAATACGTGCAGACAGCCAGAATTTGGCTGCAAAATATGGCTCAGGCCTCGAAATTTGGATATTTGGGATTTTTCGAAAACTGCAGGGGAGTTTGTGCAAAATGTGACTCACTGCCGCTTTCCAGGTCTTGGCAAATGTTAGGTATAAAAAGTCGTAATATAAAAATGCGAATACGTGCATAGAGCCAGAATTTGGCTCCAATATATTGCTCACGCCTCGAAAATGAGATGTTTGGGATATTTTGAAAATTACAGGGAGGTTTGTGCAAAATGTGACTCACTTCCGCTTTCAATACTTGGCATATGTTGTATTTTAAAAGTCGTAATTTCAAACTGCGAATACGTGCAGAGAGCCTGATTTTGGCTTCAAAATATGGCTCAGGTCTTGAAATTGGGATGTTTGGGATATTTTGAAAACTGCAGGGGAGTTTGTGCAAAAGGTGACTCATTGCCGCTTTCAGTACTTGGCATATGTTGGTATAATAAGTCGTAATTTCAAACTGCGAATACGTGCAGAGTGCCAGATTTTGGCTCAAAAATTTGGCTCAGGCCTCGAAATTGGGACGTTTGGGATATTTTGAAAACTGCAGGGGAATTTGTGCAAAATGTGACTCACGGCCGCGTCCAGTACTTGGCATATGTTGGGTATTAAAAGTCGTAGTATCAAACTGCGAATTCGTGCATAGAGCCAGAATATGGCTCCAAAATATGGCTCAGGCCTCGAAATTGGGATATTTGGAATATTTCGAAAACTGCTGGGGAGTTTGTGCAAAATGTGACTCACTACCGCTTTCAGGACTTTGCATATGTTGGGTATAAAAAGTCGTAATATCAAACTGCGAATACGTGCAGAGAGCCTGAATTTGGCTCAAAAATATGGCTCCGGCCACGAAATTGGGATGTTTGGGATATTTTGAAAACTGCAGGGGAGTTTGTGCAAAATGTGACTAATTGACGCTTTTAGTACGTTGAATATGTTGGGTATAACAAGTCGTAATTTCAAACTGCGAATACGTGCAGAGAGCCAGAATTTGGCTCTAAAATAAGGCTCAGGTCCTCGAAATTAGGATATTTGGGATAATTCGAGAACTGCAGGGAAGTTTGAGCAAAATGTGACTCACTGCCGCTTTCAGTACTTTGCATATGTTGGGTATAATAAGTCGAAATTTCAAACTGGGAATACGTGCAGAGAGCCAGATTTTGGCTCAAAAATATGGCTCAGGCCTCGATATTAGAAAGTTTGGAATATTTTGAAAACTGCAGGAGGAATTGGGACAAATGTGACCAAACGCCGCTTTCAGTACTTGGCATATGTTGGATAAAAAAAGTCGTAATATCAAACAGCGAATACGTGAATAGACCCAGAATTTGGCTCTAAAATAAGGCTCAGGGCCTCGAAATTAGGATATTTGGGATATTTTGAGAACTGCAGGGAAGTTTGTGCAAAATGTGACTCACTGCCGCTCTCAGGACTTTGCATATGTTGGGTATAAAAATTCGTAATATCAAACAGCGAATACGTGCATAAAGCCAGAATTTGGCTCCAAAATATGGCTCAGGCCTCGATATTGGGATATTTGGGATATTTTGAAAACTGCAGGGAGGTTTGGGACAAATATGACCAAACGCCGCTTTGAGTACTTGGCATATGTTGGATAAAAAGAAGTCGTATTATCAAACTGCGAATACGTGCAGAGAGCCTGAATTTGGCTCCAAAATATGGCCCTGGCCTCGAAATTGAGGTGTTTGGGATATTTTGAAAACTGCAGGGGAGTTTGTGCAAAAAGTGACTAATTGCCGCTTTCAGTACTTTGAATATGTTGGTTATAATAAGTCGTAATTTCCAATGGCGAATACGTGCAGAGAACCAGAATTTGATTCTAAAATATAACTCAGGCCTCGAAATTGGGATGTTTGGGATATTTTGAAAACTGCAGGGGAGTTTGTGCAAAATGTGACTCACTGCCGCTCTCAGTAATTTGAATATGTTGGGTATAATAAGTCGTAATTTAAAACTGGGAATACGTGCAGAGAGCCTGAATTTGGCTCCAAAATATGGTTCCAGCCTCGAAATTGGGGTGTTTGGGATATTTTGAAAACTGCAGGGGAGTTTGTGCAAAATGTGACTCAATGCCGCTTTCAGTACTTAGCATATGTTGGGTATAAAAAAGTCGGAATTTCAAACTACGAATACGTGCAGAAAGCCCTAATTTGGCTCCAAATTATGGCTCAGGCCTCGAAATTGGGATGTTTGGGATATTTTGAAAATTGCAGGGGAGTTTGTGCAAAATGTGACTCGCTGCCGCTTTCAGTACTTGGCATATGTTGGGTATAAAAAACCCGTAATATCACACTGTGAATACCTTCAAAGAGCCAGAATTTGGGTCCAAAATATGGCTCAGGCCTCGATATTATGATGTTTGGGATATTTTGAAAACTGCAGGGAGGTTTGGGACAAATATGACCAAACGCCGCTTTGAGTACTTGGCATATGTTGGATAAAAAAAGTCGTATTATCAAACTGCGAATACGTGCAGAGAGCCAGAATTTGGCTTCAAAATATGACTCTGGCCTCGAAATTGGGATGTTTGGGATATTTTGAAAACTGCAGGGGAGTTTGTGCAAAATGTGACTCACTGCAGCTTTCAGTACTTGGCATATGTTGGGTATGAAAAGTCGTTATTTCGAACTGCGAATACATGCATAGAGCCAGAATTTAGCTCCAAAATATGGCTCAGGCCTCGAAATTGGGATGTTTGAGATATTTTGAAAACTGCAGGGAGGTTTGGGACAAATGTGACCAAACGCCGCTTTCAGTACTTGGCATATGTGGGGTATAAAAAGTCGCAATTTCAAACAGCGAGTACGTGCAGAGAGCCTGAATTTTGCACCAAAATATGGCTCAGGCCTCGAAATTGGTATGTTTGGGATATTTTGAAAACTGCAGGGGAGTTTGTACGAAATGTGACTCATTGCTGCTTTCAGTACTTTGAATATGTTGGGTATAATAAGTCGTAATTTCAAACTGCGAATACGTGCAGAGAGCCAGAATTGGCTCCAAAATATGGTTCAGGCCTCGATATTTGGATGTTTGGGATATTTGAAAACTGCAAGGGAGTTTGGGCAAAATGTGACCAAACGCCGCTTTCAGTACTTGGCATTTGGTGGGAATAAAAAAGTCGTAATTTCAAACAGCGAATACGTGCAGAGAGCAAGAATTTGGCTGCAAAATATGGCTCAGGCCTCGAAATTGGGATATTTGGGATTTTTCGAAAACTGCAGGGGAGTTTGTGCAAAATGTGACTCACTGCCGCTTTCCAGGTCTTGGCATATGTTAGGTATAAAAAGTCGTAATATCAAACTGCGCATACGTGCATAGAGCCAGAATTTGGCTCCAAAATATGGCTCACGCCTCGAAAATGAGATGTTTGGGATATTTTGAAAATTACAGGGAGGTTTGTGCAAAATGTGACTCACTTCCGCTTTCAATACTTGGCATATGTTGGATTTTAAAAGTCGTAATATCAAACTGCGAATTCGTGCATAGAGCCAGAATATGGCTCCAAAATATGGCTCAGGCCTCGAAATTGGGATATTTGGAATATTTCGAAAACTGCTGGGGAGTTTGTGCAAAATGTGACTCACTACCGCTTTCAGGACTTGGCATATGTTGGGTATAAAAAGTCGTAATATCAAATTGCGAATACGTGAATAGAGCCAGAATTTGGCTCTAAAATAAGGCTTTGGGCCTCGAAATTAGGATATTTGGGATATTTCGAGAACTGCAGGGAAGTTTGTGCAAAATGTTACTCACTGCCGCTTTCAGGACTTTGCATATGTTGGGTATAAAAAGTCGTAATATCAAACAGCGAAGACGTGCATGAAGCCAGAATTTGGCTCCAAAATATGGCTCAGGCCTCGAAATTGGGATGTTTGGGATATTTTGAAAACTGCAGAGGAGTTTGGGACAAATATGACCAGTACTTATATCTTTTCAGTACTTGGCATATGTTGGGTAAAAAAAAGTCGCAATTTCCAACTGCGAATACGTGCGGAGAGCCAGAATTTGGCTGCAAAATATGGCTCAGGCCTCGAAATTTGGATATTTGGGTTATTTCGAAAACTGCAGGGGAGTTTGTGCAAAATGTCACTCACTGCTGCTTTCAGGACTTGGCATATGTTGGATTTTAAAAGTCGTAATTTCAAACTGCGAATACGTGCAGAGAGCCTGATTTTAGCTCCAAAATATGACTCAGGCCTTGAAATTGGGATGTTTGGAATATTTTGAAAACTGCTGGGGAGTTTGTGCAAAATGTCATTCACTGCCGCTTTCAGGACTTGGCATATGTTGGATTTTAAAAGTCGTAATTTCAAACTGCGAATACGTGCAGAGAGCCCGATTTTAGCTCCAAAATATGGCTCAGGCCTTGAAATTGGGATGTTTGGAATATTTTGAAAACTGCTGGGGAGTTTGTGCAAAATGTCACTCACTGCCGCTTTCAGTACTTAGCATATGTTGGGTATAAAAAGTCGAAATTTCAAACTACGAATACGTGCAGAGAGCCAGAATTTGGCTGAAAAATATAGCTCAGGCCTCGAAATTGGGATATTTGGAATATTTCGAAAACTGCTGGGGAGTTTGTGCAAAATGTGACTCACTACCGCTTTCAGGACTTTGCATATGTTGGGTATAAAAAGTCGTAATATCAAACTGCGAATACGTGCAGAGAGCCTGAATTTGGCTCAAAAATATGGCTCCGGCCTCGAAATTGGGATGTTTGGGATATTTTGAAAACTGCAGGGGAGTTTGTGCAAAATGTGACTAATTGCCGCTTTTAGTACTTTGAATATGTTGTGTATAATAAGTCGTAATTTCAAACTGCGAATACGTGCAGAGAGCCAGAATTTGGCTCTAAAATAAGGCTCAGGGCCTCGAAATTAGGATATTTGGGATATTTCGAGAACTGCAGGGAAGTTTGAGCAAAATGTGACTCACTGCCGCTTTCAGGACTTTGCATATGTTGGGTATAAAATGTCATAATATCAAACAGCGAATACGTGCATAAAGCCAGAATTTGGCTCCAAAATATGGCTCAGGCTTCGATATTGGGATGTTTGGGATATTTTGAAAACTGCAGGGAGGTTTGGGACAAATATGACCAAACGCTGCTTTGAGTTCTTGGCATATGTTGGATAAAAAAAGTCGTATTATCAAACTGCGAATACGTGCAGAGAGCGTGAATTTGGCTCCAAAATATGGCTCCGGCCTCGAAAATGGGGTGTTTGGGATATTTTGAAAACTGCAAGGGAGTTTGTGCAAAAAGTGACTCATTGCCGCTTTCAGTAATTTGAATATGTTGGGGTATAATAAGTCGTAATTTAAAACTGCGAATAAGTGCAGAGAGCCAGAATTTGGTTCCAAAATATGGCTCCAGCCTCGAAATTGGGGTGTTTGGGATATTTTGAAAACTGCGGGGGAGTTTGTGCAAACTGTGACTCAATGCCGCTTTCAGTACTTTGAATATGTTGGGTATAATAAGTCGTTATTTCAAACTGCGAATACGTGCAGAGAGCCAGAATTGGCTCCAAAATATGGCTCAGACCTCGATATTTGGATGTTTGGGATATTTTGAAAACTGCAAGGGAGTTTGGGCAAAATGTGACCAAACGCCGCTTTCAGTACTTGGCATATGTTTGGTCTAAAAAGTCGTAATATCAAACTGCAAATACGTGCAGAGAGCCAGAATTTGGCTCTAAAATATGGCTCAGGCCTCGATATTGGGATGTTTGGGATATTTTGAAAACTGCAGGGGAGTTTGGGACAAATATGACCAGTACTTATATCTTTTCAGTACTTGGCATATGTTGGGTATAAAAAAGTCGCAATTTCCAACTGCGAATACGTGCGGAGAGCCAGAATTTGGCTGCAAAATATGGCTCAGGCCTCGAAATTTGGATATTTGGGTTATTTCGAAAACTGCAGGGGAGTTTGTGCAAAATGTCACTTACTGCCGCTTTCAGGACTTGGCATATTTTAGGTATAAAAAGTCGTAATATCAAACTGTGAATACGTGCATAGAGCCAGAATTTGGGTCCAAAATATGGCTCGAAAATTGAGATGTTTTGGATATTTTGAAAATTAAAGGATTGTTTGTGCAAAATGTGACTCACCTCTGCTTGCAGTACTTGGCATATGTTGGATTTTAAAAGTCGTAATTTCAAACTGCGAATACGTGCAGAGAGCCTGATTTTAGCTCCAAAATATGGCTCAAGCCTTGAAATTGGGATGTTTGGAATATTTTGAAAACTGCTGGGAAGTTTGTGCAAAATGTGACTCATTGCCGCTTTCAGTACTTTGCATATGTTGGGTATAATAAGTCGAAATTTCAAACTGGGAATACGTGCAGAGAGCCAGATTTTGGCACAAAAATATGGCTCAGGCCTCGATATTGGGATGTTTGGAATATTTTGAAAACTGCAGGAGGAATTGGGACAAATGTGACCAAACGCCGCTTTCAGTACTTGGCATATGTTGGATAAAAAAAATCGTAATATCAAACTGCGAATACGTGCAGAGAGCCTGAATTTGGCTCCAAACTATGGCTCCGGCCTCGAAATTGGGGTGTTTGGGATATTTTGAAAACTGCAGGGGAGTTTGTGCAAAATGTGACTCACTACCGCTTTCAGGACTTGTCATATGTTGGGTATAAAAAGTCGTAATATCAAACTGCGAATACGAGAATAGAGCCAGAATTTGGCTCTAAAATAAGGCTCAGGGCCTCGAAATTGGGATATTTGGGATATTTCGAAAACTGCAGGGAGGTTTGGGACAAATATGACCAAACGCCACTTTGAGTACTTGGCATGTGTTAGATAAAAAATTTCGTAATATCAAACTGCGAATACGTGCAGAGAGCCTGAATTTGTCTCCAAAATATGGCTCCGGCCTCGAAATTGGAGTGTTTGGGATATTTTGAAAACGGCAGGGGAGTTTGTGCAAAATGTGACTCATTGCCGCTTTCAGTACTTTGAATATGTTGGGTATAATAAGTCGTAATTTCAAACGGCGAATACGTGCAGAGAGCCAGAATTGGCTCCAAAATATGGCTCAGGCCTCGATATTTAGATGTTTGGGATATTTTGAAAACTGCAAGGGAGTTTGGCAAAATGAGACCAAACGCCACTTTCAGTACTTGGCATTTGGTGTGAATAAAAAAGTCGTAATTTCAAACAGCGAATACGTGCAGACAGCCAGAATTTGGCTGCAAAATATGGCTCAGGCCTCGAAATTTGGATATTTGGGATTTTTCGAAAACTGCAGGGGAGTTTGTGCAAAATGTGACTCACTGCCGCTTTCCAGGTCTTGGCAAATGTTAGGTATAAAAAGTCGTAATATAAAAATGCGAATACGTGCATAGAGCCAGAATTTGGCTCCAATATATTGCTCACGCCTCGAAAATGAGATGTTTGGGATATTTTGAAAATTACAGGGAGGTTTGTGCAAAATGTGACTCACTTCCGCTTTCAATACTTGGCATATGTTGTATTTTAAAAGTCGTAATTTCAAACTGCGAATACGTGCAGAGAGCCTGATTTTGGCTTCAAAATATGGCTCAGGCCTTGAAATTGGGATGTTTGGGATATTTTGAAAACTGCAGGGGAGTTTGTGCAAAAGGTGACTCATTGCCGCTTTCAGTACTTGGCATATGTTGGTATAATAAGTCGTAATTTCAAACTGCGAATACGTGCAGAGTGCCAGATTTTGGCTCAAAAATTTGGCTCAGGCCTCGAAATTGGGATGTTTGGGATATTTTGAAAACTGCAGGGGAATTTGTGCAAAATGTGACTCACGGCCGCGTCCAGTACTTGGCATATGTTGGGTATTAAAAGTCGTAGTATCAAACTGCGAATTCGTGCATAGAGCCAGAATATGGCTCCAAAATATGGCTCCGGCCACGAAATTGGGATGTTTGGGATATTTTGAAAACTGCAGGGGAGTTTGTGCAAAATGTGACTAATTGACGCTTTTAGTACTTTGAATATGTTGGGTATAACAAGTCGTAATTTCAAACTGCGAATACGTGCAGAGAGCCAGAATTTGGCTCTAAAATAAGGCTCAGGTCCTCGAAATTAGGATATTTGGGATAATTCGAGAACTGCAGGGAAGTTTGAGCAAAATGTGACTCACTGCCGCTTTCAGTACTTTGCATATGTTGGGTATAATAAGTCGAAATTTCAAACTGGGAATACGTGCAGAGAGCCAGATTTTGGCTCAAAAATATGGCTCAGGCCTCGATATTAGAATGTTTGGAATATTTTGAAAACTGCAGGAGGAATTGGGACAAATGTGACCAAACGCCGCTTTCAGTACTTGGCATATGTTGGATAAAAAAAGTCGTAATATCAAACAGCGAATACGTGAATAGACCCAGAATTTGGCTCTAAAATAAGGCTCAGGGCCTCGAAATTAGGATATTTGGGATATTTTGAGAACTGCAGGGAAGTTTGTGCAAAATGTGACTCACTGCCGCTCTCAGGACTTTGCATATGTTGGGTATAAAAAGTCGTAATATCAAACTGCGAATACGTGCAGAGAGCCTGAATTTGGCTCAAAAATATGGCTCCGGCCACGAAATTGGGATGTTTGGGATATTTTGAAAACTGCAGGGGAGTTTGTGCAAAATGTGACTAATTGACGCTTTTAGTACTTTGAATATGTTGGGTATAACAAGTCGTAATTTCAAACTGCGAATACGTGCAGAGAGCCAGAATTTGGCTCTAAAATAAGGCTCAGGTCCTCGAAATTAGGATATTTGGGATAATTCGAGAACTGCAGGGAAGTTTGAGCAAAATGTGACTCACTGCCGCTTTCAGTACTTTGCATATGTTGGGTATAATAAGTCGAAATTTCAAACTGGGAATACGTGCAGAGAGCCAGATTTTGGCTCAAAAATATGGCTCAGGCCTCGATATTAGAATGTTTGGAATATTTTGAAAACTGCAGGAGGAATTGGGACAAATGTGACCAAACGCCGCTTTCAGTACTTGGCATATGTTGGATAAAAAAAGTCGTAATATCAAACAGCGAATACGTGAATAGACCCAGAATTTGGCTCTAAAATAAGGCTCAGGGCCTCGAAATTAGGATATTTGGGATATTTTGAGAACTGCAGGGAAGTTTGTGCAAAATGTGACTCACTGCCGCTCTCAGGACTTTGCATATGTTGGGTATAAAAATTCGTAATATCAAACAGCGAATACGTGCATAAAGCCAGAATTTGGCTCCAAAATATGGCTCAGGCCTCGATATTGGGATATTTGGGATATTTTGAAAACTGCAGGGAGGTTTGGGACAAATATGACCAAACGCCGCTTTGAGTACTTGGCATATGTTGGATAAAAAGAAGTCGTATTATCAAACTGCGAATACGTGCAGAGACCTGAATTTGGCTCCAAAATATGGCCCCGGCCTCGAAATTGAGGTGTTTGGGATATTTTGAAAACTGCAGGGGAGTTTGTGCAAAAAGTGACTAATTGCCGCTTTCAGTACTTTGAATATGTTGGTTATAATAAGTCGTAATTTCCAATGGCGAATACGTGCAGAGAACCAGAATTTGATTCTAAAATATAACTCAGGCCTCGAAATTGGGATGTTTGGGATATTTTGAAAACTGCAGGGAAGTTTGTGCAAAATGTGACTCACTGCCGCTCTCAGTAATTTGAATATGTTGGGTATAATAAGTCGTAATTTAAAACTGGGAATACGTGCAGAGAGCCTGAATTTGGCTCCAAAATATGGCTCCAGCCTCGAAATTGGGGTGTTTGGGATATTTTGAAAACTGCAGGGGAGTTTGTGCAAAATGTGACTCAATGCCGCTTTCAGTACTTAGCATATGTTGGGTATAAAAAAGTCGGAATTTCAAACTACGAATACGTGCAGAAAGCCCTAATTTGGCTCCAAATTATGGCTCAGGCCTCGAAATTGGGATGTTTGGGATATTTTGAAAATTGCAGGGGAGTTTGTGCAAAATGTGACTCGCTGCCGCTTTCAGTACTTGGCATATGTTGGGTATAAAAAACCCGTAATATCACACTGTGAATACCTTCAAAGAGCCAGAATTTGGGTCCAAAATATGGCTCAGGCCTCGATATTATGATGTTTGGGATATTTTGAAAACTGCAGGGAGGTTTGGGACAAATATGACCAAACGCCGCTTTGAGTACTTGGCATATGTTGGATAAAAAAAGTCGTATTATCAAACTGCGAATACGTGCAGAGAGCCAGAATTTGGCTTCAAAATATGACTCTGGCCTCGAAATTGGGATGTTTGGGATATTTTGAAAACTGCAGGGGAGTTTGTGCAAAATGTGACTCACTGCAGCTTTCAGTACTTGGCATATGTTGGGTATGAAAAGTCGTTATTTCGAACTGCGAATACATGCATAGAGCCAGAATTTAGCTCCAAAATATGGCTCAGGCCTCGAAATTGGGATGTTTGAGATATTTTGAAAACTGCAGGGAGGTTTGGGACAAATGTGACCAAACGCCGCTTTCAGTACTTGGCATATGTGGGGTATAAAAAGTCGCAATTTCAAACAGCGAGTACGTGCAGAGAGCCTGAATTTTGCACCAAAATATGGCTCAGGCCTCGAAATTGGTATGTTTGGGATATTTTGAAAACTGCAGGGGAGTTTGTACGAAATGTGACTCATTGCTGCTTTCAGTACTTTGAATATGTTGGGTATAATAAGTCGTAATTTCAAACTGCGAATACGTGCAGAGAGCCAGAATTGGCTCCAAAATATGGTTCAGGCCTCGATATTTGGATGTTTGGGATATTTGAAAACTGCAAGGGAGTTTGGGCAAAATGTGACCAAACGCCGCTTTCAGTACTTGGCATTTGGTGGGAATAAAAAAGTCGTAATTTCAAACAGCGAATACGTGCAGAGAGCAAGAATTTGGCTGCAAAATATGGCTCAGGCCTCGAAATTGGGATATTTGGGATTTTTCGAAAACTGCAGGGGAGTTTGTGCAAAATGTGACTCACTGCCGCTTTCCAGGTCTTGGCATATGTTAGGTATAAAAAGTCGTAATATCAAACTGCACATACGTGCATAGAGCCAGAATTTGGCTCCAAAATATGGCTCACGCCTCGAAAATGAGATGTTTGGGATATTTTGAAAATTACAGGGAGGTTTGTGCAAAATGTGACTCACTTCCGCTTTCAATACTTGGCATATGTTGGATTTTAAAAGTCGTAATATCAAACTGCGAATTCGTGCATAGAGCCAGAATATGGCTCCAAAATATGGCTCAGGCCTCGAAATTGGGATATTTGGAATATTTCGAAAACTGCTGGGGAGTTTGTGCAAAATGTGACTCACTACCGCTTTCAGGACTTGGCATATGTTGGGTATAAAAAGTCGTAATATCAAATTGCGAATACGTGAATAGAGCCAGAATTTGGCTCTAAAATAAGGCTTTGGGCCTCGAAATTAGGATATTTGGGATATTTCGAGAACTGCAGGGAAGTTTGTGCAAAATGTTACTCACTGCCGCTTTCAGGACTTTGCATATGTTGGGTATAAAAAGTCGTAATATCAAACAGCGAAGACGTGCATGAAGCCAGAATTTGGCTCCAAAATATGGCTCAGGCCTCGAAATTGGGATGTTTGGGATATTTTGAAAACTGCAGAGGAGTTTGGGACAAATATGACCAGTACTTATATCTTTTCAGTACTTGGCATATGTTGGGTAAAAAAAAGTCGCAATTTCCAACTGCGAATACGTGCGGAGAGCCAGAATTTGGCTGCAAAATATGGCTCAGGCCTCGAAATTTGGATATTTGGGTTATTTCGAAAACTGCAGGGGAGTTTGTGCAAAATGTCACTCACTGCCGCTTTCAGGACTTGGCATATGTTGGATTTTAAAAGTCGTAATTTCAAACTGCGAATACGTGCAGAGAGCCTGATTTTAGCTCCAAAATATGACTCAGGCCTTGAAATTGGGATGTTTGGAATATTTTGAAAACTGCTGGGGAGTTTGTGCAAAATGTCATTCACTGCCGCTTTCAGGACTTGGCATATGTTGGATTTTAAAAGTCGTAATTTCAAACTGCGAATACGTGCAGAGAGCCCGATTTTAGCTCCAAAATATGGCTCAGGCCTTGAAATTGGGATGTTTGGAATATTTTGAAAACTGCTGGGGAGTTTGTGCAAAATGTCACTCACTGCCGCTTTCAGTACTTTGCATATGTTGGGTATAAAAAGTCGTAATATCAAACAGCGAATACGTGCATAAAGCCAGAATTTGCCTCCAAAATATGGCTCAGGCTTCGAAATTGGGATATTTGGGATATTTTGAAAACTGGAGGGGAGTTTGTGCAAAATGTGACTCTCTGCTGCTTTCATTACTTAGCATATGTTGGGTATAAAAAGTCGAAATTTCAAACTGCGAATACGTGCAGAGAGCCAGAATTTGGCTGAAAAATATAGCTCAGGCCTCGAAATTGGGATATTTGGGATATTTCGAAAACTGCATGGGTGTTTGTGCAAAATGTGACTCACTGCCGCTTTCCAGGTCTTGGCATATGTTAAGTATAAAAAGTCGTAATTTAAAACTGCGAATACGTCCAGAGAGCCTGAATTTGGCTACAAATTATGGCTCAGCCCTTAAAATTGAGATGTTTTGGATATTTTGAAAACTGCATGGGAGTTTGTGCAAAATGTGACTCATTGCCGCTTTCAGTACTTGGCATATGTTGGGTATAAAAAAGTCGCAATTTCAAACTGCGAATACGTGCAGAGAGCCAGAATTTGGCTCCAAAAAAGGGCTCCGGCCTCGAAAATGGGGTGTTTGGGATATTTTGAAAACTGCAGGGAAGTTTGTGCAAAATGTGATTCTTTGCCGCTTTCAGTACTTTGAATATGTTGGGTATAATAAGTCGTAATTTCAAACTGCGAAAACGTGCAGAGAGCCAGAATTGGCTCCAAAATATGGCTCAGGCCTCGATATTTGGATGTTTGGGATATTTTGAAAACTGCAAGGGAGTTCGGGCAAAATGTGACCAAACGCTGCTTTCAGTACTTGTCATATGTTGGGTATAAAAAGTCGTAATATCAAACTGCGAATACGTGCAGAGAGCCAGAATTTGGCTCCAAAATATGGCTCAGGCCTCGATATTGGGATGTTTGGGATATTTTGAAAAATGCAGGGATGTTTAAGACAAATGTGACCAATCGCCGCTTACAGTACTTGGCATATGTTGGGTATAAAAGAACGTAATTTCAAACTGCAAATACGTGCAGAGAGCCAGAATTTGGCTCTAAAATATGGCTCAGGCCTCGAAATTGGGAAATTTGGGATATTTTGAAAACTGGAGGGGAGTTTGTTCAAAATGTGACTCTCTGCCGCTTTCAGTAGTTAGCATATGTTGGGTATAAAGAGTCGTAATTTCAAACTGCGAATACGTGCAGAGAGCCTGAATTTGGCTCCAAAATATGGCTCAGGCCTCGAATTTGGGATGTTTGGGATATTTTGAAAACTGCAGGGAGGTTTGGACAATTGTGACCAAACGCCGCTTTCAGTACTGGGCATATGTTGGGTATAAGAAAGTCGAAATTTCAAACTGCGAATACGTGCAGAGAGCCAGAATTTGGCACAAAAATATAGCTCAGGCCTCGAAATATGGATATTTGAGATATTTTGAAAACTGCAGGGGAGTTTGTGCAACATGTGACTCACTGCCGCTTTCAGGACTTGGCTTATGTTGGGTATTAAAAGTCGTAATATCAAACTGCGAATACGTGCAAAGAGCCAGAATTTGGCTCCAAAATATATTTCATGCCTCGAAATTGGGATGTTTGGGATATTTTGAAAACGACATGGAAGTTTGGGGCAAATATGACCAAACGCCGCTTTCAGTACTGGGCATATGTTGGGTATAAGAAAGTCGAAATTTCAAACTGCGAATACGTGCAGAGAGCCAGAATTTGGCTGAAAAATATAGCTCAGGCCTCGAAATTGGGATATTTGGGATATTTCGAAAACTGCATGGGTGTTTGTGCAAAATGTGACTCACTGCCGCTTTCCAGGTCTTGGCATATGTTACGTATAAAAAGTCGTAATTTAAAACTGCGAATACGTCCAGAGAGCCTGAATTTGGCTACAAAATATGGCTCAGGCCTTAAAATTGAGATGTTTTGGATATTTTGAAAACTGCATGGGAGTTTGTGCAAAATGTGACTCATTGCCGCTTTCAGTACTTGGCATATGTTGGGTATAAAAAAGTCGCAATTTCAAACTGCGAATACGTGCAGAGAGCCAGAATTTGGCTCCAAAAAAGGGCTCCGGCCTCGAAAATGGGGTGTTTGGGATATTTTGAAAACTGCAGGGAAGTTTGTGCAAAATGTGATTCTTTGCCGCTTTCAGTACTTTGAATATGTTGGGTATAATAAGTCGTAATTTCAAACTGCGAAAACGTGCAGAGAGCCAGAATTGGCTCCAAAATATGGCTCAGGCCTCGATATTTGGATGTTTGGGATATTTTGAAAACTGCAAGGGAGTTCGGGCAAAATGTGACCAAACGCTGCTTTCAGTACTTGTCATATGTTGGGTATAAAAAAATCGTAATATCAAACTGCGAATACGTGCAGAGAGCCAGAATTTGGCTCCAAAATATGGCTCTGGCCTCGATATTGGGATGTTTGGGATATTTTGAAAAATGCAGGGATGTTTAGGACAAATGTGACCAATCGCCGCTAACAGTACTTGGCATATGTTGGGTATAAAAGAACGTAATTTCAAACTGCAAATACGTGCAGAGAGCCAGAATTTGGCTCTAAAATATGGCTCAGGCCTCGAAATTGGGATATTTGGGATATTTTGAAAACTGGAGGGGAGTTTGTTCAAAATGTGACTCTCTGCCGCTTGCAGTAGTTAGCATATGTTGGGTATAAAGAGTCGTAATTTCAAACTGCGAATACGTGCAGAGAGCCTGAATTTGGCTCCAAAATATGGCTCAGGCCTCGAATTTGGGATGTTTGGGATATTTTGAAAACTGCAGGGAGGTTTGGGACAATTGTGACCAAACGCCGCTTTCAGTACTTGGCATATGTTGGGTAGAAGAAAGTCGAAATATCAAACTGCGAATACGTGCAGAGAGCCAGAATTTGGCACAAAAATATAGCTCAGGCCTCGAAATATGGATATTTGAGATATTTTGAAAACTGCAGGGGTGTTTGTGCAAAATGTGACTCACTGCCGCTTTCAGGACTTGGCTTATGTTGGGTATTAAAAGTCGTAATATCAAACTGCGAATACGTGCAAAGAGCCAGAATTTGGCTCCAAAATTTGGCTCAGGCCTCAAAATTGGGATGTTTGGGATATTTTCAAAACTGCAGGGAGGTTTGGGACAAATATGACCAAACGCCGCTTTCAGTACTTCGCATATGTTGGGTAAAAAAAAATCGTAATTTCAAACTACGAATACGTGCAGAGAACCAGAATTTGGCTCCAAAATATGGCTCAGGCCTCGAAATTGGGATATTTGGGATATTTTGAAAACTGCAGGGGAGATTGGGACAAATATGACCAAACGCCTCTCCAAGGACATGGCATATGTTGGGTATAAAATATTCGTAATTTCAAACTGCGAATACGTGCAGAGAGCCAGAATTTGGCTCCAAAATATGGCTCAGGCCTCGAAATTGGGATGTTTGGGATATTTTTTAAACTGCAGGGGAGTTTGTGCAAAATGTGACTCACTGCCGCATCCAGTACTTGGCATATGTTGGGTATAAAAAGTCGAAATATCAAACTGCGAATACGTGCATAGAGCCAGAATTTGGCTCCAAAATATGGCTCAGGCCTCGAAACTGGGATATTTAGGATATTTTGAAAACTGCAGGGAGTATTGGGACAAATGTGACTAAACGCCGCTTTCAGTACTTGGCATATGATGGGAATAAAAAATTCGCAATATCAAACTGCGAATACGTGCAGAGAGCCAGAATTTGGCTCCAAAATATGGCTCAGGCCTCGAAATTAGGATATTTGGGATATTTCGAAAACTGCAGGGGGGATTGGGACAAATGTGACCAAACGCCACTCCAAGGACATGGCATATGTTGGGTACAAAAAAGTCGTAATTTCAAACTGTGAATACGTGCAGAGAGCCAGAATTTGGCTCCAAAATATGGCTCAGGCCTCGAAATTGGGATGTTTGGGATATTTTGAAATCTACAGGGGAGTTTGTGCAAAATGTGACTCACTGCCGCGTCCAGTACTTGGCATATGTTGGGTATAAAAAGTCGAAATATCAAACTGCGAATACGTGCATAGAGCCAGAATTTGGCTCCAAAATATGGCTCAGGCCTCGAAACTGGGATATTTAGGATATTTTGAAAACTGCAGGGAGTATTGGGACAAATGTGACTAAACGCCGCTTTCAGTACTTGGCATATGTTGGGAATAAAAAATTCGCAACATCAAACTGCGAATATGTGCAGAGAGCCAGAATTTGGCTCCAAAATATGGCTCAGGCCTCGAAATTAGGATATTTGGGATATTTCGAAAACTGCAGGGGAGTTTGTGCAAAATGTGACTCACTGCCACTTTCAGCACTTGGCATATGTTGGGTATAAAAACTCGAAAATTCAAACTGCGAATACGTGCAGAGAGCCTGAATTTGGCTCCAAAATATGGCTCAGGCTTCGAAATTGGGAAGTTTGGGATATTTTGAAAACTGCAGGGGAGTTTGTGCAAAATGTGACTCAGTGCCGCTTTCAGTACTTGGCATATTTTGAGTATAAAAAGTCGTAATATCAAACTGCGAATACGTGCAAAGAGCCAGAATTTGGCTCCAAAATATGGCTCAGGCCTCAAAATTGGGATGTTTGGGATATTTTGAAAACTACATGGGAGTTTGGGGCAAATATGACCAAACGCTGCTTTCAGTACTTGGCATGTGTTGGGTAGAAGAAAGTCGAAATTTCAAACTGCGAATACTTCCAGAGAGCCAGAATTTGGATCCAAAATATGGCTCAGGCATCGAAATGTGGATATTTTGGATATTTTGAAAACTGCAGGGGAGTATGTTCAAAATATGACTCACTGCCGCTTTCAGGACTTGGCATATGTTGGGTATAAAAAGTCGTAATATCAAACGGCGAATACGTGCATAGTGCCAGAATTTGGCTCCAAAATTTGTCCAGGCCTCAAAATTGGGATGTTTGGGATATTTTCAAAACTGCAGGGAGGTTTGGGACAAATATGAGCAAACGCCGCTTTCAGTACTTCGAATATGTTGGGTAAAAAAAAATCGTAATTTCAAACTACGAATACGTGCAGAGAACCAGAATTTGGCTCCAAAATATGGCTCAGGCCTCGAAATTGGAATATTTGGGATATTTTGAAAACTGCAGGGGGGATTAGGACAAATGTGACCAAACGCCGCTCCAAGGACATGGCATATGTTGG
Source organism: Procambarus clarkii (assembly GCF_040958095.1). Classification (NCBI taxonomy): domain Eukaryota; kingdom Metazoa; phylum Arthropoda; class Malacostraca; order Decapoda; family Cambaridae; genus Procambarus; species Procambarus clarkii. Next base: position 371,745 of record NC_091218.1, on the reverse strand, counting down.
GTATAAAAAAGTCGTAATTTCAAACTGCGAATACGTGCAGAGAGCCAGAATTTATCTCCAAAATATGGCTCAGGCCTCGAAATTGGGGTGTTTGGGATATTTTTTAAACTGCAGGGGAGTTTGTGCAAAATGTGACTCACTGCCGCATCCAGTACTTGGCATATGTTGGGTATAAAAAGTCGAAATATCAAACTGCGAATACGTGCATAGAGCCAGAATTTGGCTTCAAAATATGGCTCAGGCCTCGAAACTGGGATATTTAGGATATTTTGAAAACTGCAGGGAGTATTGGGACAAATGTGACTAAACGCCGCTTTCAGTACTTGGCATATGTTGGGAATAAAAAATTCGCAATATCAAACTGCGAATACGTGCAGAGAGCCAGAATTTGGCTCCAAAATATGGCTCAGGCCTCGAAATTAGGATATTTGGGATATTTCGAAAACTGCAGGGGGGATTGGGACAAATGTGACCAAACGCCGCTCCAAGGACATGGCATATGTTGGGTATAAAAAAGTCGTAATTTCAAACTGTGAATACGTGCAGAGAGCCAGAATTTGGCTCCAAAATATGGCTCAGGCCTCGAAATTGGGATGTTTGGGATATTTTGAAAACTGCAGGGGAGTTTGTGCAAAATGTGACTCACTGCCGCATCCAGTACTTGGCATATGTTGGGTATAAAAAGTCGAAATATCAAACTGCGAATACGTGCATAGAGCCAGAATTTGGCTCCAAAATATGACTCAGGCCTCGAAACTGGGATATTTAGGATATTTTGAAAACTGCAGGGAGTATTGGGACAAATGTGACTAAACACCGCTTTCAGTACTTGGCATATGTTGGGAATAAAAAATTCGCAACATCAAAATGCGAATACGTGCAGAGAGCCAGAATTTGGCTCCAAAATATGGCTCAGGCCTCGAAATTAGGATATTTGGGATATTTCGAAAACTGCAGGGGAGTTTGTGCAAAATGTGACTCACTGCCACTTTCAGCACCTGGCATATGTTGGGTATAAAAAGTCGAAAATTCAAACTGCGAATACGTGCAGAGAGCCTGAATTTGGCTCCAAAATATGGCTCAGGCTTCGAAATTGGGAAGTTTGGGATATTTTGAAAACTGCAGGGGAGTTTGTGCAAAATGTGACTCAGTGCCGCTTTCAGTACTTTGAATATGTTGGGTATAATAAGTCGTAATTTCAAACTGCGAATACGTGCAGAGAGCCAGAATTTGGCTCCAAAATATGGCTAATGCCTCAATATTGGGATGTTTGGGATATTTTGAAAACTGCAGGGAGGTTTGGGACAAATATGACCATACGCCGGTTTGAATACTTGGCATATGTTGGATAAAAAAAGTCGTAATATCAAACTGCGAATACATGCAGAGAGCCAGAATTTGGCTCCAAAAAATGGCTCCGGCCTCGAAAATGGGGTGTTTGGGATATTTTGAAAACTGCAGGGGAGTTTGTGCGAAATGTGATTCTTTGCCGCTTTCAGTACTTTGAATATGTTGGGTATAATAAGTCGTAATTTCAAACTGCGAATACGTGCAGAGAGCCAGAATTTGGCTCCAAAATATGGCTAAGGCCTCGATATTGGGATGTTTGGGATATTTTGAAAACTGAAGGGATGTTTAGGACAAATGTGACCAAACGCCTCTTACAGTACTTGGCATATGTTGGGTATAAAAGAACGTAATTTCAAACTGCAAATACGTGCAGAGAGCCTGAATTTGGCTCCAAAATATGGCTCAGGCCTCGAAATTAAGATGTTTGGGATATTGTGAAAACTGCAGGGGGGATTGGGTCAAATGTGACCAAACGCCGCTTTCAGTACTTTGCATATGTTGGGTATAAAAAAGTCGCAATTTCAAACTGCGAATACTAGGAGAAAGCCAGAATTTGGCTCCAAATTATGTCTCAGGCCTCGAAATGGAATGTTTGGGATATTTTAAAAACTGCAGGGGAGTTTGGAACAAATATGACCAAACATCGCTTTCAGTACTTGGCATATGTTGGGTATAAGAAAGTCGAAATTTCAAACGGCGAATACGTGTAGAGAGCCAGAATTTTGCTGCAAAATAAAGCTCAGGACTCGAAATTGGGATATTTGGGATATTTCGAAAACTGCAGGGGAGTTTGTGCAAAATGTGACTCACTGCCGCTTTCAGTACATGGCATATGTTAGGTATAAAAAGTCGTAATATCATGCTGCGAAAACGTGCATTGAGCCAGAATTTGGCTCCAAAATATGGCTCAGGCCTCGAATTTGGGATGCTTGGGATATTTTGAAAACTGCAGGGGAGTTTGGGACAAATATGACCAGTACTTATATCTTTTCAATACTTGGCATATGTTGGGTATAAAAAAGTCGCAATTTCAAACTGCGAATACGTGCAGAGAGCCAGAATTTGGCTGCAAAATATGGCTCAGGCCTCGAAATTTGGATATTTGGGATATTTCAAAAACTGCAGGGGAGTTTGTGCAAAATGTCACTCACTGCCGCTTTCAGGACTTGGCATATGTTGGGTATAAAAAGTCGTAATTTCAAACTGCGAATACGTGCAGAGAGCCTTAATTTGGCAACAAAATATGGCTCAGGCCCTAAAATTGAGATGTTTTTGATATTTTGAAAACTGCATGGGAGTTTGTGCAAAATGTGACTCATTGCCACTTTCAGTACTTGGCATATGTTGGGTATAAAAAAGTCGCAATTTCAAACTGCTAATACGTGCAGAGAGCCAGAATTTGGATCCAAAATATGGCTCAGGCCTCGAAATGTGGATATTTTGTATATTTTGAAAACTGCAGGGGAGTTTGTGCAAAATGTGACTCACTGCCGCTTTGAGGACTTGGCATATGTTGGGTATAAAAAGTCGAAATGTCAAACGGCGAATACGAGCATAGTGCCAGAATTTGGCTCCAAAATATGGCTCAGGCCTCGATATTGGGATGTTTGGGATATTTTGAAAACAGAAGGAAGGTTTGGGACAAATGTGACCAAACGATGCTTTAAGTACTTGGCATATGGTGGGTATAAAAAAGTAGCAATTTCAAACTGCGAATACGTGCAGGGAGCCAGAATTTGGCTCCAATATATGGCTCAGGCCTCGAAATTGGTGTATTTAGGATATTTCGAAAAACTGCCGGGGAGTTTGTGCCAAATGTGACTCACTGCCGCTTTCAAGACTTGGCATATGTTGGGTATAAAAAGTCGTAATTTCAAACTGCGAATACGTGCAGAGAGCCTGAATTTGGGTTAAAATATGGCTCCGGCCTCGAAATTGGGATGTTTGGGATATTTTGAAAACTGCAGGGGAGTTTGAGCAAAATGTGACTCATTGCCGCTTTCAGTACTTGGAATATGTTGGGTATAAAAAGTCGTAAAATCAAACTGCGAATATGTGCAGAGAGCCAGAATTTGGCTCCAAAATATGGCTCAGGCCTCGAAATTGGGATGTTTGGGATATTTTGAAAACAGAAGGAAGGTTTGGGACAAATGTGACCAAACGCCGCTTTCAGTACTTCGCATATGTTGGGTAAAAAAAATTCGTAATTTCAAACTACGAATACGTGCAGAGAGACAGAATTTGGCTCCAAAATATGGCTCATGCCTCGAAATTGGGATATTTGGGATATTCTGAAAACTGCAGGGGGGATTGGGACAAATGTGACCAAACGCCGCTCCAAGGACATGGCATATGTTGGGTATAAAAAAGTCATAATTTCAAACTGCGAATACTAGGAGAAAGCCAGAATTTGGCTCCAAATTATGTCTCAGGCCTCGAAATGGAATGTTTGGGATATTTTTAAAAATGCAGGGGAGTTTGGAACAAATATGACCAAACATCGCTTTCAGTACTTGGCATATGTTGGGTATAAGAAAGTCGAAATTTCAAACTGCGAATACGTGTAGAGAGCCAGAATTTGGCTGCAAAATAAAGCTCAGGCCTCGAAATTGGGATATTTGGGATATTTCGAAAACTGCAGGGGAGTTTGTGCAAAATGTGACTCACTGCCGCTTTCAGTACATGGCATATGTTGGGTATAAAAAGTCGTAATATCATACTGCGAAAACGTGCATAGAGCCAGAATTTGGCTCCAAAATATGGCTCAGGCCTCGAATTTGGGATGCTTGGGATATTTTGAAAACTGCAGTGGAGTTTGGGACAAATATGACCAGTACTTATATCTTTTCAGTACTTGGCATATGTTGGGTATAAAAAAGTCGCAATTTCAAACTGCGAATACGTGCAGAGAGCCAGAATTTGGCTGCAAAATATGGCTCAGGCCTCGAAATTTGGATATTTGGGATATTTCAAAAACTGCAGGGGAGTTTGAGCAAAATGTCACTCACTGCCACTTTCAGGACTTGGCATATGTTGGGTATAAAAAGTCGTAATTTCAAACTGCGAATACGTACATAAAGCCTGAATTGGCTCCAAATTATGGCATGGGCCTCGAAATTGGGATGTTTGGTATATTTTGAAAACTGAAGGGGGGTTTTGGACCAATGTGACCAAACGCCGCTTTCAGTACTTGGCATATGTTTGGCATGAAAAGTCGCAATTTTAAACTGCGAATACGTGCAGAGAGCAAGAATTTGGCTCCAAATTATGGCTCAGGCCTCGAAATTGGGATGTTTGAGATATTTTTAAAACTGCAGGGGAGTTTGTGCAAAATGTGACTCACTGCCGCATCCAGTACTTGACATATGTTGGGTACAAAAAGTCGAAATATCAAACTGCGAATACGTGCATAGAGCCAGAATTTGGCTCCAAAATATGGCTCAGGCCTCGAAACTGGGATATTTAGGATATTTTGAAAACTGCAGGGAGTATTGGGACAAATGTGACTAAACGCCGCTTTCAGTACTTGGCATATGTTGGGAATAAAAAATAGGCAATATCAAACTGCAAATACGTGCAGAGAGCCAGAATTTGGCTCCAAAATATGGCTCAGGCCTCGAAATTAGGATATTTGGGATATTTCAAAAACTGCAGGGGAGTTTGTTCAAAATGTGACTCACTGCCACTTTCAGCACTTGGCATATGTTGGGTAAAAAAAGTCGAAAATTCAAACTGCGAATACGTGCAGAGAGCCTGAATTTGGCTCCAAAATATGGCTCAGGCTTCGAAATTGGGAAGTTTGGGATATTTTGAAAACTGCAGGGGAGTTTGTGCAAAATGTCACTCACTGCCACTTTCAGGACTTGGCATATGTTGGGTATAAAAAGTCGTAATTTCAAACTGCGAATACGTACATAAAGCCAGAATTTGGCTCCAAATTATGGCATGGGCCTCGAAATTGGGATGTTTGGTATATTTTGAAAACTGAAGGGGGGTTTTGGACCAATGTGACCAAACGCCGCTTTCAGTACATGGCATATGTTTGGCATGAAAAGTCGCAATTTTAAACTGCGAATACGTGCAGAGAGCCAGAATTTGGCTACAAATTATGGCTCAGGCCTCGAAATTGGGATGTTTGAGATATTTTAAAAACTGCAGGGGAGTTTGGGACAAATATGACCAGTACTTATATCTTTTCAGTACTTGGCATATGTTGGGTATAAAAAAGTCGCAATTTCCAACTGCGAATACGTGCAGAGAGCCAGAATTTGGCTGCAAAATATGGCTCAGGCCTTGAAATTTGGATATTTGGGTTATTTCGAAAACTGCAGGGGAGTTTGTGCAAAATGTCACTCACTGCCGCTTTCAGTACTTTGCTTATGTTGGGTATAATAAGTCATGAATTTCAAACTGCGAATACGTGCAGAGAGCCAGATTTTGGCTCAAAACTATGGCTCAGGCCTCGATATAGGGATGTTTGGGATTTTTTGAAAACTGCAGGAGGAATTGGGACAAATGTGACCAAACAATGCTTTCAGAACATGGCATATGTTGGGTATAAAATTCGCAATTTCAAACTGCGAATACGTGCAGAAAGCCAGAATTTGGCTCCAAATTATGGCTCAGGCCTCGAAATTGAGATGTTTGGGATATTTTGAAAACTGCAGGGGAGTTTGGGACAAATATGACCAAACGTCGCATTCAGTACTTGGCATATGTTGGGTATAAGAAAGTTGAAATTTCAAACTGCGAATACGTGCAGAGAGCCAGAATTTGGATGCAAAATATAGCTCAGGCCCCGAAATTGGGATATTTGGGATATTTCGAAAACTGCAGGGGAGTTTGTGCAAAATGTGACTCACTGCCGCTTTCAATACATGGCATATGTTGGTTATAAAAAGTCGTAATATCAAACTGCGAAAACGTGCATAGTGCCAGAATTTGTCTCCAAAATATGGCTCAGGCCTCGAATTTGGGATGTTTGGGATATTTTGAAAACTGCAGGGGGGATTGGTTCAAATGTGACCCAACGCTGCTTTCAGTACTTTGCATATGTTGGGTATAAAAAAGTCGCAATTTCAAACTGCGAATACTAGGAGAAAGCCAGAATTTGGCTCCAAATTAAGTCTCAGGCCTCGAAATGGAATGTTTGGGATATTTTGAAAACTGCAGGGGAGTTTGGAACAAGTAAGTAAGTAAGTAATTATCAAAAGAAGGCACCAAACCGGGAAGGCTATGTAGCACCATCAAATACGCAAAATAATCAGAGGGCGCTAAATATCACCAAGGATGCCAATACGAGAACAAAAACGCATAAGGCGAACGATATCAAAAGTATCCGAGTCACCAAGAATTCTATCGAGGGACAGGTGACCGCGAGGGGCGGTCGGAAAGCAAGACATACGCTCGTCCTGGAAGTCAGGACATTCAAGAAGGACATGCACGACCGTAAGAGGGACAATGCAACTAGGACAATAAGGAGCAGGGCGGCGCTCCATCAAGTGACCATGGGTTAAGTGAGTATGGCCAATACGCAACCTCGCCAGAGCTGTTTCCCACCGCCGGTTACGGTGGAAGGAGGACTGCCACGAGGAAACACAACATTAAAGAGTACGTAGCTTGTTACCAGTAACAGACAACCAAGAAGCCTGCCAACGGGTAAGGACTGAGGAATGGATAACCGGGTAAAAGTCGGAATACGGAATGCCCTTACGAGAGACGGGACAAGAGCGGACAGCTTCCTTGGCGGCAGCATCCGCACGCTCATTTAAAGACACACCAATATGGCTGGGAACCCAACAAAACTCAACCGACTTAAATTTACTATGAACGAGAAACAGCCAATGCTGGATCTCGACAACCACTGGATGAACTGGATTAAAGGACCCGAGAGCCATGAGGGCACTACGAGAGTCAACAACAACTACAAAGGAAGACTGACAACGAGAAAGTAGGAGACGAAGAGCATAGAGAATAGCATAAAGTTCCGCTGTAAAGATGCTAGTCTCTGGAGGCAAGTGACACATATAAGTGCGATCAGGAAAAACAACAGAGTAGCCAACACCGTCCGCTGACTTAGACCCATCGGTGAAGACAGAAACGGAGCGGGAGTGAGAAGAAAAGTGCTCGAGGAAAAGGCGTTTTAGAACCGTAGGAGGGGTAAAAGCTTTAGTGATACGGGTCAAGGAAGTACAAAACCGCGGAAGAGGGACCCTCCACGGGGGCAAAGAAGGAACAACACGAGGAGAAACATCAGAAATACGAACGGAAAGAGAATCCTGCAGGCGAGATAACCGGACAGAAAGAGGGAGGTGGTGAAGAGGAACAGGAACCGCAGGAGGGGTAAAAGTTAAAGCACGACAGAGGCGAGAGGAAGGATGTTGCAAGGACCGCGCAAGATAACGAAGACAGTAGCGATCACGGCGGTCCTGGAGAGACAGGAAGCCAGTGTCAACATACAAGCTAAGGACGGGAGTCGAACGAAAGGCACCAGAACTGAGGCGCAACCCAGTATGGTGCAAAGCATCAAGACGGCGAAGAGTAGAAGGAGAAGCAGACGAGTAAGCAGGGCAACCATAATCGAGCTTAGACAGGACGAGAGAAGAATGTAAAGCAAGGAGAGTGCGCCTATCTGCCCCCCAAGAAGTATGGGACAAGACCCGAAGGAGGGTAAGGGCCTTAGAGCACTCAACACGGAGGTAAGAGATATGGGGAGACCAAGACAAACGAGTGTCAAGGAATAACCCCAAAAGCTTCGCGGAATCTTTGTATTCAAGGGGATGACCATAAAGTGACAAAGAGGGACGAAGAACAACCCGTTTCCGCGTAAATGTCATGGCACAAGTCTTAGAAGTAGAGAACTTGAAGCCATGATCAGTGGCCCAAGACGACACGGCATCAATTGCAAGTTGAAGCCGGCGTTGAAGGAGAGGCGAATCATCACCCTGACAACAAAGGGTAAGATCATCGACATAGAGAGCGGAGAAGACACCAGAAGGAAGAGAGGAAAGAAGACCATTGAGGGCAACCAGAAAAAAAGTAGTGCTCAGAACACTACCCTGGGGCACACCTTCGTATTGCTGAAAAGAGGGAGAGAGAGCGGTACCAAGGCGCACCCGAAAGGAACGACGAGAGAGGAAGCTGCGGAGAAAGAGAGGGAGATGACCACGAAGGCCAAAAGAATGAAGTTGAGATAGGATATGATAACGCCAAGTGGTGTCGTAAGCCTTTTCCAGGTCAAAAAGGACGGCAACAACGGAGGTCTTCGCAGCAAAAGCAGTACGAATATAGACCTCCAAGTTCACCAGGACATCTGTCGTGCTGCGGCACTTGCGGAAACCAAATTGAGAAGGGGAGAGGAGGTGATGGTGTTCCAGGAACCACATCAGACGAACGTTAACCATACGTTCAAAAAGTTTGCAGACACAACTTGTGAGAGCAATAGGGCGAAAGTCCTTAGGGGAAGTACCCAGAGACCCCGGTTTGCGAACAGGGAGGAAAACGGCATCGAGCCAGTCCTCAGGGACTGACGACGACTCCCAGATCCGATTATACAGACTCAGTAAATACTGAGACGTGCTCGGAGGGAGATGGCGAAGCATCTCATAATGAATACCATCGGAGCCCGCCGCCGTAGAACCGCAGAGGGCCAGAGCAGAACGAAGTTCAGAGAGAGAGAAGGGATCATTATAGGGAAGCTGAAGATGAGTGCAGAAATCTAAAGGACGAGACTCAAGGACAGGTTTACGAAGAAGGAAAGATTGGGGAAGATGAAGACCAGAGCTAACAGAAGAAAAGTGGGAACCCAGTTCGGAAGCGACCTGCAACGGGTCCGCCACAAGAGTATCATGGAGGTGAAGGACCGGTGAAACATCGGGAACGAACTTACCCGCTATCTTGCGGATACGCTTCCAGATCTGGGCCAGAGGGGTTTCGGACGTAATTGTTGAGACATAAGATGCCCAACATTCACGTTTAGCCGTACGGATGGCCCTACGGGCCACCGCACTCGCTTTCCGAAAGAAAAGAAAAGAATCGGTCGTCTGCCTACGGCGGTGCCTCTTCCAGGCTGCACGCTTACAGCGGACAGCCCGAGCACAGTCCGCATTCCACCAGGGAACGCACTTCCGTGGACCCCGAGAGGAAGAGCGAGGAATAGAGCGGAGGGCAGCGTTGAAGACAGTGTCATGAAAAAGGAGGAGAGCGCGAGAGAGAGGCAGAAGGGAGAGGTCAGAGAGAGCAGCACCGAGGGTAAATAGGGTCCAGTCTGCCTTAGCAAACTGCCACCTAGGGAAAGAGAGGGAAGGGCGAAAAGAGAAAAAGGAAACAAGGATGGGGAAATGATCACTTCCATGGAGGTCATCAAGAACCTGCCACGTGAAATCTAAGTAAAGAGAAGAAGAGCAGAGAGAAAGATCAAGACAAGAAAGGGTGCGAGTCCGAGAGTCCAAATGAGTGGGCTCACCAGAATTCAGAAGAGACAGGGAAGAAGATAGGAGAAACGGCTCAAGGAGGCGACCCCGGGTATTCGTCAGAACGTCACCCCAAAGAGAATGACGACAATTGAAGTCACCCAGCAGGAGCACAGGCTCCGGCAAGGAGTCTAGGAGGTGTTTGAAATCAGGAAGAGAGAGCGGGACACTCGGGGGGAGATAAATGGAACAAACTGTGTACCATTTCCCCACAAAGATACGAGCAGCAGAACAATGGAGAGGCGAAGGAAAAAGTAAAGGAACAAAGGGAACATCTGCACGAATCAAGAGAGCAGAAGAATTAGAAGCCCCAGCAATGGCTGGGGGGGGGGGGGGGAGAGAAAGGAATAGCCACGAAACGACCAGGACGAGCACCAAGCATTGGCTCCTGGAGACAGACACAAAGGGGCGAAAACCGCGAAATCAGAAGTTGGAGTTCGAGGAAATTGGCGTAATAACCTCGAACGTTCCATTGAAGAATGGACAACGACGGGAAGAGAAAGGACAAAAACAGAGAACAAGGAAGAAACAAAGGCGAAAGAGCAACAGAGCACGTTAAAGAATATCAGGGTCGGGATCAGGGTCAGCAAAGTCAGGGTTAGGGGGCATGGGTAAACTGAGCAAAGACGGAGGGAAGGAAACGGGAGAACAGATCAGAGGTGGGCGGGCGGGGTCCGGAGGAGGAGGAGGAAGAGGAGGAGACAACGGAGAGGAGCAGTCAAGGACAGCAGTAGGAAGAGGGAGAGTAGGAAGAGGGGGAGTAGAAAGAGGGGAGCGCACCCCAGCAAGAGCAGCAACCGAAAGGGAAGCAGGGGTCAAAGAAACCTCCATAGCAGGAACAGGGGGCGCAACCACTGAAACGGGAGGGGAAGGAGCAACAGAGCCAGAAGTAGGAGCTAAGGAAGAAAGCGAAGCCTTCTTACCCGCCGGGGAAGAGGAAGGAGAGGAGCCAGGCTTACGCTTCTGACTTAAAGAGACAGGTGTCCCAGCAACTACGTACCGGGCAACGGATTCCAGTGTCTCAACAGGAGAAGCCGAACGAGAGCACACACGACGGCCGTTAGGAGAGCGATGGACATCCGCCTGCACCGACAGGCGGCGGGGAGAGCCGATAGATGGAGGAAGAGGATGGGAAGGAGGATCGGAGGGGGACGAGGAAGAAGACACAGGAGACATGACAGACCGGGTTGAAAAAAGGGGAACCCCAGACAGAGGACCAGGAGGGGGACCCCTCGGGAAAGAACTCAAAGGAACAGAGGAGGGGGCAGTGGGCGTATCAGGGTCCAAGGCCCGGAAACGGTTGAGAGTCTGAGGAAGGGGGGAAGGACGAGGAGAGGAAGAGCGCAACACGCGAGCGTAAGAGATGTTAGTGTAGAGGGAACCACATTCAAAGTGCCCGCCAAGGAGACATTTTACAGTATAGGCAGGGCTGTGCCCTGATTAGTGGACGACGACGGCGCACGGCCTACCCGCGCGGCAGCCCGCGCAGGCCGAGTGGGCCAGATTTGAACTGCATGTAACCCAACGCGGACGACGCCTGCCCGGCACCACTGGCACTTAGGATATGTGCCCATAGGACCCCTAAGAGGCATTGACTCCCTCTGTCCTACCCTTCCTGAGGAGCCTAGACTTGCTCCACCTACCCTACCAGCCCTTCCTCTCCCTACGACGACAGTTCCAGGTGAAATATTACTGTACTATTGTTGTAACACGTGGGTCACCTCTACATTGGCGCAGTGAGTAAACGTTCCCACGCGGTGATCAAGAGGACCTCGCCAAGATATCTGCATCATCGTTCTGCCGACTTCAGTCAAGACGTCTTAGATAGTGTTCAACGGTTCCAGTCTCGAATTACTGGCTTTGGTTGCACCATAGATGTTCTTCGGTTTGTTGTTCAATAGCGGTGCCCATGATATTTCAACCCCTGTTTTTTTTGTGCATATGTTTTATTCCACATCTCGTGCAATCCCCCAAGATTCTCCATAAGTTCCAGTTATCAGTGTTTTATACGGATTATTTCTCCGGATTTGTTGCATTTTATTGTCTTGTCCCCCAAGCACCGATTCCCGCGGCCCCCAAGTTCTTTGAAGAAGGGGAGACGAGTACCACCATTCACACGGAATACGGGCCACCGTTCATGAGCATACCCGACCTGTATTGTTTACGAATCCGCTCGCGGAGGATTTCAGGCTGTCGTTCCCGAGCGCATCCGTCTCCAGTGTGTTTACTACAGCGACGCTGGTCCCAGCTCTGCAGGGTGCTTGCTACAGGTCTGTTATTTTCTCATCTCTACTGTTAACTAGACGTAACCTGTTCTAGGCTTTCTACAGAAGTAACGGCTCAAGGGGAAGAGATACATTAAGTGAGCCAGTGAGTTTGTGTTCATACCAGATTTAAGGTGGATGGTGATCCGCCCTGCACACAGTTCCACACGTTCACCTGAAAAAAGTGTTTTTGAGAACCCTCAGCCCAGTGCTTATGAAAATCAAGCACATTGCTTGTCAAAGTTCCTCAAAGTGCCTGCCATATCAGATTTTCCAGCTTTGCAAGTGCAGTAAGTGCCCAGTTTTTGTCTAAGCCTCAAGGGATTTAGGTACCAATTAAGTGTGCAGTGTTTTATGTTGCTTGAAACCCACCTGGCCCCATCATTTACATTATTGACTGTGCAGTGCTTATTTTTCCTTGTGGAACATTTATCCCTATCTCTGAACATTGGAACCTTAAGTGTGGCCATTGGTGTCTTGTGTTTTTTTTTTTTTTTTGTTGTTGTATACATGTGAGGTGCCTGGCCCCAGATCTAAGGCTTATTACCAGGTGTGGCACGATATATCAGAGCTTTAACTTTCGACACCAGCACAATGGCTCTAATCAAGATAAACTCTGCTTCGGCTGCTGAGCTGCAGCTGCTACCGGGTGTAGGAGATAAATTGGCCGCTCGCATTATCAAGTTTCGGCATCGCCACGTGATCACGGAGGACAACATTTATGATATCAACCGCCTTCGGGCCAAACCCGAGTTGATGGCTGCTATATCGTTTGAGGTGGACCCGTCCCAACAGGGCCCCGGGCCCTTAGGTCAGGGGGCAGGAAGTCGTTCATCGTCCTCGTCCAGCGAAACGGGAACCCGCCACTCCTCTAGGGGTGCCGCCAGCAGCAGCCAACGTGGACGTCGACCTCAGTCACCAGCTTACTCCAGGGCTAGTGGCCAGCAAGGTACTCGGCAGGGGAGCCCCTCCCGCCATCGATCGGCTCGATCAAGGAGACGGACAGCTCGACACTCGTCACACAGCTCTCTGACTTCCGATTCGGATGCCTCTCTATCCCGCAGCAGGCGGACAGGTTATCGCCAACAGAAAGAGACCTTCCGCACACCACCTCGGGCGTTGGACTATGACGGGAAGTCAGATTGGGCCACCTTCTACCGCCGTTTCACGTCTTATGCCTCGGAAAAGGACTGGAGCGGACCTACGTTATTGACACAGTTAGGGTGGTGCCTCAAGGGTAAGGCAAGTGATTTTTACAATTACTTACTGGACAGAGAACCGTCGATCGATTATAATCGCATGATGCATAAGATGATCAAGCGATTTGGCGATAGGGAAGTTCTGGATGTAGCCATGATGAAGTTTAACCAGGCTCAGCAGGAACCAGAAGAGGATATCGCTGATTGGGCAGATAGGGCCCATCACTTGGCTCATCGGGCCTACAAACATGTGCCACGATGGGAAGTGGAACAAATCGCAGTAATGAGATTTGGCCAGGGATTACAGGATAAGAGTCTGGCAGGATACATTTCCAATGCGAGGAACTCCTCCATGGAGGAGGCTATCGATCGGGCCCAAACCTTCCAGCACAATGCCATAGCGATCCACGGTTCCTCAGGTTCCAAAGGATACGACTCCCATCACCGAGTGCCCCAAGGTCCAGCAGTGCGAGTGAATGCAGTGGGAAGGTACTCCCAGTATGAGCGGCCACCCAGGAGTAATGACGCTTCTCGGCGCTCGACACTCGCCCTTCCCAGCTCCCCAGGCACGTCACCGGCTACCAGCTCTTCAGGTTTTGGAATCAACACTTGCCGACCATCGAGTGCGGGCTCGCATCCTTTATCTTCCAGGGGCGTGGAGGCGAAGTTGGACACCTTGGTAGCAGGTATCTCAGAGACCAACGGGAGATTGGACCAGGTGTGTGAGAGTTTGAGGCACCTTACAGTTGCTCTTATGTCACCACAGCATCGCCGTAGCCCATCCCCTAGGCGACCTGTTCAGTGCTACAGGTGTGGGAAAGAGGGTCATTTTGCTCGGGACTGTGAGGAATCCGAAAGGGATGAGGAAGCAGTCCGCCAGCACGGGGACACCTCGGGCAACAGGCCACATGTTTCATTCAAGGACCAGAATTCGTCTTTAAACGCTGCCGGGTCGGCTCATTCGGTCTAAATCCGACCCAGTGCATAACAGGCCAAGGAGGGGCATCGGAGCAAGATGCTGACCAGATATTGTCTAGAGGTGTGGAAGACATCTCGGCTCACACTGACAGGGGGGACATGGACATTAGCACATCAGACACATACAACCAGCAGAGTTTGGTTATGCTAAGTGAGAACTCGTCAAGTGAGGCTCCTTCAGGAATCCAATGCAGGACAAAAGTGGCAATTCGGGACCATGCCACTACTGAACAAACAGGTCTGGATCAGGAAGCAAAGCAAAATTCTCACAGGAAGTGGGGCCCGTTAAGACACAATGTGGAAAGGAGGGCTCAGAAGAAAATAAAGAATGAACTAGCATTTGGTCAGTTCTTGGAAGGCATAGATCCAATTGCTTTCCCTTGGGATCCTGGGGGTGAGATGTGGGAAGAGGGTTGCTCTGTCAAAGGACTCACATTCAAGGAGCAGCGCTTCGGTGCGAGGAATATTGTTAGGACAGAGTAAATTCCTAAGAGTGAAGCTGAAAAGAAAAAAAAAAGAAAAAAGGAAAGGGAATAGTGTAGTGTATGCAATGTTGAAACAGTTCGTGTATAGTGCAAAGATAATACGGGTAATAATCGTAATGTTCGTGTACAGTGCAAAGATAATACGGGTAATAATTGTAATAGGACCCATTCATGAAACCAGACTTTTTTACAAAAAAGACATGTTGTATATAGTGAAACGTTTTCCCTCCAACATACCCATTGTTCTATAGGGACGGGAGGAGTGTAGAGGGAACCACATTCAAAGTGCCCGCCAAGGAGACATTTTACAGTATAGGCAGGGCTGTGCCCTGATTAGTGGACGACGACGGCGCACGGCCTACCCGCGCGGCAGCCCGCGCAGGCCGAGTGGGCCAGATTTGAACTGCATGTAACCCAACGCGGACGACGCCTGCCCGGCACCACTGGCACTTAGGATATGTGCCCATAGGACCCCTAAGAGGCATTGACTCCCTCTGTCCTACCCTTCCTGAGGAGCCTAGACTTGCTCCACCTACCCTACCAGCCCTTCCTCTCCCTACGACGACAGTTCCAGGTGAAATATTACTGTACTATTGTTGTAACACGTGGGTCACCTCTACATTAGTATAAGGCGGTAGCCGGCGAACCTGGCGCCTCGCCTCAGGAAAAAACAAAGCAGCAGAGGGCACCATGCCCAAACCTCCAGCACTTATTACAAAGTCGAGGAGAAGGAATATACTCCTGGACAGAGCACCTAGCACCAGCAAGAATGACAGAGGATGGAAGGGTCCTACCATCAAAGGTGATCTTCACAACGCGAAGGGGTTGACGGCGACGACCACGAGGGGGACGAGTAAACGAGTCAACCTGGAGGACAGAATGGCCTTGGGCATCAAGGATATGCCGAATATCATCGTCGCAATCCTGCAGATTCCGAACACCGGTTGCAACATGGGGTGGGAGGAGAATAGTGCCAACACTGGAATTCATCTGAACGTTCTTGGAGACCCGAACAGGGATCTCGCCAAGGCAAGATAAGGCAGCCAAGCGGGAAGCCGCATCCTGAGAAGGAGCAGCAACGACACGTGTACCGAGACGAGTGGGGTTGAAAGTAACACACGCATCCACGGAATCTACAAGATGCCGATGGAGGGAGAAATCGTCAGGAGGCGCAGAATCAAGAGGGAGGAGATCAAAGTATTTGGCCCATGAAGCAGGACCAAACAAGGCCTGATACGCATCAGCACGGGAAGGAATCGAGCGAGTGCGGTTGGGGCGCGAACGGCGTTGAGAACCCCTAGAGAGAGAGGGGTCAAAAGGCGCAGTAGTCACAACGAAAGACTTAGCCACACCAGGGGACGAAGTGGTCACCACCGGGGGCTGGAGGCTCGACCCAACCTCAGAGGAGGGAGGGGAGCTGGGGGAAGAAGTCAGGACGGTCAAAGGAGGAGCAAGGTCGGGGCCCAACGCAGCGGGAGCTACAGAGCCTGGTCTTCCAATACAGGCCGACTCGGGGGCTTGGTCGCCCACCCCACGAGCCTGAGAGGGTACAACGGAAACATTCAACGACATAGAGACGAAAAGTGACAAATTCATCCACGAATGTGCCCACATACCCACCATGGAGCCACAATTAGAGGCAGGACACCCAACAGGAAGCTATCGCTGATCATGCCGGGGCCCCCTAGGGGTGCGTCGTGAGTATACGCCCCACAAACGCCACCTTAAGAACCGTCAGTCCGTCGAGATCGGGTTCAGCGACGAAAGGGGGATTGACAATAAAAGGTTCCCCTCGCTCGAGACGTCGGGTACTACAGTTCTACGGGTGCAAGAGTATGCCTCCTCAAGCACCCGGGCGTCAAAATAGAAGAAGTCCAAAGAAATAATCCAAAACAAGCAAAAGGTCGGCAGGAAACGACAAGCAGATAGGAGAAGAGGGGGGAGAAAAACGAAACATAAGGAAAAGGAAAAGCGATCCGGCACAATTGGAGAAGACAGCAGCAGGAGTGCAAGGCCAGAAAAGGACAGAGGACTGCCCAACGGAGCATCACACTCCGGCAGCCGTCCACAGAGCCCCCTCACGACGCCAACGGGCCGGAAGGGGAGGGGGGTTTGGAACAAATATGACCAGTACTTATATCTTTTCAGTACTTGGCATACGTTGGGTATAAAAAAGTCGCAATTTCAAACTGCGAATACGTGCAGAGAGCTATAATTTGGCTGCAAAATATGGCTCAGGCCTCGAAATTTGGATATTTTGGATATTTCGAAAACGGCAGAGGAGTTTGTGCAAAATGTCACTCACTGCCGCTTTCAGGACTTGGCATATGTTGGGTATAAAAAGTCGTAATTTCAAACTGCGAATACGTGCATAAAGCCAGAATTTTGCTCCAAAATATGGCAAGGGCCTCGAAATTGGTTTGTTTTGTATATTTTGAAAACTGAAGGGGGGTTTGGGACCAATGTGACCAAACGCCGCTTTCAGTACTTGGCATATGTTTGGCATGAAAAGTCGCGATTTTAAACTGCGAATACGTGCAGAGAGCCAGAATTTGGCTCCAAATTATGGCTCAGGCCTCGAAATTGGGATGTTTGGGATATTTTAAAAACTGCAGGGGAGTTTGGGACAAATATGACCAGTACTTATATCTTTTCAGTACTTGGCATATGTTGGGTATAAAAAAGTCGCAATTTCCAACTGCGAATACGTGCAGAGAGCCAGAATTTGGCTCCAAAATATAGCTCAGGCCTCGATATTGGGATGTTTGGGATATTTTGAAAACTGCAGGAGGAATTGAGACAAATGTGACCAAACACCGCTTTCAAAACATGGCATATGTTGGGTTTAAAATTCATAAATTCAAACTGCGAATACAGCAGAGAGCCAGAATTTGGCTCCAAAATATGGCTCAGGCCTCGAAATTGAGATGTTTGGGATATTTTGAAAACTGCAGGGCAGTTTGGGACAAATATGACCAAACGTCGCTTTCAGTACTTGGCATATGTTGGGTATAAGAAAGTTGAAATTTCAAACTGCGAATACGTGCTTAGAGCAAGAATTTGGCTGCAAAATATAGCTCAGGCCTCGAAATTGGGATATTTGGGATATTTCGAAAACTGCAGGGGAGTTTGTGCAAAATGTGACTTACTACCGCTTGCAGGACTTGGCATATGTTGGGTATAAAAAGTCTTAATATCAAACTGCGAATACGTGAATAGAGCCAGAATTTGGCTCTAAAATAAGGCTCAGGGCCTCGAAAATGGGATATTTGGGATATTTCGAAAACTGCAGGGAAGTTTGTGCAAAATGTGACTGACTGCCGCTTTCAGGACTTTGCATATGTTGGGTAAAAAAGGCATAATATCAAACAGCGAATACGTGCATAAAGCCAGAATTTTGCTCCAAAGTATGGCTCAGGCCTCGAAATTGGGATGTTTGGGATATTTTAAAAACTGCAGGGAGGTTTGGGACAAATATGACCAAACACCGCTTTGAGTACTTGGCATATGTTGGATAAAAAAAATCGTAATATCAAACTGCGAATACGAGCAGAGAGCCTGAATTTGGCTCCAAAATATGGCTCCGGCCTTGAAATTGGGGTGATTGGGATATTTTGAAAACTGCAGGTGAGTTTGTGCAAAATGTGACTCATTGCCGCTTTCAGTACTTTGAGTATGTTGGGTATAATAAGTCGTAATTTCAAACTGCAAATACGTGCAGAGAGCCAGAATTTGGCTCCAAAATATGGCTCCGGCCTCGAAATTGGGGTGTTTGGGATATTTTGAAAACTGCAGGGGAGTTTGTGCAAAATGTGACTCATTGCCGCTTTCAGTACTTTGAATATGTTGGGTATAATAATTCGTAATTTCAAACTGCGAATATGTGCATTGAGCCAGAATTTAGCTACAAAATATGGCTCAGGCCTCGAAATTGGGATATTTGGGATATTTTGAAAACTGGAGGGGAGTTTGTGCAAAATGTGACTCTCTGCCTCTTTCAGTACTTAGCATATGTTGGGTATAAAAAGTCGTAATTTCAAACTGCGAATACGTGCAGAGAGCCTGAATTTGGCTCCAAAATATGGCTCAGGACTCGAAATTGGGATGTTTTGGATATTTTGAAAACTGCAGGGGGGATTGGGACAAATGTGACCAAACGCCGCTTTCAGTACTTTGCATATGTTGGGTATAAAAAAATAAAAAAAGAATTTGGCTGCAAAATATAGCTCAAGCCTCGAAATTGGGATATTTGGGATATTTCAAAAACTGCAGGGGAGTTTGTGCAAAATGTGACTCACTGCCGCTTTCAATACATGGCATATGTTGGTTATAAAAAGTCGTAATATCAAACTGCGAAAACGTGCATAGTGCCTGAATTTGGCTCCAAAATATGGCTCAGGCCTCGAATTTCGGATTTTTGGGATATTTTGAAAACTGCAGGGGAGTTTGGGACAAATATGATCAGTACTTATATCTTTTCAGTACTTGGCATATGTTAGGTATAAAAAAGTCGCAATTTCAAACAGCGAATACGTGCAGAGAGCCATAATTTGGCTGCAAAATATGGCTCAGGCCTCGAAATTTGGATATTTCGGATATTTCGAAAACTGCAGGGGAGTTTGTTCAAAATGTCACTCACTGCCGCTTTCAGGACTTGGCATATGTTGGGTATAAAAAGTCGTAATTTCAAACTGCGAATACGTGCATAGAGCCAGAATTTGGCTCCAAAATATGGCAAGGGCCTCGAAATTGGGATGTTTGGGATATTTTGAAAACTGAAGGGGGGTTTGGGACCAATGTGACCAAACGCCGCTTTCATTACTTGGCATATGTTTGGTATGAAAAGTCGCAATTTAAAATAGCGAATACGTGCAGAGAGCCAGAATTTGGCTCCAAATTATGGCTCAGGCCTCGAAATTGGGATGTTTGGGATATTTTGAAAACTACAGGGGAGTTTGGGCAAAATGTCACTCACTGCCGCTTTCAGTACATGGCATATGTTGGGTATAAAAATTCGTAATATCAAAATGAGAAAACGTGCATATAGCCAAAATTTGGCTTCAAAATATGGCTCAGGCCTCGAATTTGGAATGCTTGAGATATTTGGAAACTGCAGGGAGGTTTGGGACAATTGTGACCAAACGCCGCTTTCAGTACTTGGCATATGTTGGGTATAAAAAAGTAGCAATTTCTAACTGCGAATACGTGCAGAGAGCCAGAATTTTGCTCCAAAATATGGCTCAGGCCTCGAAATTGGGATGTTTGGGATATTTTGAAAACTGCAGGGGAGTTTGGGACGAATATGACCAAACGCCGATTTCAGTACTTCGCATATGTTGGGTATAAAAAAGTCGTAATTTCAAACAGCGAATACGTGCCGAGAGCCAGAATTTGTCTCCAAAATATTGTTCAGTCCTCGAAATTGGGATGTTTGGGATATTTAGAAAACTGCAGGGGAGTTTGTGCAAAATGTGACTCACTGCCGCTTTCAGTACTTGGCATGTGTTGGGTATAAAAATTCGTAATATCAAACTGCGAATACGTGCAGAGAGCCTGAATTTGGCTCAAAAATATAGTTCAGGCCTCGATATTGGGATGTTTGGGATATTTTGAAAACTGAAGGAAGGTTTGGGACAAATGTGACCAAACGCCGCTTTCAGTACTTCGCATATGTTGGGTATACAAAAGTCGAAATTTCAAAGTGGAAATATGTGCAGAGAGCCAGAATTTGGTGTCAAAATATGGCTCAGGCCTCGAAATTGGGATGTTTGGGATATTTTGAAAACTGAAAGGGAGATTGTGCAAAATGTGACTCATTGCCGCTTTCAGTACTTTGAGTATGTTGGGTATAATAAGTCGTAATTTCAAACTGCAAATACGTGCAGAGAGCCAGAATTTGGCTCCAAAATATGGCTCCGGCCTCGAAATTGGGGTGTTTGGGATATTTTGAAAACTGCAGGGGAGTTTGTGCAAAATGTGACTCATTGCCGCTTTCAGTACTTTGAATATGTTGGGTATAATAATTCGTAATTTCAAACTGCGAATATGTGCATTGAGCCAGAATTTGGCTACAAAATATGGCTCAGGCCTCGAAATTGGGATATTTGGGATATTTTGAAAACTGGAGGGGAGTTTGTGCAAAATGTGACTCTCTGCCTCTTTCAGTACTTAGCATATGTTGGGTATAAAAAGTCGTAATTTCAAACTGCGAATACGTGTAGAGAGCCTGAATTTGGCTCCAAAATATGGCTCAGGACTCGAAATTGGGATGTTTTGGATATTTTGAAAACTGCAGGGGGGATTGGGACAAATGTGACCAAACGCCGCTTTCAGTACTTTGCATATGTTGGGTATAAAAAAATAAAAAAAGAATTTGGCTGCAAAATATAGCTCAAGCCTCGAAATTGGGATATTTGGGATATTTCAAAAACTGCAGGGGAGTTTGTGCAAAATGTGACTCACTGCCGCTTTCAATACATGGCATATGTTGGTTATAAAAAGTCGTAATATCAAACTGCGAAAACGTGCATAGTGCCTGAATTTGGCTCCAAAATATGGCTCAGGCCTCGAATTTGGGATTTTTGGGATATTTTGAAAACTGCAGGGGAGTTTGGGACAAATATGATCAGTACTTATATCTTTTCAGTACTTGGCATATGTTAGGTATAAAAAAGTCGCAATTTCAAACAGCGAATACGTGCAGAGAGCCATAATTTGGCTGCAAAATATGGCTCAGGCCTCGAAATTTGGATATTTCGGATATTTCGAAAACTGCAGGGGAGTTTGTTCAAAATGTCACTCACTGCCGCTTTCAGGACTTGGCATATGTTGGGTATAAAAAGTCGTAATTTCAAACTGCGAATACGTGCATAGAGCCAGAATTTGGCTCCAAAATATGGCAAGGGCCTCGAAATTGGGATGTTTGGGATATTTTGAAAACTGAAGGGGGGTTTGGGACCAATGTGACCAAACGCCGCTTTCAGTACTTGGCATATGTTTGGTATGAAAAGTCGCAATTTAAAATAGCGAATACGTGCAGAGAGCCAGAATTTGGCTCCAAATTATGGCTCAGGCCTCGAAATTGGGATGTTTGGGATATTTTGAAAACTACAGGGGAGTTTGGGCAAAATGTCACTCACTGCCGCTCTCAGTACATGGCATATGTTGGGTATAAAAATTCGTAATATCAAAATGCGAAAACGTGCATATAGCCAAAATTTGGCTTCAAAATATGGCTCAGGCCTCGAATTTGGAATGCTTGAGATATTTGGAAACTGCAGGGAGGTTTGGGACAATTGTGACCAAACGCCGCTTTCAGTACTTGGCATATGTTGGGTATAAAAAAGTAGCAATTTCTAACTGCGAATACGTGCAGAGAGCCAGAATTTTGCTCCAAAATATGGCTCAGGCCTCGAAATTGGGATGTTTGGGATATTTTGAAAACTGCAGGGGAGTTTGGGACGAATATGACCAAACGCCGATTTCAGTACTTCGCATATGTTGGGTATAAAAAAGTCGTAATTTCAAACAGCGAATACGTGCAGAGAGCCAGAATTTGTCTCCAAAATATTGTTCAGTCCTCGAAATTGGGATGTTTGGGATATTTTGAAAACTGCAGGGGAGTTTGTGCAAAATGTGACTCACTGCCGCTTTCAGTACTTGGCATGTGTTGGGTATAAAAATTCGTAATATCAAACTGCGAATACGTGCAGAGAGCCTGAATTTGGCTCAAAAATATAGTTCAGGCCTCGATATTGGGATGTTTGGGATATTTTGAAAACTGAAGGAAGGTTTGGGACAAATGTGACCAAACGCCGCTTTCAGTACTTCGCATATGTTGGGTATACAAAAGTCGAAATTTCAAAGTGGAAATATGTGCAGAGAGCCAGAATTTGGCGTCAAAATATGGCTCAGGCCTCGAAATTGGGATGTTTGGTATATTTTGAAAACTGAAAGGGAGATTGTGCAAAATGTGACTCATTGCCGCTTTCAGTACTTTGAATATGTTGGGTATAATAATTCGTAATTTCAAACTGCGAATATGTGCATTGAGCCAGAATTTGGCTACAAAATATGGCTCAGGACTCGAAATTGGGATATTTGGGATATTTTGAAAACTGGAGGGGAGTTTGTGCAAAATGTGACTCTGCCTCTTTCAGTACTTAGCATATGTTGGGTATAAAAAGTCGTAATTTCAAACTGCGAATACGTGCAGAGAGCCTGAATTTGGCTCCAAAATATGGCTCAGGACTCGAAATTGGGATGTTTTGGATATTTTGAAAACTGCAGGGGGGATTGGGACAAATGTGACCAAACGCCGCTTTCAGTACTTTGCATATGTTGGGTATAAAAAAATAAAAAAAGAATTTGGCTGCAAAATATAGCTCAAGCCTCGAAATTGGGATATTTGGGATATTTCAAAAACTGCAGGGGAGTTTGTGCAAAATGTGACTCACTGCCGCTTTCAATACATGGAATATGTTGGTTATAAAAAGTCGTAATATCAAACTGCGAAAACGTGCATAGTGCCTGAATTTGGCTCCAAAATATGGCTCAGGCCTCGAATTTGGGATTTTTGGGATATTTTGAAAACTGCAGGGGAGTTTGGGACAAATATGATCAGTACTTATATCTTTTCAGTACTTGGCATATGTTAGGTATAAAAAAGTCGCAATTTCAAACAGCGAATACGTGCAGAGAGCCATAATTTGGCTGCAAAATATGGCTCAGGCCTCGAAATTTGGATATTTCGGATATTTCGAAAACTGCAGGGGAGTTTGTTCAAAATGTCACTCACTGCCGCTTTCAGGACTTGGCATATGTTGGGTATAAAAAGTCGTAATTTCAAACTGCGAATACGTGCATAGAGCCAGAATTTGGCTCAAAAATATGGCAAGGGCCTCGAAATTGGGATGTTTGGGATATTTTGAAAACTGAAGGGGGGTTTGGGACCAATGTGACCAAACGCCGCTTTCAGTACTTGGCATATGTTTGGTATGAAAAGTCGCAATTTAAAATAGCGAATACGTGCAGAGAGCCAGAATTTGGCTCCAAATTATGGCTCAGGCCTCGAAATTGGGATGTTTGGGATATTTTGAAAACTACAGGGGAGTTTGGGCAAAATGTCACTCACTGCCGCTTTCAGTACATGGCATATGTTGGGTATAAAAATTCGTAATATCAAAATGCGAAAACGTGCATATAGCCAAAATTTGGCTTCAAAATATGGCTCAGGCCTCGAATTTGGAATGCTTGAGATATTTGGAAACTGCAGGGAGGTTTGGGACAATTGTGACCAAACGCCGCTTTCAGTACTTGGCATATGTTGGGTATAAAAAAGTCGCAATTTCTAACTGCGAATACGTGCAGAGAGCCAGAATTTTGCTCCAAAATATGGCTCAGGCCTCGAAATTGGGATGTTTGGGATATTTTGAAAATTGAAGGAAGGTTTGGGACAAATGTGACCAAACGCCGCTTTCAGTACTTCGCATATGTTGGGTATACAAAAGTCGAAATTTCAAAGTGGAAATATGTGCAGAGAGCCAGAATTTGGCGTCAAAATATGGCTCAGGCCTCGAAATTGGGATGTTTGGGATATTTTGAAAACTGAAAGGGAGATTGTGCAAATTGTGACTCCCTGCTGCGTCCAGTACTTGGCGTATGTTGGTTGTAAAAAGTCGTAATATCAAACTGCTAATACGTGCATAGAGCCTGAATTTTGCTCCAAAATATGGATCAGGCCTCGAAATTGGGATATTTAGGTTATTTTGAAAAATGCAGGGAGGTTAGGGACAAATGTGACCAAACGCCACTTTCAGTACTTAGCATATGTTGGGTATAAAAAAGTCGCAATTTCAAACTGCGAATACCTGCAGAGAGCCAGAATTTCGCTCCAAATTATGACTGAGGCCTCGAAATTGGGATGTTTGGGATATGTTGAAAACTACAGGGGAGTTTGGAGCAAATATGACCAAACGCCGCTTTCAGGACTTAGAATATGTTGGGAATAAAAAGTCGTAATATCAAACTGCGAATACGTTCAGAGAGCCTGAATTTGGCTACAAAATATGGCTCAGGCCTTAAAATTGGGATGTTTTGGATATTTTGAAAACTGCATGGGAGTTTGTGCAAAATGTGACTCATTGCCGCTTTCAGTACTTGGCATATGTTGGGTATAAAAAAGTCGCAATTTAAAACTGCGAATACGTGCAGAGATCCAGAATTTGCCTCCAAAATATGGCTCAGGCCTCGAAATTGGGATATATATAATATTTCGAGAACTGCATGGGAGTTTGTGCAAAATGTGACTCACTGCCGCTATCAGGACTTGGAATATGTTGGGTATAAAAAGTCGTAATATCAAACTGCGAATACGTGCAGAGAGAAAGAATTTGGCTCCAAAATTTGGCTCAGGCCTCGAAATTGGGATGTTTGGGATATTTTCAAAACTGCAGGGAGGTTTGGGACAAATGTGACCAAACGCTGTTTTCAGTACTTGGCATATGGTGGGTATAAAAAAGTCGCAATTTCAAACTGCGAATTCGTGCAGAGAGCCAGAATTTGGCTCGAAAATATGGCTCAGGCCTCGAAATTGGGATATTTAGGATATTTCGAAAACTGCAGGGGAGTTTGTGCCAAATGTGACTCACTGCCGCTTTCAGGACTTGGCATATGTTGGGTATAAAAAGTCGTAATTTCAAACTGCGAATATGTGCAGAGAGCCTGAATTTGGCTCAAAATATGGCTCCGGCCTCGAAATTGGGATGTTTGGGATATTTTGAAAACTGCAGGGGAGTTTGAGCAAAATGTGACTCATTGCCGCTTTCAGTACTTCGCATATGTTGGGTATAAAAAAGTCGTAATTTCAAACTGCGAATACGTGCAGAGAGCCTGAATTTTGCTCCAAAATATGGCTCAGGCCACGATATTTGGATGTTTGAGATATTTTGAAAACTGCAGGGGGGATTGGGACAAATGTGACCAAACGCCGCTCTAAGGACATGGCATATGTTGGGTATAAAATTCGTAATTTCAAACTGCGAATACGTGCAGAGAGCCAGAATTTGGCTCCAAAATATGGCTCCGGCCTCGATATTGGGATGTTCGGGATATTTTGAAAACAGAAAGAAGGTTTGGGTCAAACGTGACCAAACGCCGCTTTCAGTACTTCGCATATGTTGGGTATGAAAAAGTCGTAATTTCAAACTGCGAATACGTGCAGAGAGCCAGAATTTGGCTCCAAAATATGGCTCTGGCCTCGAAATTGGGATGTTTGGGATATTTTGAAAACTGCAGGCGAGTTTGTGCAAAATGTGACTCACTGCCGCGTCCAGTACTTGGCATATGTTGGGTATAAAAAGTCGAAATTTCAAACTGCGAATACGTGCAGAGAGCCTGAATTTGGCTCCAAAATATGGCTCAGGCCTCAATATTGTTATGTTTGGGATATTTTAAAAACTGAAGGAAGGTTCGGGTCAAATGTGACCAAACGCCGCTTTCAGTACTTCGCATATGTTGGGTATAAAAAATTCGTAATTTTATACAGCGAATACGTGCAGAGAGCCAGAATTTGGCTCCAAAATATGGCTCAGGCCTCGAAATTGGGATGTTCGGGATATTTTGAAAACTGCAGGGGAGTTTGTGCAAAATGTGACTCATTGCCGCTTTCAGTACTTGACATATGTTGGGTATAAAAAGTCGTAATTTCGAACTGCGAATACGTGCAGAGAGCCAGAAATTGGCTCCAAAATATGGCTCAGGCCTCGAAATTGGGATATTTGGGATATTTTGAAAACTGCATGGGAGTTTGTGCAAAATGTGACTCATTGCCGCTTTCAGTACTTGGCATATGTTGGGTATAATAAAGTCGCAATTTAAAACTGCGAATACGTGCAGAGATCCAGAATTTGCCTCCAAAATATGGCTCAGGCCTCGAAATTGGGATATATATAATATTTCGAGAACTGCATGGGAGTTTGTGCAAAATGTGACTCACTGCCGCTATCAGGACTTGGAATATGTTGGGTATAAAAAGTCGTAATATCAAACTGCGAATACGTGCAGAGAGAAAGAATTTGGCTCCAAAATTTGGCTCAGGCCTCGAAATTGGGATGTTTGGGATATTTTCAAAACTGCAGGGAGGTTTGGGACAAATGTGACCAAACGCTGCTTTCAGTACTTGGCATATGGTGGGTATAAAAATGTCGCAATTTCAAACTGCGAATTCGTGCAGAGAGCCAGAATTTGGCTCGAAAATATGGCTCAGGCCTCAAAATTGGGATATTTAGGAAATTTCGAAAACTGCAGGGGAGTTTGTGCCAAATGTGACTCACTGCCGCTTTCAGGACTTGGCATATGTTGGATATAAAAAGTCGTAATATCAAACTGCGAATACGTGCATAGAGCCAGAATTTGGCTCCAAAAAATGGCTCAGGCCTCGAAATTGGGATGTTTGGGATATTTTTTAAAACTGTAGGGGAGATTGGGACAAATGTGTCCAAAGGCCGCTTTCAGTACTTGGCATATGTTGGGTATAAAAAAGTCGCAATTTCAAACTGCGAATACGTGCAGAGAGCCAGAATTTGGCTCCATAATATTCCTCAGGCCTCGAATTTGGGATATTTGGGATATTTTGAAAACTGCAGGGGAGTTTGTGCAAAATGTGACTCACTGCCGCTTTCAGTACTTGGCATATGTTGGGTATAAAAAGTCGTAATTTCGAACTGCGAATACGTGCAGAGAGCCAGAAATTGGCTCCAAAATATGGCTCAGGCCTCGAAATTGGGATATTTGGGATATTTTGAAAACTGCATGGGAGTTTGTGCAAAATGTGACTCATTGCCGCTTTCAGTACTTGGCATATGTTGGGTATAAAAAAGTCGCAATTTAAAACTGCGAATACGTGCAGAGATCCAGAATTTGCCTCCAAAATATGGCTCAGGCCTCGAAATTGGGATATATATAATATTTCGAGAACTGCATGGGAGTTTGTGCAAAATGTGACTCACTGCCGCTATCAGGACTTGGAATATGTTGGGTATAAAAAGTCGTAATATCAAACTGCGAATACGTGCAGAGAGAAAGAATTTGGCTCCAAAATTTGGCTCAGGCCTCGAAATTGGGATGTTTGGGATATTTTCAAAACTGCAGGGAGGTTTGGGACAAATGTGACCAAACGCTGCTTTCAGTACTTGGCATATGGTGGGTATAAAAAAGTCGCAATTTCAAACTGCGAATTCGTGCAGAGAGCCAGAATTTGGCTCGAAAATATGGCTCAGGCCTCGAAATTGGGATATTTAGGATATTTCGAAAACTGCAGGGGAGTTTGTGCCAAATGTGACTCACTGCCGCTTTCAGGACTTGGCATATGTTGGGTATAAAAAGTCGTAATTTCAAACTGCGAATATGTGCAGAGAGCCTGAATTTGGCTCCAAAATATGGCTCCGGCCTCGAAATTGGGATGTTTGGGATATTTTGAAAACTGCAGGGGAGTTTGAGCAAAATGTGACTCATTGCCGCTTTCAGTACTTCGCATATGTTGGGTATAAAAAAGTCGTAATTTCAAACTGCGAATACGTGCAGAGAGCCTGAATTTTGCTCCAAAATATGGCTCAGGCCACGATATTTGGATGTTTGAGATATTTTGAAAACTGCAGGGGGGATTGGGACAAATGTGACCAAACGCCGCTCTAAGGACATGGCATATGTTGGGTATAAAATTCGTAATTTCAAACAGCGAATACGTGCAGAGAGCCAGAATTTGGCTCCAAAATATGGCTCCGGCCTCGATATTGGGATGTTCGGGATATTTTGAAAACAGAAAGAAGGTTTGGGTCAAATGTGACCAAACGCCGCTTTCAGTACTTCGCATATGTTGGGTATGAAAAAGTCGTAATTTCAAACTGCGAATACGTGCAGAGAGCCAGAATTTGGCTCCAAAATATGGCTCTGGCCTCGAAATTGGGATGTTTGGGATATTTTGAAAACTGCAGGCGAGTTTGTGCAAAATGTGACTCACTGCCGCGTCCAGTACTTGGCATATGTTGGGTATAAAAAGTCGAAATTTCAAACTGTGAATACGTGCAGAGAGCCTGAATTTGGCTCCAAAATATGGCTCAGGCCTCAATATTGTTATGTTTGGGATATTTTAAAAACTGAAGGAAGGTTCGGGTCAAATGTGACCAAACGCCGCTTTCAGTACTTCGCATATGTTGGGTATAAAAAATTCGTAATTTTATACAGCGAATACGTGCAGAGAGCCAGAATTTGGCTCCAATATATGGCTCAGGCCTCGAAATTGGGATGTTCGGGATATTTTGAAAACTGCAGGGGAGTTTGTGCAAAATGTGACTCACTGCCGCGTCCAGTACTTGGCATATGTTGGATATAAAAAGTCGTAATATCAAACTGCGAATACGTGCATAGAGCCAGAATTTGGCTCCAAAAAATGGCTCAGGCCTCGAAATTGGGATGTTTGGGATATTTTTTAAAACTGTAGGGGAGATTGGGACATATGTGTCCAAAGGCCGCTTTCAGTACTTGGCATATGTTGGGTATAAAAAAGTCGCAATTTCAAACTGCGAATACGTGCAGAGAGCCAGAATTTGGCTCCATAATATTCCTCAGGCCTCCAAATTGGGATATTTGGGATATTTTGAAAACTGCAGGGGAGTTTGTGCAAAATGTGACTCACTGCCGCTTTCAGTACTTGGCATATGTTGGGTATAAAAAGTCGTAATTTCGAACTGCGAATACGTGCAGAGAGCCAGAAATTGGCTCCAAAATATGGCTCAGGCCTCGAAATTGGGATATTTTGGATATTTCGAAACTGCTGGGGAGTTTGTGCAAAATGTGACTTACTGCCGCTTTTAGGACTTGGCATATGTTGGGTATAAAAATTCGTAATATCAAACTACGAATACGTGCAGAGAGCCAGAATTTGACAAATCCTCAAGGGCCGGGACGAGGATTCGAACCTGCATCCGAGAGCATCCCAGACGCTGCCGTAATCGACTGAGCTACGACATGGTCAAAAGGAGTTGAAACCGAAGTTCTACTGAACTTACTGGATCCTGCAGCCTCTCCGAGGCACAAACCAGTGTAAGTGTAACAAGAATGTGAAGTTTTCTACGTCCATCTAGTTCCACCCGCTCCTCCCCAGAACTAGTCGTTAAATAAGCACTTTATCTTGACTCCTCTGATCCAACACTTGTCCACACGTGCCACACTCCTGAAAAAATATTTTTTACATATATTAAGGGCAAGTATAAGTAAGTAATTATCAAAAGAAGGCACCAAACCGGGATGGCTATGTAGCACCAGGGTAAGTATAAACAGTTTATTTCAAATACAATCGAGTAGCAAAATATAATTATGAATTTTAAGAACACTGGAACTAATCACTGGAAAAGGTGAAATTGCAATAGAGATTAATTACAGATTGTATCAACAATAGCGAGTAGGCAAGACTGATAAGACTGCAATAGCCTAACGGAATACATTTTTCTCTTGGACTCATGAGGCTATGGTTAAGCATCAATGTTCTTTTAAAGTTACATAAAAACACATTACCTTATTAGGGTCTTCCACTAAAACAAACCTTTAGCTAACCTTAGTTAAAAGTACTGTGTATTATTAACTTATATAGCTGTCTATTGGCCTAAATTATATAAATAACATGTTTAAATCCTCTTAAGTACAGTATATGGTCTCTGAGCACTAAACTAACGTTAGAAGCCTAGTGATTACATTGTCAAAAATGACCATTTACAGGTGAATTCATTTTACATCGCCTAGAAGTTATGATGTACCAGCCATTAATTAAAACATCACAGTTAATATAAAAACAATCCTTAAGAATAGTTAAACGAATCTTTGACATTAAACGAACAACATTGAATATTCAACTGTACGAGTCTCTGTTGTGGCCCCATCTGGCCTACTGTTTCCTAATATGGAAACCTCACTTCAAAAACACATCAATGATTTTCCGCTATGGAGAAAGTTCAAGACAGCAACAACAATCATGCCAGAACTTGTTCAACTGTCACTACCACGAATGTTTGAAGGACTAACACTATAAATGTTTAAATTTTTATAGATTTTGATAGATTAGCCCAGGGGTCTCCAAACTTTTCAATGTAAGGGCCACATTATATATTTCCCATATTTTTGCGGGCCGGAGGAATAAAAAATGAAAAAAAACAAAAAACAAATCATTGCCAGTAATTTAATTTCCTCAAATATTAAAGTATAAACATGGAAAAATTAAAACATATCTTTTTGGAAAAAATCAGGGTAAACTAAATAGATTCCTGCCTTTAGTTTTATGCAACCAAATTAGTGTGACGAATGATACTGTCGTTTTGACTTCAAAATTTTATTAAAATCAGGTTCCAGATTAGATGAGCCAAGTGTAAGAATTGATTTCAAGTGATCATCAGACAAATTTGCTCGATAGTTAGATTTCACATACTTCATTTTGGAAAAAGTTTGTTCACACAAGTATGTTGAACCAAAAATGGACACAAAACTACAAGCAAACTTTAGCAAATTTGGAAACTGATCTGGCTGCAGGCATTTATAAAACTCAATCAGATTTCCTTCTCTATACTTATCTTTTAGTTTGTCATCTGCCTGGAGATCAATAATTTCCATTTGAAATTGAGTTGGAAGATTTTCAGCATTGCAGTCAAATGGATTATGAAAGAGCCTGATTTCATTTGCTTTGGCATCAAGGTCAGCAAATCGCTTCTGAAACTGTTTTTTCAAATCTGAAATTATTTCATTTGCAAATGAAAAAGGAAATTCAACTTTACTTTCTGCATGAAATTTTTCACAACATGGAAAATGAGCAAAATTCTTAACCTTCACCCGGCCTTCAAGTAGGGCAAGTTTTGCTCTGAATGCCTTGACATGAACAAAGTAGTCACTGATCAAATTTGTTTTGCCTTGAAATTTCAGATTCAAGTTATTCATATGACCTGTCATATCTGCAAAAAATGCCAATTTCCAAATCCATTCGCATTCTGATAATAATGGCTGAGGGTTATTTTTCTCTGTGAGAAATAAATCAATTTCTAATCTGAGCTCAAAGAAATGCAGCAAAACCTTTCCACAACTAAGCCATCTAATTGCTGTATAATAAGGCAAGTTAACAAACTCCGCATCAATTTCTTTCAATAAATCACGGAACTGGCGATGGTTGAGTGCATGAGATCTAATGAAATTAACCACAGAAACAACAGGTTTCATGACACAAGACATATCAACATATTTTAGGCACAATGCTTGTTGATGGATAAGGCAATGCAGAAAAATGGGTTTTGAGAATCCTCCAACCTCACAAGCTGTTGTAATTTGCCCAACCAAACCCTTCTTTGTCCCAGACATATTCTTTCCTCCATCAATTGTCACACACTGCACTTGTTTCCATTCCAGGTTATATTCTGTCATAGTTTTACTTACTTCACTGAAAATGTCCTCTCTAGTTGTTGTGGTGTGCATGCTGTGAACTGATGCTAATTCTTGGCTCACATTAAATTCACTATCAACACCACGAATTAATACTAAGAGCTGAGAAGTATCACACACATCAGTTGATTCATCCAACGCAAGAGAATACCATCAAAATCTTTTTGTTTTTTCCTTTATTTGCCGATTTATGTCGCCTCCTAAATCTTCAATTCTACGAGCAACAGTATTTGACCCAAGACTTATCATTTTGAAGAGGTTTACTTTTTCTGGACATACCTCTCCTGCTGCTTCCACTATACACTCTTTTACGATACTACCATCAGTGAAAGGTTTTCCTTTTTTAGCCAACACATAGGCAACTTTGTAACCGGCTCTAGTTGAAGTTTCATTTTCAGATTTTTTCTTACTGAAAACAGCTTGTTGAGAATGCAGACTGTGCTGAAATGATTCAAACTTTTTAGTGCGTTCTGCTCCTGTGATGTGAGAATAACTTGAGCCATGTTTAGATTCATAGTGCCGACGAATATTGTATTCCTTCAGAACAGCAACACTGTCTCTACATATTTTGCATAAAGCTTTATCATTTGCTATCACAAAAAAGTACTTTATCTTCCATTCGTCATTGAACCGACGGCACTCACTGACCACTTTTTTTTTCTTTATCTTTTCCATATCTGAAAACATAAGGGTAAAATAAATGAAATAAATTCTACAGGAAAAAAACAGCTTGTATGTGGTGTTAAAAAGCATAGCATATTATTATAAAGTGGTAAATATTATGGCAACAGCTTTCGTTGATAAACTTAATGGTTACCATTTTAACTATTTTAAACATGCAATATTTTTGGCTACAATAGTATTATTGTTATTTTGTATAACTAAAATAAAGTCATTGTCAAAGTACAGAGAAAAGAATATTGCACAGTGTTTGTGCTCCCTGAAACGGAAGCAGCGAAGCCCCACTCGCCCTCCATCCCCACAATATACAGTTATACATAACTGATTGGTTGTAATGCACAACACATACCTACCAGTATTAGTATCTGTGCGTCACACTATCGAGAGAGAGGAAAACTGACTCTGGTTGAGCGCCACCAGTCAGCAGCCCCAGCTTTGAATAATTCTGCGATGCCATTTGTACGATAATTATTTTTTCAAGGCGACCACACAGGGATTTGTTTGGAGGGCCGGATGAAATTATGTGGCGGGCCGGATGTGGCCCGCGGGCCATAGTTTGGAGACCCCTGGATTAGCCTATAAATTTTAGTAGAAATTACCTACTTAATATTATCTGTTAGATTAAGGGCCTGCCCGAAGTGCTATGCGTACTAGTGGCTTTACAAGAATGTAAACACATAGTGCTATGTACTCCTTGTCACCTGTCTTCTTAAATTAGCGTCGCTTTTGGCCGATTACCCGTATGGCCGAATATGGACGTAATTTGAAAATGAAAACAAAATGAAAATAAATTTGGGATTTTTTTTTTTCAACAACAATAAGTTAAGGGTCCTCTGATAGGTTAGGTGGGCAGGAAATTCTCATAAAGTTTCAAAACATTATGAAAAATGTTAATGGAAAGAATCCTCTTCTAAGCTTGCCGAGTAAGCCGGACGACTCAAACAGAAAACGGAACAGTGCATCACTTTTGGGAGTCGATTTCATTTGAAATTACGTCCAAATTTGGCCATAGCGCCGCGCATACCAGCCAAAAGTGACGTTAGTTTTAAGAGGACGGGTTGATCAGAAACCCAATATAACTTGTAGTTATATAAATAAATAAATAACAGCCGAGGCCTTTGTAATACTGACCCAGTTGGAGGTCATTAATACAGACCACTTCTCTAAAATGTCATATTTGACACAGACAGGCTGGACAACAGCTTCAAGCTCAACAAGCCACAATGTAACACAGAAAATAGATGTGTTGTTTC
This sequence comes from Procambarus clarkii, assembly GCF_040958095.1. Lineage (NCBI taxonomy): Eukaryota > Metazoa > Arthropoda > Malacostraca > Decapoda > Cambaridae > Procambarus > Procambarus clarkii. The sequence continues at coordinate 337,592 of NC_091218.1, read as the reverse complement.
CCCCATAGGATTATTAACCCATGAACCCGCTTAACCACTCAAGTCGTAAATGCCGAGTCATTCCTCTTGTTCACAATATACACAAGACAAATCCTCAATAAAATAAGGGGGGAGGGGAGTAGGAAGCCTGACCTTTGAAAAGGCGCTGCCGTCTTGTCCCCGTCGAGGCCACTGTAGATGGTTGCCCTTAGGTCAATTCATCTTAGGAGCCCTTCTCCTTCCATCATTCTGAATCATGCTCATCATACTAACCTGCACCCCCTCAATCACCCCTCCCCCACCATCTTCACACAATCTGTGGCCAAAATTTCGCGTTTCATTCAGATTTTCTTCAAAATATGTCGAAGATTTCTCTTTGGGTTGTTTTAAGGGGCCTGACAGCCGAGTGGACAGCGCTTCGGATTCGTAATCTTGAGGTTCCGGGTTCGATTCCCGGTGGAGACTGAAACAAATGGGCACTTTCTTTCACCCTAATGACCCTGTTTACCTATCAGTAAGTAAGTATCTGGGAGTTAGACAGCTGCTATGGGCTGCTTCCTGGGGATGTGTAAGAAAAAGAAGGCCTGGTCGAGGACCGGGCCGCGGGGGACGCTAAGCCCCGAAATCATCTCAAGATAACCTTAAGATTGCTGGCTAACTACTGGCATGGCTATTAAGGCCACCACAAGCGCCTTAATGACTTAACTAGCGGGTACACCTATGGCTGCCACCTGACAGTCACCTCTATATTTTGTCTGAATACATACAATATACAAAATATTAACGAATAACAACATGAAGTACACACCCCGAACAATCATTTCTATATTATGATTGATTAATGATATCTGTAACACATTTATTTTTTGCTCACTGGTAATCAACGTGACTCTTGCCTGGCGGCGGCTGGTCGACAAATGAACCACACGTTAAGAAGCGGAACCCCCAGACGCGCCACTCACCCTTACTTCACTATAATATCTAAAGTGTCAACCTCTAATACAGTTAAGCATCTGACCACCAGATGCGCTAATGTTCCCCTATTATTACGCTATCCATATAATGATTGTTCACATTATTCATTGTTGGAACGTGTAAATACATTCATGTTCTGTAATGACAGTGTCAGACCTCGAAGGAAGAATTGAAACACCCTTCTAAAGATGTATTATTAATTACGAAAATACTTAAGGAAATTCCTGTTTCAATTCTTCCTTCGTGGTCTGACACTGTCACATTTTCATCACGTGTTAATTGTCGTGATTTACACGCAGATTTTGTAGTGTATATACGACAACTTCAGGAAAGTAATGAGTAGCGGATTTAGTATAAACAATAATATATGCGTTTTGTTTTTAGTGCCAAATTATCTGGCAAATATACATTTGGAGATGTAGCTCAATCCTTCCTGTAGCCCAATCTTTCCTGTAGCCCAATCCTTCTTGTAGCCCAATCCTTCCTGTAGACCAATCCTTCCTGTAGCCCAATCCTTCCTGTAGCCCAATCCATCCTTCCAAATCCGATTTGTAATATAATATTATTGGAGGTGTTGTGGTTTCTGTTCTGGGTTCAGGATTGTACCTGGTCCAGGTGTCATCTTATGTCGCGTTTATTTCCTTGTTGCTATATCCGTTGTTCACCAACACTTCAGTTAACTTTCAAACTCCCTACTCACGTTGCTCCATTCTGAGCAGTGGTAAGGGCTCGACGAATATAAGTGTTTATAACACTGGCTTTGTGTCTTTCGGAGCACTCACTCCTACTGTTTAGGCATAATCCTATGTTTGTAGGCTTAGTATATACGCTACTGCTTAGAGATGCTCCTGTTAAATTGTGTGTTTATTTGTCTACTTATACTGAATCCTTTTAAAGTTTGTCTTAATCTGTCATTTGCATCAAACCTCATCCCTCCCACTTACCTGTTTCGCAGTGAGTTCTGCTAATCGTGGACTGCTGTTACGTAGCTCATTTGGCTTCATAATAGTTGGATGGCTGAAATAAAAAGGCGTCACTTAAACAGAGCAGAAATTTATGAGAATGATGTTCAGAAATACCAAATAGTTATTATTTTATCTGTAGAAAACAATGTCTTACAGACAGGGAAAAAAAATAAATTTAATGTAATGAAACATCATTTTCTTGGCGAGAGCCAGAGGCTCCCTGGAGCTATCCAGGCTGATATGGATGTATTAGATTTTGGCTTCAGTCAGTGTGATTGGAGTTCTACTGAACTGCAATCTTTAAGCAAATGAATTTCTTTTCACCCTCATTGTTTGCCGTGATCGCCAACATGGTATTTAGAAAAAGTTCATCTGCTGCTGACCTCTTGCTAAATCTCTCAACTAAGTGACATTTGACACTGGATGAATCATAGATCAGCTGTGTTGTTGATCTAAATATAGCAGGTGCATCTGAGTGGGTCTGGATTAGTAGGAAAGCATCACGCACTAGCCCCTATCAGTCACCATTCTGCAATATAAAAAAATCCCCCATGCTTTCCACATCACTGCTTTCCACATCACTTTTTTATACCCACCATATCCCAAGTTCTGAAAGCGGCGTTTGGTCATATTTGTCCCAATCCCCCCTGCAGTTTTCAAAATATCCCAAACATCTCAATTTCGAGGCCTGAGCCATATTTGGAGCCAACTTCTGGCTCTCTGCACGTATTCGCAGTTTGAAATTACGACTTTTTGTACCCAACATATGCCAAGTACTGAAAGCGGCAATGAGTCATATTTTGCGCAAACTCCCCTGCAGTTTTCAAAATATCCCAAATATTCGATTTTCGAGGCCTGAGCCATATTTTGGAGCCAAATTCTGGCTCTCTGCACGGATTCGCAGTTTGAAATTACGACTTTTTATACCCAAAATATGCCAAGTACTGAAAGCGGAAGTGAGTAACATTTTGAACAAACTCCCCTGCAGTTTTCAAAATATCCCAAACATCCCAATTTGGAGGCCTGAGCCATATTTTGGAGCCAAATTCTGGCTCTCTGCACGTATTCGCAGTTTGAAATTACGACTTCTTTATACCCAACATATGCAAAGTACTGAAAGCAGCGTTTGGTCACATTTGTCCCAAAACCCCCTACATTTTTCAAAATATCCCAGACATCCCAATTTCGAGGCCTGAGCCATAATTTGGAGCCAAATTCTGGCTCTATGCACGTATTCGCAGTTTGAAATTACGACTTTTTATACACAACATATGCCAAGTAATGAAATTGGCAGTGAGTCAAATTTTTCACAAACTCCCCTGCAGTTTTCAAAATTACCAAAATATCCAAAATTCGAGACCAGAGCCATATTTTTTGAGCCAAATTCTGGCTCTCTGCGCGAATTTGCAGTTTGAAATTACAAAATTCTTTATGCCTAACATATGCCAAGTACTGAAAGCGGCGTTTGGTCACATTTGTCCCAATCCCAACTGCAGTTTTAAAAATATCCCAAACATCTCAATTTCTAGGCCTGAGCCATATTTTGGAGCCAAATTCTAGCTCTCTGCACGTATTCGCAGTTTGAAATTACGACTTTTTATACCCAACTTATGCCAAGAACTGAAAGCGGCGTTTGGTCATATTTGTCTCAATCTCCCTTATAGTTTTCAAAATATCCGAAACATCCACATTTCGAGGCCTGAGCCATTTTTTTGGAGAAAAATTTTGGCTCTCTGCACGTATTCGCAGTTTGAAATTACGGCTTTTATATACCCAACATATGCCAAGTACTGAAAGAGGCGGCGAGTCACATTTTGCTCCACCCCCCCCCCCTCCCTGAGTTTACAAAATATCCGAAACATCCCAATTTCGAAGCCTGAGCCATATTTTGTATCCAAATTCTGGCTCTCTGATCGTATTCGCAGCTTGAAATTACGACTTTTTATACCCAACATACGCCAAGTCCTGAAAGCGGCAATGAGTCACATTTTGAGCAAACTCCCCTGCAGTTTCGAAATATCCCAAATATCCCAATTTCGAGGCCTGAGCCATAATTTGGGGCCAAATTCAGGCTCTCTGCACGTATTCGCAGTTTGAAATTACAAATTTTTATACCCAGCATATGCCAAGTACTGAAAGCGGCGTTTGGTCACATTTGTCCCAAACTTCCCTGCAGTTTACAAAATATCCCAAACATCCCCATTTCGAGGCCTGAGCCATATCTTGGAGCCAAATTCTGGCTCTCTTCACGTATTCGCAGTTTGAAATTACGATTTTTATACCCATCATATGCCAAGTACTGAAAGCGGCTTTTGGTCACATTTGTCCCCAACCTCCCTGCAGTTTTCAAAATATCCCAAACATCCCAATTTCGAGGCCTGAGCCATATTTTGGAGCCAAATTCTGGCTCTCTGCACGTTTTCTCAGTTTGATATTACGATTTTTTTTACCCAACATATGCCAAGTACTGAAAGCGGCAGTGAGTCACATTTTGCACAAACTCCCCTGCAGTTTTCAAATTATCCCGAACATCCCAATTTCGAGGCCTGACCCCTATTTTGGAGCCAAATTCTGGCTCTCTGCACGTATTCGCAGTTTGAAATTACGACTTTTTATACCCAATATATGCAGAGTACTGTAAGCGGCGTTTGGTCACATTTGTCGCAAACCCCCCTACAGTTTTCAAAGTATCCCAAACATCCCAATTTCGAGGCTCGAGCCATATTTTAGAGCCAAATTCTGGCCCTATGCACGTATTCGCAGTTTGAAATTACGACTTTTTATACCCAACATATGCCAAGTCCTGAAAGCGGCAGGGAGTCACATTTTGCAGAAACTAAACTGCAGTTTTGAAATATCCAAAATATCCCAATTTCGAGGCCTGAGCCATATTTTGGAGCCAAATTCAGGCTCTCTGCATGTATTCGCAGTTTGAAATTACAAATTTTTATACCCAGCATATGCCGAGAATTGAAAGCGGCGTTTGGTCACATTTGTCCCAAACCTCCCTGCAGTTTTCAAAATATCCCAAGTGTCCCAATTTTAAAGCCTGATCCATATATTTTGGAGCCAAACTCCGGCTCTCTGCACGTATTCGCAGTTTGAAATTACGACTTTTTATACGCAACATATGCCAAGTCCTGAAAGCGGCGTTTGGTCACATTTGTCCCAAACCTCACTGCAGTTTTCCAAATATCCCAAGTGTCCCTATTTTAAAGCCTGATCCATATATTTTGGAGCCAAACTCCGGCTCTCTGCACGTATTCGCAGTTTGAAATTACGAATTTTTATACCCAACATATGCCAAGTACTGAAAGCGGCAGTGAGTCATATTTTGCAAAAACTCCCCTGCAGTTTTCAAAATATCCCAAATATTTCAATTTCGAGGCCTGAGCCATATTTTGGAGCCAAATTCAGGCTCTCTGTATGTATTCGCAGTTTGAACTTACGACTTCTTTATACCCAACATATGCGAAGTACTGAAAGCAGCGTTTGGTCACATTTGTCCCAAAACCCCCTGCAGTTTTCAAAATATCCCAGACATCCCAATTTCGAGGCCTGAGCCATATTTTGGAGCAAAATTCTGGCTCTATGCACGTATTCCCAGTTTGAAATTACGACTTCTTTATACCCAACATATAAAGTACTGGTCTGGTCGTTTGGTCTGAAGTACTGAAAGCAGCGTTTGGTCACATTTGTCCCAAACTCCCCTGCAGTTTTCAAAATATCCCAAATATCCCAATTTCGAGACCTGAGCCATATTTTGGAACAAAATTCTGGCTCTCTGCGCGAATTGGCAGTTTGAAATTACGACTTCTTTATACCCAACATATGACAAGTACTGAAAGCGGCGTTTGGTCACATTTGTCCCAATCCCAACTGCAGTTTTAAAAATATCCCAAACATCTCAATTTCTAGGCCTGAGCCATATTTTGGAGCCAAATTCTAGCTCTCTGCACGTATTCGCAGTTTGAAATTACAACTTTTTATACCCAACATATGCCAAATACTGAAAGCGGCGTTTGGTCATATTTGTCCCAATCTCCCTTGCAGTTTTCAAAATATCCGAAACATCCACATTTCGAGGCCTGAGCCATTTTTTTGGAGCCAAATTCTGGCTCTCTGCACGTATTCGCAGTTTGAAATTGCGATTTTTTAATACCCAACATATGCCAAGTACTGAAAGCGGTGTTTGGTCACATTTGTCAAAATTCCCCCTGCAGTTTTCAAATATCCGAAACATCCCAATTTTGAGGCCTGAGCCATATTTTGGAGCCAAATTCTTGCTCTCTGCACGTATTCGCAGTTTGAAATTACGATTTTTTTAAACCAAACATATGCCAGGTACTGAAAGCGGCGTTTGGTCACATCTGTCTCAATCCCCACTGCAGTTTTCAAAATATCCCAAACGTCCCAATTTCGAGGCCTTAGCCATATTTTGGATCCAAATTCTGGCTCTCTGCACGTATTCGCAGTTTCAAATTACGACTTTTTTGTACCCAACATATGCCATGTACTGATAGCGGCGTTTGGTCACATTTGTCTCAATCCCCCCTGCAGTTTTCAAAATATCCCAAACATCCCAATTTCGAGGCCTGAGCCATATTTTGGAGAAAACTCTAGCTCTCTTCACTTATTCGCAGTTTGAAATTACGAATTTTTATACGCAACATATGCCAAGTCCTAAAAGCGGCGTTTGGTCACATTTGTCCCAAACCTCACTGCAGTTTTCCAAATATCCCAAGTGTCCCAATTTTAAAGCCTGATCCATATATTTTGTAGCCAAGCTCCAGCTCTCTGCACGTATTCGCAGTTTGAAATTACGAATTTTTATACCCAACATATGCCAAGTACTGAAAGCGGCAGTGAGTCATATTTTGCAAAAACTCCCCTGCAGTTTTCAAAATATCCCAAATATTTCAATTTCGAGGCCTGAGCCATATTTTGGAGCCAAATTCAGGCTCTCTGTATGTATTCGTAGTTTAAACTTACGACTTCTTTATAACCAACATATGCGAAGTACTGAAAGCAGCGTTTGGTCACATTTGTCCCAAAACACCCTGCAGTTTTCAAAATAACCCAGACATCCCAATTTCGAGGCCTGAGCCATATTTTGGAGCAAAATTCTGGCTCTATGCACGTATTCGCAGTTTGAAATTACGACTTCTTTATACCCAACATATAAAGTACTGGTCTGGTTGTTTGGTCTGAAGTACTGAAAGCAGCGTTTGGTCACATTTGTCCCAAACTCCCCTGCAGTTTTCAAAATATCCCAAATATCCCAATTTCGAGACCTGAGCCATATTTTGGAACCAAATTCTGGCTCTCTGCGCGAATTCGCAGTTTGAAATTACGACTTCTTTATACCCAACATATGACAAGTACTGAAAGCGGCGTTTGGTCACATTTGTCCCAATCCCAACTGCAGTTTTAAAAATATCCCAAACATCTCAATTTCTAGGCCTGAGCCATATTTTTGAGCCAAATTCTAGCTCTCTGCACGTATTCGCAGTTTGAAATTATGACTTTTTATACCCAACATATGCCAAATACTGAAAGCGGCGTTTGGTCATATTTGTCCCAATCTCCCTTGCAGTTTTCAAAATATCCCAAACATCCATATTTCGAGGCCTGAGCCATTTTTTTGGAGCCAAATTCTGGCTCTCTGCACGTATTCGCAGTTTGAAATTGCGATTTTTTTATACCCAACATATGCCAAGTACTGAAAGCGGAGTTTGGTCACATTTGTCAAAATCCCCCCTGCAGTTTTCAAAATATCCCAAACGTCCCAATTTTGAGGCCTGAGCCATATTTTGGAGCCAAATTCTGGCTCTCTGCACGTATTCGCAGTTTGAAATTACGACTTTTTTAAACCAAACATATGCCATGTACTGAAAGCGGCGTTTGGTCACATTTGTCTCAATCCCCCCTGCAGTTTTCAAAATATCCCAAACATCCCAATTTCGAGGCCTGAGCCATATTTTGGAGCAAAACTCTAGCTCTCTTCACATATTCGCAGTTTGAAATTACAATTTTTTATACCCAACATATGCCAAGTACCAAAAGCGGCAGTGAGTCACATTTTGCACAAACTCCCCCTGCAGTTTTTTAAAATATCCCAAACATCCCAATTTCCAGGCCTGATTCATATTTTGGAGCAAAATTCTGGCTCTCTGAACGTATTCGCGGTTTGAAATTACGACTTTTTATACCCAACAAATGCTAAGTACTGAAAGCGGCGTTTGGTCACATTTGTCCCAAACCTCCCTGCAGTTTTCAAAAATATTCAAAACATGCTAATTTCGAGGCCTGAGTTATATTTTAAAGGCAAATTCTGGCTCTCTGCACGTTTTCGCAGATTGAAATTACGACTTTATATACCCAACATATGTCAAGTACTGAAAGCGGCGTTTGGTCACATTTGTCCCAAACCTTCCTGCAGTTTTCAAAATATCCCAAACATCCCAATTTCGAGGCCTGAGCCATATTTTGGAGCCAAATTCTGGCTCTATGCACGTATTCGCAGATTGAAATTACGACTTTTTATACCCAACATATGCCAAGTCCTGAAAGCAGCAGTGAGTCTCATTTTGCACAACCTCCCCTGCAGTTTTCGAAATATCCCTAATATTCCAATTAGGAGGCCTGAGCCAAGTTTTAGAGCCAAATTCAGCTCTCTGCACGTATTCGCAGTTTAAAATTGCGACTTTTTTATACCCAACCTATGAGAAGAACTGAAAGTGGCAGTGAGTCACATTTTGCGCAAACTCCCCTGCAGTTTTCAAAATATCCCAAGTGTCCCAATTTTAAAGCCTGATCCATATATTTTGGAGCCAAACTCCGGCTCTCTGTACGTATTCGCAGTTTGAAATTACGACTTTTTATACCCAACATATGCCAAGTACTGAAAGCGGCAGTGAGTCATATTTTGCAAAAACTCCCCTGCAGTTTTCAAAATATCCCAAATATTTCAATTTCGAAGCCTGAGCCATATTTTGGAGCAAAAATCTGGCTCTATGCACGTATTTGCAGTTTGAAATTACGACTTCTTTATACCCAACATATAAAGTACTGGTCTGGTCGTTTGGTCTGAAGTACTAAAAGCAGCGTTTGGTCACATTTGTCCCAAACTCCCCTGCAGTTTTCAAAATATCCCAAATATCCCAATTTCGAGACCTGAGCCATATTTTGGAGCCATATTCTGGCTCTCTGCGCGAATTCGCAGTTTAAAATTACGACTTCTTTATACCCAACATATGCCAAGTACTGAAAGCGGCGTTTGGTCACATTTGTCCCAATCCCAACTGCAGTTTTAAAAATATCCCAAACATCTCAATTTCTAGGCCTGAGCCATATTTTGGAGCCAAATTCTAGCTCTCTGCACGTATTCGCAGTTCGAAATTACGACTTTTTATACCCAACATATGCCAAATACTGAAAGCGGCGTTTGGTCATATTTGTCCCAATCTCCCTTGCTGTTTTCAAAATATCCCAAACATCCACATTTCGAGGCCTGAGCCATTTTTTTGGAGCCAAATTCTGGCTCTCTGCACGTATTCGCTGTTTGAAATTGCGATTTTTTTATACCCAACATATGCCAAGTACTGAAAGCGGTGTATGGTCACATGTGTCAAAATCCCCCCTGCAGTTTTCAAAATATCCCAAACATCCCAATTTTGAGGCCTGAGCCATATTTTGGAGCCAAATTCTGGCTCTCTGCACGTATTCGCAGATTGAAATTACGACTTTTTTAAAGCAAACATATGCCAGGTACTGAAAGTGGCGTTTGGTCACATTTGTCTCAATCCCCACTGCAGTTTTCAAAATATCCCAAACATCCCAATTTCGAGGCCTGAGCCATATTTTGGATCCAAATTCTGGCTCTCTGCACGTATTCGCAGTTTCAAATTACAACTTTTTTGTACCCAACATATGCCATGTACTGAAAGCGGCGTTTGGTCACATTTGTCTCAATCCCCTCTGCAGTTTTCAAAATATCCCAAACATCCCAATTTCGAGGCCTGAGCCATATTTTGGAGCCAAATTTTGGCTCTCTGCAGGTATTCGCACTTTGAAATTACGACTTTTTATACCTAACATTTGCCATGTTCTGAAAGCGGTGTTTGGTCACATTTGTCCCAATCCCCCCTGCACTTTTCAAAATACCCCAAACATCTCAATTTCGAGGCCTGAGCCATATTTTGGAGCCAAATTTTGGCTCTCTGCACGTATTCGCAGTTTGAAATTACGACTTTTTATACCCAACATATGCTAAGTACTGAAAGCGGCGTTTGGGCACATTTGTCCCAAACCTCCCTACAGTTTTCAAAAATATTCCAAACATGCTAATTTCGAGGCCTGAGCCATATTTTGGAGCCAAATTCTGGCTCTCTGCACGTATTCGCAGATTGAAATTACGACTTTATATACCCAACATATGACAAGTACTGAAAGCGGCGTTTGGTCACATTTGTCCCAAACCTTCCTGCAGTTTTCAAAATATCCCAAACATCCCAATTTCGAGGCCTGAGCCATATTTTGGAGCCAAATTCTGGCTCAATGCACGTATTCGCAGTTTGAAATTCCGACTTCTTATACCCAACATATGCCAAGTACTGAAAGTGGCGTTTGGTCACATTCGTCCCAAACCTTCCTGCAGTTTTCAAAATATCCCAAACATGCTAATTTCGAGGCCTGAGCTATATTTTGGAGCCAAATTCTGGCTCTCTGTTCGTATTCGCAGTTTGCAATTACGACTTTATATACTCAACATATGCCAAGTACTGAAAGCGGCGTTTGGTCACATCTGTCCCAAACCTCCTTGCAGCTTTCAAAATATCCCAAACATCCCAATTTCGATTCCTGAGCCATATTTTGGATCCAAATTCTGGCTCTTTGCACTTATTCGCAGATTGAAATTACGCCGTTTTATACCCAACATATGCCAAGTCATGAAAGCGGCAGGTTATCTCTTGAGGTTAGGTTATCTTGAGATGATTTCGGGGCTTTTAGTGTCCCCGCGGCCCGGTCCTTGACCAGGCCTCCACCCCCAGGAAGCAGCCCGTGACAGCTGACTAACACCCAGGTACCTATTTTACTGCTAGGTAACAGGGACATAGGGTGAAAGAAACTCTGCCCATTGTTTCTCGCCGGCGCCTGGGATCGAACCCAGGACCACAGGATCACAAGTCCCGCGTGCTTTCCGCTCGGCCGACCGGCTCCCCTACTCCCCTACTCCCCGACTCCCGGCAGTAGGTCACATTTTGCACAAACTCCCCTGCAGTTTTCGAAATGTCCCAAATATCCCAATTTCGAGGCCTGAGCAATATTTTGGAGCCAAATTCTGGCTCTCTGCACGTATTCCCAGTATATAATTACGACTTTTTAATACCCAACATATGCCATGTACTGAAAGCGGCGTTTGGTCACATTTGTCCCAAACCTCCTTGCAGTTTTCAAAATATCCCAAACATCCCAATTTCGATGCCTGAGCCATATTTTGGAGTCAAATTCTGGCTCTCTTCACATATTCGCAGTTTGAAATTACGATTTTTTATACCCAACATATGCCAAGTCCTGAAAGCGACAGTGAGTCACATTTTGCACAAACTCCCCTGCAGTTTTCAAAATATCCCTAACATGCTAATTTCAAGGCCTGAACAATATTTTGCAGCCAAATTCTGGCTCTCTGCACGTATTCGCAGTGTGAAATTTCGACTTTTTATACCCAACATATGCAATTACTGAAAGCGGCGTTTGGTCACATTTGTCCCAAACCTCCCTGCAGTTTTCAAAATATCCCAAACATCCCAATATCGAGGCCTGAGCAATATTTTGGAGTCAACGTCTGGCTCTCTGCACGTATTCACAGTTTGATATTACGACTTTTTATACCCAACATATGCCAAGTACTGAAATTGGCAGTGAGTCACATTTTGCACAAACTCCCCTGCAGTTTTCAAAATATCCCAAACATCCCAATTTCGTGGCCTGAGCCATATTTTGTAGCCAAATTCTGGCTCTCTGCCCCTTATTCTCAGTTTGAAATTACGACTTTATATACTCAACTTATGCCAAGTACGGAAAGCGGCGTTTGGTCAAATTTGACCCAATCCCCCTTGCAGTTTTCAAAATATCCCAAATATCCTAATTTCGAGGCCTGATCCATATTTTGGAGCCAAAATCTGGGTCTCTGCATGTATTTGCAGTTTGATATATCGAATTTTATACTCAACATATGCCAAGTACTGAAAGGGGTGTTTGGTCACATTTGTCCCAATCCCAACTGCAGTTTTCAAAATATCCCAAAAATCTCAATATCGAGGCCTGAGCCATATTTTGGAGCCAAATTCTGGCTCTCTGCACGTATTCGCAGTTTGAAATTCCGACTTCTTATACCCAACATATGCCAAGTACTGAAAGCGGCGTTTGGTCACATTTGTCCCAAACCTCCATGCAGTTCTCAAAATATCCCAAACATGCTAATTTCGAGGCCTGAGCCATATTTTGACGCCAAATTCTGGCTCTCTGCACGTATTCGCAGTTTGAAATTACGAATTTATATACTCAACATATGCCAAGTACTGAAAGCGGCATTTGGTCACATTTGTCCCAAACCTCCCTGCAGTTTTCAAAATATCCCAAACATCCCAATTTAGAGGCCTGAGCCATATTTTGGATCCAAATTCTGGTTCTATGCACGTATTCGCAGTTTGAAATTACGACTATTTATACCCATCATATGCCAAGTACTAAAAGCAGCAGTGAGTCACATTTTGCACAAACTACCCTGCAGTTTTCAAAATATCCCAAATATCTACATTTCGAGGCCTGAGCCATGTTTTGGAGCCAAATTCTGGCTCTCTGCACTTTTTCGCAGTTTGAAATTACGACTTTATATACTCAACATATGCCAAGTACTGAAAGCGGCGTTTGGTCAAATTTGTCCAAAACATAACTGCCGTTTTCAAAATATCCCAATATCCCAATTTCGAGACCTGAGCTATATTTTGGAGTCAAATTCTGGCTCTATGCACGTATTCGCAGAATGATATTACGACTTTTTATACCCAACATATGCCAAGTCATGAAAGCAGCAGTTAGTCACATTTTGCACAAACTCCCTTGCAGTTTTCGAAATATACCAAATATCCCAATTTCGAGGCATGAGCCATGTTTTGGAGCCAAATTCTGGCTCTCTGCACGTATTCGCAGTTTGAAACTGCGACTTTTTTATACCCAGTATATGCCAAGTACTGAGAGCGGCGTTTGGTTACATTTGTCCCAAACCTCCCTGCAGTTTTCAAAATATCCCAAACATCCCAATTTCGAAGCCTGAGCCATATTTTGTAGCGAAATTCTGGCTCTCTGCACGTATTCGCAGTTTAAAATTACGACATTTTTATACCAAACATATGCGAAGTACTGAAAGCGGCGTTTAGTCATATTTGTACCCAGCCCCCTGCAATTTGCAAAGTATCTGAAACATACCAATTTCGAGGCCTGAGCTGTATTTTGGAGCCAAATTCTGGCACTATGCACGTATTCGCAGTTTGAAATTACGACTTTTTAAGCCAAACATATGCCAAGTCCTGAGAGCGGCATTGAGTCACATTTGTCTCAATCCCCCCTGCAGTTTTCAAAATATCCCAAACCACTCAATTTCAAGGCCTGAGCCATATTTTGGAGCCAAATTCTGGCTCTATGCACGTATTCGCAGTTTGAAATTAAGACTTTTTATACCCAACATATGCCAAGTACTGAAAGCGGCGTTTGGTCACATTTGTCCCAAACCCCCCTGCAGTTTTCAAAACATCCCACACATCCCAATTTCGAGGCCTGAGCCATATTTTGGAGCCAATTTTCTGGACCTCTGCACGTATTCGCAGTTTGATATTACGACTTTTTATACCCAACATATGCCAAGTACTGAAAGCGGCAGTGAGTCACATTTTGCACAAACTCCCCTGCAGTTTTCAAAATATCCCAAACATCCCAATTTCGAGGCCTGAGACATATTTTGGAGCCAAATTCTCTCTCTATGCACGTATTCGCAGTTTGAAATTACTACTTTTTATACCCAACATACGCCAAGTACTGAAAGCGACGTTTGATCACAATTCCCAAACCCCACTGCAGTTTTCAAAATATCCAAAACATCCCAATTTCGAGGTCTGAGCCATATTTTGTAGTCAAATTCTTGCTCTCTGTACGTATTCGCAGTTTGAAATTACGACTTTTTATGCCCAACATATGCTAAGTACTGAAAGCGGCGTTTGGTCACATTTGTCCAAAACCCCCCTGCAGTTTTCAAAATATCCCAAACACTTCTCATTTCGAGGCCTGAGCCATATTTTGGAGCCAAATTCTGGCTCTCTGCATGTATTCGCAGTATGATATTATGACTTTTTATACCCATCTTATGCCAAGTACTTAAAGCGGCGTTTGATCACATATGTCCCAAACCCCCCTGCAGTTTTTAAATATCCCAAACATCAAAATTTCGAGACATGAGCCATATTTTGGAGCCAAATTCTGGCTCTATGCACGTATTCGCAGTTTAAAATTACGACTTTTTATACCCAACATATGCCAAGTCCTGATAGCGGCAGTGAGTCACATTTTGCACAAACTCCCCTGCAGTTTTGGAAATATCCCAAATATCCCAATTTCGGGGCCTGAGCCATATTTTGGAGCCAAATTCTGGCTTTCTGCATGTATTCGCAGTTTGAAATTACAACTTTTTATAACTAACATATGCCAAGTACTGAAAGCAGCGTTTGGACACATTTGTCCCAAACCTACCTGCAGTTTTCAAAATATCCCAAATATCCCAATTTCGAGGCCTGAGCCATATTTTGGAGCCAAATTCTGGCTCTCTGCACGTATTCGCAGTATGATATTACGACTTTTTATACCCAACATATGCCAAGTACTGAAAGCGGCGTTTGGTCACATTTGTCCCAAACCCCCCTGCAGTTTTCAAAACATCCCAAACATCCCAATTTCGAGGCCTGAGCCATATTTTGGAGCCAATTTTCTGGACCTCTGCACGTATTCGCAGTTTGATATTACGACTTTTTATACCCAACATATGCCAAGTACTGAAAGCGGCAGTGAGTCACATTTTGCACAAACTCCCCTGCAGTTTTCAAAATATCCCAAACATCCCAATTTCGAGGCCTGAGACATATTTTGGAGCCAAATTCTCTCTCTATGCACGTATTCGCAGTTTGAAATTACTACTTTTTATACCCAACATACGCCAAGTACTGAAAGCGACGTTTGATCACAATTCCCAAACCCCACTGCAGTTTTCAAAATATCCAAAACATCCCAATTTCGAGGACTGAGCCATATTTTGTAGTCAAATTCTTGCTCTCTGTACGTATTCGCAGTTTGAAATTACGACTTTTTATGCCCAACATATGCTAAGTACTGAAAGCGGCGTTTGGTCACATTTGTCCAAAACCCCCCTGCAGTTTTCAAAATATCCCAAACACTTCCCATTTCGAGGCCTGAGCCATATTTTGGAGCCAAATTCTGGCTCTCTGCACGTATTCGCACTTTGAAATTACGACTTTTTATACCCAATATTGGCCAAGTTCTGAAAGCAGCGTTTGGTCACATTTGTCCAAAACCCCCCTGCAGTTTTCAAAATATCCCAAACATCCCAATTTCGAGGCCTGAGCCATATTTTGGAGCCAAATCCTGGCTCTATGCACATATTCGCAGTTTGAAATTACGACTTTTTATGCCAAACATATGCCATGTCCTGGGAGCGGCATTAAGTCACATTAGTCCCAATCCCCCCTGCAGTTTTCAAAATATCCCAAACATCTCAATTTCGAGGCCGTATCCATATATTGGAGCCAATTTCTGGCTCTCTGCGCATATTCGCAGTTTGAAATTACGACTTTTTATACCCAACATATGCCAAGTAATGAAAGCGGCGTTTGGTCACACTTGTCCTAAACCTCCCTGCAGTTTTCAAAATATCCCAAACATGCTAATTTCGAGGCCTAAGCCATATTTTGGAGCCAAATTCTGGCTCTCTGCACGTATTCGCAGTTTGAAATTACGACTTTTTTATACCCAACATATGCCATGTACTGAAAGCGGCGTTTGGTCACATTTGTCTCAATCCCCTTTGCAGTTTTCAAAATATCCCAAACATCCCAATTTCGAGGCCTGAGCCATATTTTGGAGTCAAATTCTGGCTCTCTTCACATATTCGCAGTTCGAAATTACGATTTTTTATACCCAACATATGCCAAGTACTGAAAGCAGCAGTGAGTCACATTTGTCCCAAACCTCCCTACAGTTTTCAAAATATCCCAAACATGCTAATTTCGAGGCCTGAGCTATATTTTGGAGGCAAATTCTGGCTCTCTGCACGTATTCCCAGTTTGAAATTGCGACTTTATATACTCATCATATGCCAAGTACTGAAAGCGGCGTTTGGTCAAATTTATACCAAACCTCCCTGCAGTTTTCCAAACATCCCAATATCCCAATTTCGAGGCCTGAGCCATATTTTGGAGCCAAATTCTGGCTGTATGCACGTATTCGCAGATTGAAATTACGAATTTTATACCCAACATGTGCCAAGTCATGAAAGCGGCAGTGAGTCACATTTTGTACAAACTCCCCTGCAGTTTTCGAAATATCCCAAATATCCTAATTTCGAGGCATGAGCCATGTTTTGGAGCCAAATTCTGGCTCTCTGCACGTATTCGCAGTTTGAAACTGCGACTTTTTTATACCCAGTATATGCCAAGTACTGAGAGCGGCGTTTGGTTACATTTGTCCCAAACCTCCCTGCAGTTTTCAAAATATCCCAAACATCCCAATTTCGAAGCCTGAGCCATATTTTGTAGCGAAATTCTGGCTCTCTGCACGTATTCGCAGTTTAAAATTACGACATTTTTATACCAAACATATGCGAAGTACTGAAAGCGGCGTTTAGTCATATTTGTACCCAGCCCCCTGCAATTTGCAAAGTATCTGAAACATACCAATTTCGAGGCCTGAGCTGTATTTTGGAGCCAAATTCTGGCACTATGCACGTATTCGCAGTTTGAAATTACGACTTTTTAAGCCAAACATATGCCAAGTCCTGAGAGCGGCATTGAGTCACATTTGTCTCAATCCCCCCTGCAGTTTTCAAAATATCCCAAACCACTCAATTTCAAGGCCTGAGCCATATTTTGGAGCCAAATTCTGGCTCTATGCACGTATTCGCAGTTTGAAATTAAGACTTTTTATACCCAACATATGCCAAGTACTGAAAGCGGCGTTTGGTCACATTTGTCCCAAACCCCCCTGCAGTTTTCAAAACATCCCACACATCCCAATTTCGAGGCCTGAGCCATATTTTGGAGCCAATTTTCTGGACCTCTGCACGTATTCGCAGTTTGATATTACGACTTTTTATACCCAACATATGCCAAGTACTGAAAGCGGCAGTGAGTCACATTTTGCACAAACTCCCCTGCAGTTTTCAAAATATCCCAAACATCCCAATTTCGAGGCCTGAGACATATTTTGGAGCCAAATTCTCTCTCTATGCACGTATTCGCAGTTTGAAATTACTACTTTTTATACCCAACATACGCCAAGTACTGAAAGCGACGTTTGATCACAATTCCCAAACCCCACTGCAGTTTTCAAAATATCCAAAACATCCCAATTTCGAGGTCTGAGCCATATTTTGTAGTCAAATTCTTGCTCTCTGTACGTATTCGCAGTTTGAAATTACGACTTTTTATGCCCAACATATGCTAAGTACTGAAAGCGGCGTTTGGTCACATTTGTCCAAAACCCCCCTGCAGTTTTCAAAATATCCCAAACACTTCTCATTTCGAGGCCTGAGCCATATTTTGGAGCCAAATTCTGGCTCTCTGCATGTATTCGCAGTATGATATTATGACTTTTTATACCCATCTTATGCCAAGTACTTAAAGCGGCGTTTGATCACATATGTCCCAAACCCCCCTGCAGTTTTTAAATATCCCAAACATCAAAATTTCGAGACATGAGCCATATTTTGGAGCCAAATTCTGGCTCTATGCACGTATTCGCAGTTTAAAATTACGACTTTTTATACCCAACATATGCCAAGTCCTGATAGCGGCAGTGAGTCACATTTTGCACAAACTCCCCTGCAGTTTTGGAAATATCCCAAATATCCCAATTTCGGGGCCTGAGCCATATTTTGGAGCCAAATTCTGGCTTTCTGCATGTATTCGCAGTTTGAAATTACAACTTTTTATAACTAACATATGCCAAGTACTGAAAGCAGCGTTTGGACACATTTGTCCCAAACCTACCTGCAGTTTTCAAAATATCCCAAATATCCCAATTTCGAGGCCTGAGCCATATTTTGGAGCCAAATTCTGGCTCTCTGCACGTATTCGCAGTATGATATTACGACTTTTTATACCCAACATATGCCAAGTACTGAAAGCGGCGTTTGGTCACATTTGTCCCAAACCCCCCTGCAGTTTTCAAAACATCCCAAACATCCCAATTTCGAGGCCTGAGCCATATTTTGGAGCCAATTTTCTGGACCTCTGCACGTATTCGCAGTTTGATATTACGACTTTTTATACCCAACATATGCCAAGTACTGAAAGCGGCAGTGAGTCACATTTTGCACAAACTCCCCTGCAGTTTTCAAAATATCCCAAACATCCCAATTTCGAGGCCTGAGACATATTTTGGAGCCAAATTCTCTCTCTATGCACGTATTCGCAGTTTGAAATTACTACTTTTTATACCCAACATACGCCAAGTACTGAAAGCGACGTTTGATCACAATTCCCAAACCCCACTGCAGTTTTCAAAATATCCAAAACATCCCAATTTCGAGGACTGAGCCATATTTTGTAGTCAAATTCTTGCTCTCTGTACGTATTCGCAGTTTGAAATTACGACTTTTTATGCCCAACATATGCTAAGTACTGAAAGCGGCGTTTGGTCACATTTGTCCAAAACCCCCCTGCAGTTTTCAAAATATCCCAAACACTTCCCATTTCGAGGCCTGAGCCATATTTTGGAGCCAAATTCTGGCTCTCTGCACGTATTCGCACTTTGAAATTACGACTTTTTATACCCAATATTGGCCAAGTTCTGAAAGCAGCGTTTGGTCACATTTGTCCAAAACCCCCCTGCAGTTTTCAAAATATCCCAAACATCCCAATTTCGAGGCCTGAGCCATATTTTGGAGCCAAATCCTGGCTCTATGCACATATTCGCAGTTTGAAATTACGAATTTTTATGCCAAACATATGCCATGTCCTGGGAGCGGCATTAAGTCACATTAGTCCCAATCCCCCCTGCAGTTTTCAAAATATCCCAAACATCTCAATTTCGAGGCCGTATCCATATATTGGAGCCAATTTCTGGCTCTCTGCGCATATTCGCAGTTTGAAATTACGACTTTTTATACCCAACATATGCCAAGTAATGAAAGCGGCGTTTGGTCACACTTGTCCTAAACCTCCCTGCAGTTTTCAAAATATCCCAAACATGCTAATTTCGAGGCCTAAGCCATATTTTGGAGCCAAATTCTGGCTCTCTGCACGTATTCGCAGTTTGAAATTACGACTTTTTTATACCCAACATATGCCATGTACTGAAAGCGGCGTTTGGTCACATTTGTCTCAATCCCCTTTGCAGTTTTCAAAATATCCCAAACATCCCAATTTCGAGGCCTGAGCCATATTTTGGAGTCAAATTCTGGCTCTCTTCACATATTCGCAGTTCGAAATTACGATTTTTTATACCCAACATATGCCAAGTACTGAAAGCAGCAGTGAGTCACATTTGTCCCAAACCTCCCTACAGTTTTCAAAATATCCCAAACATGCTAATTTCGAGGCCTGAGCCATATTTTGGAGGCAAATTCTGGCTCTCTGCACGTATTCCCAGTTTGAAATTGCGACTTTATATACTCAACATATGCCAAGTACTGAAAGCGGCGTTTGGTCAAATTTATACCAAACCTCCCTGCAGTTTTCCAAACATCCCAATATCCCAATTTCGAGGCCTGAGCCATATTTTGGAGCCAAATTCTGGCTCTATGCACGTATTCGCAGATTGAAATTACGAATTTTATACCCAACATGTGCCAAGTCATGAAAGCGGCAGTGAGTCACATTTTGTACAAACTCCCCTGCAGTTTTCGAAATATCCCAAATATCCTAATTTCGAGGCCTGAGCCATATTTTGGAGCCAAATTCAGGCTCTCTGCACGTATAAGCAGTTTGAAATTACGAATTTTTATACCCAACATATGCCAAGTACTGTAAGTAGCGTTTGGTCACATTTGTCCCAAACCTTCCTACAGTTTTCAAAATATCCCAAACATGGTAATTTTGAGGCCTGAACCATATTTTGGAGCCAAATTCTTGCTCTCTGCACGTATTCGCAGTGTAAAATTGCGACTTTATATACCCAATCATATGCCATGTACTGAGAGCGGCGTTTGGTCACATTTGTCTGAATCCCCCTTGCAGTTTTCAAAATATCCCAAACATCCCAATTTCGAGGCCTGAGCCATATTTTGGAGTCAAATTCTTGCTCTCTTCTCATATTCGCAGTTTGAAATTACGATTTTTTATACCCAACATATGCCATGTCCTGCAAGCGGCAGTGAGACACATTTTGCACAAACTCCCCTGCAGTTTTCAAAATATCCCAAACATTGGAATATTTTTACAAATTTTTACAAACTGCAATGAAATTACGACTTTTTATACCCAACATATGTCAAGTACTAAAAGCGGCAGTGAGTCACATTTTGCACAAACTCCCCTGCAGTTTTAAAAATATCTCAAACATCCCAATTTCGAGGCCTGAGCCATATTTTGGAGAAAAATTCTGGCTCTCTGCACGGATTCGCAGTTTGAAATTACGACTTTTTTATACCAAACATATGCCTAGTAATGAAAGAGGCGTTTTGTCACATTTGACCCAAACCCCCCTGTAGTTTTCAAAATATCCCAAACATCCCAATTTCGAGGCCTGAGCCATATTTTGGAGCCAAATTCTGGCTCTATGCACGTATTGGCAGATTGAAATTACGACTTTCTATACCCAACATATGCTAAGTCCTGCAAGAGGCAGTGAGTCACATTTTGCACAAACTCCCCTGCAGTTTTCGAAATATCCCAATTTCGAGGCCTGAGCCATATTTTGGAGCCAAAAATCTTGGTCTCTGCATGTATTCGCAGTTTGAAATTACGAATATTATACTCAATATATGCCAAGTACTGAAAGCGGCGTTTGGTCACATTTGTCCCAATCCCCCCTGCAGTTTTCAAAATATCCCAAACATTGGGATATTTTTACAATTTTTTACAAACTGCAATGAAATTACGACTTTTTATACCCAACATATGCCAAGTACTAAAAGCGGCAGTGAGTCACATTTTGCACAAACTCCCCTGCAGTTTTAAAAAAATCTCAAACATCCCAATTTCGAGGCCTGAGCAATATTTTGGAGAAAAGTTCTGGCTCTCTGCACGGTTTCGCAGTTTGAAATTACGACTTTTTTATACCAAACATATGTCAAGTAATGAAAGAGGCGTTTGGTCACATTTGACCCAAACCCCTCTGCAGTTTTCAAAATATCCCAAACATCCCAATTTCGAGGCCTGAGCCATATTTTGGAGCCAAATTCTGGCTCCATGTATTCGCAGTTTGAAATTATGATTTTTTATACCCAACATATGCCAAGTACTTAAAGCGGCAGTGAGTCACATTTTGCACAAACTCCCCTGCAGTTTTCAAAATATCCCAAATATCCCAATTTCGTGGCCTGAGCCATATTTTGGAGTTAAATTCTGGCTCTCTGCACGTATTCGCAGTATGATATTACGACTTTCTATACCCAACATATGCGAAGTACTGAAAGCGGCAGTGAGTCACACATTGAACAAACTCCCCTGCAGTTTTCAAAATATCCCAAATATCCCAATTTCGAGGCCTGAGCTATATTTTGGAGCCAAATTCTGGCTCTCTGCACGTATTCGCAGTTTGAAATTACGACTTTTTATACCCAACACATGCCAAGTACTGAAAGCGGCGTTTGTTCACCTTTGTCCCAAACCTCCCTGCAGTTTTCAAAATATCCCAAATATCCCAATTTCGAGGCCTGAGCCATATTTTGTACCCAAATTCTGGATCTCTGCACGTATTCGCAGTTTGATATTACGACTTTTTATACCCAACATATGCCAAGTACTAAAAGCGGCAGTGAGTCACATTTTGCACAAACTCCCCTGCAGTTTTCAAAATATCCAAATATTCCAATTTCGAGACATTAGCAATATTTTGGAGCCAAATTCTAGCTCTCTGCGCGTATTCGCTGTTTGAAATTTCGACTTTTTATACCCAACATATGCCAAGTATTGAAAGCGGCGTTTGGTCACATTTGTCCCAAACCCCCCTGCAGTTTTCAAAATATCTCAAACATCCCAATTTCGAGACATGAGCCATATTTTGGAGCCAAATTCTGGCTCTCTGCATGTATTCGCAGTTAGAAATTACGACTTTTTATACCCAACATATGCCAAGTATTGAAACGGCGTTTGGTCACATATGTCCCAAACCTCGCTACAGTTTTCAAAATATTCCAACTATCCCAATTTCGAGGCCTGAGCCATATTTTGGACCCAAATTCTGGATCTCTGCACGTATTCGCAGTTTGATATTACGACTTTTTATACCCAACATATGCCAAGAACTAAAAGCGGCAGTGAGTCACATTTTGCACAAACTCCCCTGCAGTTTTCAATATATCCTAAACATCCCAATTTCGAAGCCTGAGCCATATTTTGGTGCCAAATTCTGGCTCTCTGCACGTATTCGCAGTTTGAAATTATGAATTTTTTATACCCAACATGTACCAAGTAATGAAAGCGGCGCTAGTTACATTTGTCTCAATCCCCCCTGCAGTTTTCAAAATATCCCAAACATTCCAATTTCTAAGCCTGAGCCATATTTTGGAGCCAAATTCTGGCTCTCTGCACGTATTCGCAGTTTTAAATTACGATTTTTTATACCCAACATATGCCAAGTACTGAAAGCGGCAGTGAGTCACATTTTGCACAAACTCCCCTGCAGTTTTCAAAATATTCCAAATATCCCAATTTCGAGGCCTGAGCCATATTTTGGAGTCAAATTCTGGCTCTCTGCACGTATTCGCAGTATGATATTACGACTTTTTATACCCAACATATGCCAAGTACTGAAAGCGGCAGTGAGTCACATTTTGAACAAACTCCCCTGCAGTTTTCAAAATATTCCAAATATCCCAATTTCGAGGCCTGAGCTATATTTTGGAGCCAAATTCTGGCTCTCTGCGCGTATTCGCAGTTTGAAATTACGACTTTTTATACCCAACATATGCCAAGTACTGAAAGCGGCGTTTCATCACATATGTCCCAAACCTCCCTGCAGTTTTCAAAATATCCCAAATATCCCAATTTCGAGGCCTGTGTCATATTTTGGACCCAAATTCTAAATCTCTGCACGTATTCGCAGTTTGATATTACGACTTTTTATACCCAACATATGCCAAGTATTGAAAGCGGCGTTTGGTCACATTTGTCCCAAACCCCCCTGCAGTTTTCAAAATATCTCAAACATCCCAATTTCGAGACATGAGCCATATTTTGGAGCCAAATTCTGGCTCTCTGCATGTATTCGCAGTTAGAAATTACGACTTTTTATACCCAACATATGCCAAGTATTGAAACGGCGTTTGGTCACATATGTCCCAAACCTCGCTACAGTTTTCAAAATATTCCAACTATCCCAATTTCGAGGCCTGAGCCATATTTTGGACCCAAATTCTGGATCTCTGCACGTATTCGCAGTTTGATATTACGACTTTTTATACCCAACATATGCCAAGAACTAAAAGCGGCAGTGAGTCACATTTTGCACAAACTCCCCTGCAGTTTTCAATATATCCTAAACATCCCAATTTCGAAGCCTGAGCCATATTTTGGTGCCAAATTCTGGCTCTCTGCACGTATTCGCAGTTTGAAATTATGAATTTTTTATACCCAACATGTACCAAGTACTGAAAGCGGCGCTAGTTACATTTGTCTCAATCCCCCCTGCAGTTTTCAAAATATCCCAAACATTCCAATTTCTAAGCCTGAGCCATATTTTGGAGCCAAATTCTGGCTCTCTGCACGTATTCGCAGTTTTAAATTACGATTTTTTATACCCAACATATGCCAAGTACTGAAAGCGACAGTGAGTCACATTTTGCACAAACTCCCCTGCAGTTTTCAAAATATTCCAAATATCCCAATTTCGAGGCCTGAGCCATATTTTGGAGTCAAATTCTGGCTCTCTGCACGTATTCGCAGTATGATATTACGACTTTTTATACCCAACATATGCCAAGTACTGAAAGCGGCAGTGAGTCACATTTTGAACAAACTCCCCTGCAGTTTTCAAAATATTCCAAATATCCCAATTTCGAGGCCTGAGCTATATTTTGGAGCCAAATTCTGGCTCTCTGCGCGTATTCGCAGTTTGAAATTACGACTTTTTATACCCAACATATGCCAAGTACTGAAAGCGGCGTTTCATCACATATGTCCCAAACCTCCCTGCAGTTTTCAAAATATCCCAAATATCCCAATTTCGAGGCCTGTGTCATATTTTGGACCCAAATTCTAAATCTCTGCACGTATTCGCAGTTTGATATTACGACTTTTTATACCCAACATATGCCAAGTACTAAAAGCGGCAGTGAGTCACATTTTGCACAAACTCCCCTGCAGTTTTCCAAATATCCCAAACATCCCAATTTTGAGGCCTGAGCCATATTTTGGAGCCAAATTCTGGCTCTCTGCATGTATTCGCTGTTTGAAATTACTACTTTTTATACCCAACATATGCCGAGTATTGAAAGCGGCATTTGGTCACATTTGTCCCAAACCCCCCTGCAGTTTTCAAAATATCTCAAACATCCCAATTTCGAGACATGAGCCATATTTTGGAGCCAAATTCTGGCTCTCTGCATGTATTCGCAGTTAGATATTACGACTTTTTATACCCAACATATGCCAAGTATTGAAGGCGGTGTTTGGTCACATATATCCCAAACCTCCCTGCAGTTTTCAAAATATCCCAAATATCCCAATTTCGAGGCCTGAGCCATATTTTGGACCTAAATTCTGGATCTCTGCACGTATTCGCAGTTTGATATTACGATTTTTATACCCAACACATGCCAAGTACTAAAAGCGGCAGTGAGTCACATTTTGCACAAACTCCCCTGCAGTTTTCAATATATCCTAAACATCCCAATTTAGAAGCCTGAACCATATTTTGGAGCCAAATTCTGGCTCTCTGCACGTATTTGCAGTTTGAAATTACGATTTTTTATACCCAACATATGCCAAGTACTGAAAGCGGCAGTGAGTCACATTTTGCACAAACTCCCCTGCAGTTTTCAAAATATCCCAAATATCCCAATTTCGTGGCCTGAGCCATATTTTGTAGTCAAATTCTGGCTCTGTGCACGTATTCGCAGTATGATATTACGACTTTTTATACCCAACATATGCCAAGTACTGAAAGCGGCAGTGAGTCACACTTTGAACAAACTCCCCTGCAGTTTTCAAAATATCCCAAATATCCCAATTTCGAGGCCTGAGTTATATTTTGGAGCCAAATTCTGGCTCTCTGCATGTATTCGCAGTTTGAAATTACGACTTTTTATACCCAACATATGCCAAGTACTGAAAGCGGCGTTTGTTCACCTTTGTCCCAAACCTGCCTGCAGTTTTCAAAATATCCCAAATATCCCAATTTCGAGGCCTGAGCCATATTTTGTACCCAAATTCTGGATCTCTGCACGTATTCGCAGTTTGATATTACGACTTTTTATACCCAACATATGCCAAGTACTAAAAGCGGCAGTGAGTCACATTTTGCACAAACTCCCCTGCAGTTTTCAAAATATCTCAAACATCCCAATTTCGAGGCCTGAGCCATATTTTGGAGAAAAATTCTGGCTCTCTGCACGGATTCGCAGTTTGAAATTACGACTTTTTTATACCCAACATATGCCAAGTAATGAAAGAGGCGTTTGGTCATATTTGACCCAAACCCCCCAGCAGTTTTCAAAATATCCCAAACATCCCCATTTCGAGGCCTGAGCCATATTTTAGAGCCAAATTCTGGCTCTCTGCACGTATTCGCAGTTTGAAATTACGATTTTTTATACCCAACATATGCCAAGTACTGAAAGCGGCAGTGAGTCACATTTTGCACAAACTCCCCTGCAGTTTTCAAAATATCCCAAATATCCCAATTTCGTGGCCTGAGCCATATTTTGGAGTCAAATTCTGGCTCTCTGCACGTATTCGCAGTATGATATTACGACTTTTTATACCCAACATAAGCCAAGTACTGAAAGCGGCAGTGAGTCACATTTTGAACAAACTCCCCTGCAGTTTTCAAAATATCCAAAATATCCCAATTTCGAGGCCTGAGCTATATTTTGGAGCCAAATTCTGGCTCTCTGCACGTATTCGCAGTTTGAAATTACGACTTTTTATACCCAACATATGCCAAGTATTGAAAGCGGCGTTTGTTCACCTTTGTCCCAAACCTCCCTGCAGTTTTCAAAATATCCCAAATATCCCAATTTCGAGGCCTGAGCCATATTTTGTACCCAAATTCTGGCTCTCTGCACGTATTCGCAGTTTGAAATTACGACTTTTTATACCCAACATATGCCAAGTATTGAAAGCGGAATTTGGTCTTATTTCTCCCAAATCTTCCTGCAGTTTTCAAAATATCCCAATATCGAGGCCTAAGCGATATTTTCGTGCCAAATTCAAGCTCTCTGCACGTATTCGCAGTTTGAAATTACGACTTTTTATTCCCAACATATGCCAAGTATTGAAAGCGGCATTTGGTCACATTTGTCCCACATCTCCCTGCAGTTTTCAAAATATCCCAAACATCCCAATTTCGAGGCCTGAGCCATATTTTGGAGCCATATTCTGGCTCTCTGCACGTATTCGCAGTTTGAAATTGCGACTTTATATACTCAACATATGCCAAGTACTGAAAGCGGCGTTTGTTCAAATTTGTCCCAAACCTCCCTGCAGTTTTCAAAACATCCCAATATCCCAATTTCGAGGCCTGAGCCATATTTTGGAGCCAAATTCTGGCTCTATGCACGTATTCGCAGATTGAAATTACGACTTTTTATACCCAACATGTGCCAAGTCATGAAAGCGGCAGTGAGTCACATTTTGCACAAACTCCCCTGCAGTTTTCAAAATATCCCAAACATGCTAATTTCGAGGCCTGAACCATATTTTGGAGCCAAATTCTGGCTCTCTGCATGTATTCGCAGTGTGAAATTGCGACTTTATATACTCAACATATGCCAAGTACTGAAAGTGGCGTTTGGTCACATTTGTCCAAAACCCCCCTGCAGTTTTCAAAATATCCCAAACATCCCTATTTCGAGGCCTGAGCCATATTTTGGAGTCAAATTCTGGCTCTCTTCTCATATTCGCAGTTTGAAATTACGATTTTTTATACCCAACATATGCCAAGTCCTGAAAGCGGCAGTGAGTCACCTTTTGCACAAACTCCCCTGCAGTTTTCAAAATATCCCAAACATGCTAATTTCGAGGCCTGAACCATATTTTGGAGCCAAATTCTGGCTCTCTGCACGAATTCGCAGTTTGAAATTACGACTTTTTTTACCCAACATATGCAAGTACTGAAAGCGGCGTTTGGTCACATTTGTCCCAAACCTCCATGCAGTTTTCAAAATATCCCAAACATCCCAATATCGAGGCCTGAGTCATATTTTGGAGTCAACGTATGGCTCTCGGCACGTATTCACAGTTTGATATTACGACTTTTTATACCCAACATATGCCAAGTACTGAAAGTGGCAGTGAGTCACATTTTGCACAAACTACCCAAACATATGTTGTGACCAACATATGTTTGGTCACTTTTTCCCAATCCCCCCTGCAGTTTTCAAAATATCCCAAACATCTCAATTTCCAGGCATGAGGCATTTTTTGAAGCCAAATTCTGGCTCTCTGCACGTATTCGCAGTTTGAAAATACGAATTTATATACTCAACATATGCCAAGTACTGAATGCCGCGTTTGGTCAAATTTGTCTTAAACCTCCCTGCAGTTTTCAAAATATCCCAAACATCCCAATTTCGAGGCCTGAGCCATATTTTGGAGCCAAATTCTGGCTCTATGCACGTATTGGCAGATTGAAATTACGACTTTTTATACCCAACATATGCTAAGTCCTGCAAGAGGCAGTGAGTCACATTTTGCACAAACTCCCCTGCAGTTTTCGAAATATCCCAATTTCGAGGCCTGAGCCATATTTTGGAGCCAAAAATCTTGGTCTCTGCATGTATTCGCAGTTTGAAATTACGAATATTATACTCAATATATGCCAAGTACTGAAAGCGGCGTTTGGTCACATTTGTCCCAATCCCCCCTGCAGTTTTCAAAATATCCCAAACATTGGGATATTTTTACAATTTTTTACAAACTGCAATGAAATTACGACTTTTTATACCCAACATATGCCAAGTACTAAAAGCGGCAGTGAGTCACATTTTGCACAAACTCCCCTGCAGTTTTAAAAAAATCTCAAACATCCCAATTTCGAGGCCTGAGCAATATTTTGGAGAAAAGTTCTGGCTCTCTGCACGGTTTCGCAGTTTGAAATTACGTCTTTTTTATACCAAACATATGCCAAGTAATGAAAGAGGCGTTTGGTCACATTTGACCCAAACCCCTCTGCAGTTTTTAAAATATCCCAAACATCCCAATTTCGAGGCCTGAGCCATATTTTGGAGCCAAATTCTGGCTCCATGTATTCGCAGTTTGAAATTATGATTTTTTATACCCAACATATGCCAAGTACTGAAAGCGGCAGTGAGTCACATTTTGCACAAACTCCCCTGCAGTTTTCAAAATATCCCAAATATCCCAATTTCGTGGCCTGAGCCATATTTTGGAGTCAAATTCTGGCTCTCTGCACGTATTCGCAGTATGATATTACGACTTTCTATACCCAACATATGCGAAGTACTGAAAGCGGCAGTGAGTCACACTTTGAACAAACTCCCCTGCAGTTTTCAAAATATCCCAAATATCCCAATTTCGAGGCCTGAGCTATATTTTGGAGCCAAATTCTGGCTCTCTGCACGTATTCGCAGTTTGAAATTACGACTTTTTATACCCAACATATGCCAAGTACTGAAAGCGGCGTTTGTTCACCTTTGTCCCAAACCTCCCTGCAGTTTTCAAAATATCCCAAATATCCCAATTTCGAGGCCTGAGCCATATTTTGTACCCAAATTCTGGATCTCTGCACGTATTCGCAGTTTGATATTACGACTTTTTATACCCAACATATGCCAAGTACTAAAAGCGGCAGTGAGTCACATTTTGCACAAACTCCCCTGCAGTTTTCAAAATATCCAAATATTCCAATTTCGAGACATTAGCAATATTTTGGAGCCAAATTCTAGCTCTCTGCGCGTATTCGCTGTTTGAAATTTCGACTTTTTATACCCAACATATGCCAAGTATTGAAAGCGGCGTTTGGTCACATTTGTCCCAAACCCCCCTGCAGTTTTCAAAATATCTCAAACATCCCAATTTCGAGACATGAGCCATATTTTGGAGCCAAATTCTGGCTCTCTGCATGTATTCGCAGTTAGAAATTACGACTTTTTATACCCAACATATGCCAAGTATTGAAACGGCGTTTGGTCACATATGTCCCAAACCTCGCTACAGTTTTCAAAATATCCTAACTATCCCAATTTCGAGGCCTGAGCCATATTTTGGACCCAAATTCTGGCTCTCTGCACGTATTCGCAGTTTTAAATTACGATTTTTTATACCCAACATATGCCAAGTACTGAAAGCGGCAGTGAGTCACATTTTGCACAAACTCCCCTGCAGTTTTCAAAATATTCCAAATATCCCAATTTCGAGGCCTGAGCCATATTTTGGAGTCAAATTCTGGCTCTCTGCACGTATTCGCAGTATGATATTACGACTTTTTATACCCAACATATGCCAAGTACTGAAAGCGGCAGTGAGTCACATTTTGAACAAACTTCCCTGCAGTTTTCAAAATATTCCAAATATCCCAATTTCGAGGCCTGAGCTATATTTTGGAGCCAAATTCTGGCTCTCTGCGCGTATTCGCAGTTTGAAATTACGACTTTTTATACCCAACATATGCCAAGTACTGAAAGCGGCGTTTCATCACATATGTCCCAAACCTCCCTGCAGTTTTCCAAATATCCCAAATATCCCAATTTCGAGGCCTGAGCCATATTTTGGACCCAAATTCTAAATCTCTGCACGTATTCGCAGTTTGATATTACGACTTTTTATACCCAACATATGCCAAGTACTAAAAGCGGCAGTGAGTCAAATTTTGCACAAACTCCCCTGCAGTTTTCCAAATATCCCAAACATCCCAATTTTGAGGCCTGAGCCATATTTTGGAGCCAAATTCTGGCTCTCTGCATGTATTCGCTGTTTGAAATTACTACTTTTTATACCCAACATATGCCAAGTATTGAAAGCGGCATTTGGTCACATTTGTCCCAAACCCCCCTGCAGTTTTCAAAATATCTCAAACATCCCAATTTCGAGACATGAGCCATATTTTGGAGCCAAATTCTGGCTCTCTGCATGTATTCGCAGTTAGATATTACGACTTTTTATACCCAACATATGCCAAGTATTGAAGGCGGCGTTTGGTCACATATGTCCCAAACCTCCCTGCAGTTTTCAAAATATCCCAAATATCCCAATTTCAAAGCCTGAGCCATATTTTGGACCCAAATTCTGGATCTCTGCACGTATTCGCAGTTTGATATTACGACTTTTTATACCCAACACATGCCAAGTACTAAAAGCGGCAGTGAGTCACATTTTGCACAAACTCCCCTGCAGTTTTCAATATATCCTAAACATCCCAATTTCGAAGCCTGAACCATATTTTGGAGCCAAATTCTGGCTCTCTGCACGTATATTCAGTTTGAAATTACGATTTTTTATACCCAACATATGCCAAGTACTGAAAGCGGCAGTGAGTCACATTTTGCACAAACTCCCCTGCAGTTTTCAAAATATCCCAAATATCCCAATTTCGTGGCCTGAGCCATATTTTGGAGTCAAATTCTGGCTCTGTGCACGTATTCGCAGTATGATATTACGACTTTTTATACCCAACATATGCCAAGTACTGAAAGCGGCAGTGAGTCACACTTTGAACAAACTCCCCTGCAGTTTTCAAAATATCCCAAATATCCCAATTTCGAGGCCTGAGTTATATTTTGGAGCCAAATTCTGGCTCTCTGCACGAATTCGCAGTTTGAAATTACGACTTTTTATACCCAACATATGCCAAGTACTGAAAGCGGCGTTTGTTCACCTTTGTCCCAAACCTCCCTGCAGTTTTCAAAATATCCCAAATATCCCAATTTCGAGGCCTGAGCCATATTTTGTACCCAAATTCTGGATCTCTGCACGTATTCGCAGTTTGATATTACGACTTTTTATACCCAACATATGCCAAGTACTAAAAGCGGCAGTGAGTCACATTTGCACAAACTCCCCTGCAGTTTTCAAAATATCTCAAACATCCCAATTTCGAGGCCTGAGCCATATTTTGGAGAAAAATTCTGGCTCTCTGCACGGATTCGCAGTTTGAAATTACGACTTTTTTATACCCAACATATGCCAAGTAATGAAAGAGGCGTTTGGTCATATTTGACCCAAACCCCCCAGCAGTTTTCAAAATATCCCAAACATCCCCATTTCGAGGCCTGAGCCATATTTTAGAACCAAATTCTGGCTCTCTGCACGTATTCGCAGTTTGAAATTACGATTTTTTATACCCAACATATGCCAAGTACTGAAAGCGGCAGTGAGTCACATTTTGCACAAACTCCCCTGCAGTTTTCAAAATATCCCAAATATCCCAATTTCGTGGCCTGAGCCATATTTTGGAGTCAAATTCTGGCTCTCTGCACGTATTCGCAGTTTGAAATTACGACTTTTTATACCCAACATATGCTAAGTATTGAAAGCGGAATTTGGTCTTATTTGTCCCAAATCTCCCTGCAGTTTTCAAAATATCCCAAACATCTAAATTTCGAGGCCTAAACCATATTTTGGAGCCAAATTCTGGCTCTCTGCACGTATTCGCAGTTTGAAATTACGACTTTTTATACCCAACATAACCAAGTTCTGAAAGCGGCGTTTGGTCATATTTGTCCCAAACCTCCATGCAGTTTTCAAAATATCTCAAACATCCCAATATCGAGGCCTAAGCCATATTTTCGAGCCAAATTCAAGCTCTGTGCTCGTATTCGCAGTTTGAAATTACGACTTTTTATTCCCAACATATGCCAAGTATTGAAAGCGGCATTTGGTCACATTTGTCCCAAATCTCCCTGCAGTTTTCAAAATATCCCAAACATCCCAATTTCGAGGCCTGAGCCATATTTTGGAGCCATATTCTGGCTCTCTGCACGTATTCGCAGTTTGAAATTACGATTTTTTTATACCCAAAATATGCGAAGTACTGTAAGCGGCGTTTGGTCACATTTGTCCCACACCCTACTGCAGTTTTGAAAAAATCACAAACATCCCAATTTCAAGGCCTGAGCCATATTTTGGAGCCAAATTCTGGCTCTCTGCACGTAATTGCAGTTTGAAATTACGACTTTTTATACCCAACATATGCCAAGTACTGAAAGCGGCAGTGAGTCACATTTTGCACAAACTCCCCTGCAGTTTTCAAAATATCCCAAATATCCCAATTTCGAGGCCTGAACTATATTTTGGAGCCAAATTCTGGCTCTCTGAATGTACTCGCAATTTGAAAATACGACTTTTTATACCCAACATATGCCAAGTAATGAAAGAGGCGTTTGGTCACATTTGTCCCAAACTCCCCTGCAATTTTCAAAATATCCTAAACATCCCAATTTCGAAGCCTGATCCAAGTTTTGGTGCCAAATTCTGGCTCTCTGCACGTATTCGCAGTTTGAAATTACGAATTTTTTATACCCAACATGTACCAAGTACTGAAAGCGGCGCTAGTCACATTTGTCTCAATCCCCCCTGCAGTTTTCAAAATATCCCAAACATCCCAATTTCGAGGCCTGAGCCATATTTTGGAGCCAAATTCTGGCTCTCTGCACGTATTCGCAGTTTGAAATTACGATTTTTTATACCCAACATATGCCAAGTACTGAAAGCGGCAGTGAGTCACATTTTACACAAACTCCCCTGCAGTTTTCAAAATATTCCAAATATCCCAATTTCGAGGCCTGAGCCATATTTTGGAGTCAAATTCTGGCTCTCTGCACGTATTCGCAGTATTATATTACGACTTTTTATACCCAACATATGCCAAGTACTGAAAGCGGCAGTGAGTCAAATTTTGTACAAACTCCCCTGCAGTTTTCAAAATATCCCAAATATCTCAATTTCGAGGCCTGAACTATATTTTGGAACCAAATTCTGGCTCTCTGTATGTACTCGCAGTTTGAAATTACGACTTTTTATACCCAACATATGCCAAGTAATGAAAGCGGCGTTTGGTCACATTTGTCCCAATATCCCCTGCAGTTTTCAAAATATAGCAAATATCCCAATTTCGAGGCCTGAGCTATATTTTGGAGCCAAATTCTTGCTCTCTGCACGTATTCGCAGTTTGAAATTACGATTTTTTTATACCCAAAATATGCGAAGTACTGTAAGCGGCGTTTGGTCACATTTGTCCCAAACCTTCGTGCAGTTTTGAAAAAATCCCAAACATCCCAATTTCGAGGCCTGAGCCATATTTTGGAGCCAAATTCTGGCTCTCTTCACGTAATTGCAGTTTGAAATTATGACTTTTTATACCCAACATATGCCAAGTACTGAAAGCGGCAGTGAGTCACATTTTGCACAAACTCCCCTGCAGTTTTCAAAATATCCCAAATATCCCAATTTCAAGGCCTGAGCTATATTTTGGAGCCAAATTCTGGCTCTCTGCATGTATTCGCAGTTTGAAATTACGACTTTTTATACCCAACATATGCCAAGTATTGAAAGCGGCATTTGGTCACATTTGTCCCAAATCTCCCTGCAGTTTTCAAAATATCCCAAACATCCCAATTTCGAGGCCTGAGCCATATTTTGGAGCCAAGTTCTGGCTCTCTACACGTATTTGCAGTTTGAAATTACGATTTTTTTATACCAAAAATATGCGAAGTACTGTAAGCCGCGTTTGGTCACATTTGTCCCAAACCCCCCTGCAGTTTTGAAAAATTCCTAAACATCCCAATTTCGAGGCCTGAGCCATATTTTGGAGCCAAATTCTGGCTCTCTGCACGTAATTGCAGTTGGAAATTACGACTTTTTATACCCAACATATGCTAAGTACTGAAAGCGGCAGTTAGTCACATTTTGCACAAACTCCCCTGCAGTTTTAAAAATATTCCAAATATCCCAATTTCGAGGCCTGAACTATATTTTGGAGCCAAATTCTGGCTCTCTGTATGTACTCGCAGTTTGAAATTACGACTTTTTATACCCAACATATGCCAAGTAATGAAAGCGTCGTTTGGTCACATTTGTCCCAATACCCCCTGCACTTTTCAAAATATCCCAAACATCTCAATTTCGAGGCCTGAGCCATATTTTGGAGCCAAATTTTGGCTCTCTGCACGTATTCGCTGTAGGAAATTACGACTTTTTACACCCAACATATGCCAAGTACTGAAAGCGGCGTTTCATCACAAATGTCCTAAACCTCCCTGCAGTTTTCAAAATATCCCAAATATCCAAATTACGAGGGCTGAGCCATATTTTGGACCCAAATTCTGGATCTCTGCACGTATTCGCAGTTTGATATTACGACTTTTTATACCCAACATATGCCAAGTACTAAAAGCGGCAGTGAGTCACATTTTGCACAAACTCCCCTGCAGTTTTCAAAATATCCAAATATTCCAATTTCGAGACCTTAGCAATATTTTGGAGCCAAATTCTAGCTCTCTGCGCGTATTCGCTGTTTGAAATTACGACTTTTTATACCCAACATATTCCAAGTATTGAAAGCGGCGTTTGGTCACATTTGTCCCAAACCCCCCTGCAGTTTTCAAAATATCTCAAACATCCCAATTTCGAGACATGAGCCATATTTTGAAGCCAAATTCTGGCTCTCTGCATGTATTCGCAGTTAGAAATTACGAATTTTTATACCCAACATATGCCAAGTATTGAAAGCAGCGTTTGGTCATATATGTCCCAAACCTCCCTGCAGTTTTCAAAATATCCCAAATATCCCAATTTCGAGGCCTGAGCCATATTTTGGACCCAAATTCTGGATCTCTGCACGTATTCGCAGTCTGATATTACGACTTTTTATACCCAACATATGCCAAGTACTAAAAGCGGCAGTGAGTCACATTTTGCACAAACTCCCCTTCAGTTTTCAATATATCCTAAACATCTCAATTTCGAAGCCTGAGCCATATTTTGGTGCCAAATTCTGGCTCTCTGCACGTATTCGCAGTTTGAAATTATGAATTTTTTATACCCAACATGTACCAAGTACTGAAAGTGGCGCTAGTTACATTTGTCTCAATCCCCCCTGCAGTTTTCAAAATATCCCAAACATTCCAATTTCTAGGCCTGAGCCATATTTTGGAGCAAAATTCTGGCTCTCTGCACGTATTCGCAGTTTGAAATTACGATTTTTTATACCCAACATATGCCAAGTACTGAGAGCGGCAGTGAGTCAAATTTTGCACAAACTCCCCTGCAGTTTTCAAAATATTCCAAATATCCCAATTTCGAGGCCTGAGCCATATTTTGGAGTCAAATTCTGGCTCTCTGCACGTATTCGCAGTATGATATTACGACTTTTTATACCCAACATATGCCAAGTACTAAAAGCGGCAGTGAGTCACATTTTGCACAAACTCCCCTGCAGTTTTCAAAATATCCCAAACATCCCAATTTCGAGGCCTGAGCCATATTTTAGCGCCAAATTCTGGCTCTATGCACGTATTCGCAGTTTGAAATTACGACTTTTTTATACCCAACATATGCGAAGTACTGAAAGCGGCGTTTGGTCACATTCGTCGCAAACCCCCCTGCAGTTTTCAAAGTATCCCAAACATCTCAATTTCGAGGCCAAAGCCATAATTTGGAGCCAAATTCTGTCTCTCTGACCGTATTCGCAGTTTGATATTACAAATTTTTATACCCAACATATGCCAAGTACTGAAAGCGGCAGCCCAGCAAACACAAATCATCTACACAACGTTCGCCTATCTCTTCCCATAGATGTGGGAATGATTTGCATTGAGAATGGTGCAGGAGAGCCTTTGAGAAACTTTTACTCAAAAAATCCAAACACAAAGGTTTAATTATAAATTGTTTTTCTACAATTATTTTCTTCCAAATGTAAAACAAATAGTTTTTACATGTTTAAATATAAAATTTATGGTGTTTTTTTGTAAAATTCATTAATAAATTGTGAATGATATATATTGGCTGAGTGAAACCTTTAAAATCCATTTAGTTATAATATGAACAGAAAAAAGTAGTTTTCCAAATTTTCTAAAAATCGCTCTTTTTAACACAATTTGACTCCTTATGCATTCCACTAAACACTAATATCATGTTTAAATATATAATTTATGTATTATTCCCTAAGATAATTTATATAAATTATAAAAGTTGCTGGAAAGTGGTGAGAAAGAATCTGAAAACGTTTTGTTGTCTTATATTGGCGTGTTCTTATTAACTAGAGTGAGTAAGAGTGAGCGAGAGTGGGTAAGAGTGAGTAAGAGTGACTGAAGGTGAGTGAGAGTGCCAGAGAGTGTGTTAGTGTGAGTAAGAGTGAGTATAAGTAAGAGTGAGTAAGAGTGACAGAGTAAGGGTGACAGAATGAGTAAGAGTGAGAGTAAAGTGATTGAGAGTAAGGGTGAGTATGAGAGTAAGAGTGATTGAGAGTTAGAGTGAGAGTAAGAGTGATTGAGAGTTAGTGAGAGTAAGAGTGATTGAGAGTAAGAGTGATTCAGAGTAAGAGTGATTGAGAGTAAGAGTGATTGAGAGTAAGAGTGATTGGGAGTAAGAGTGATTGAGAGTAAGAGTGATTGGGAGTAAGAGTGATTGGGAGTAGGAGATAGAGTGAGAGTAGGAGTAAGAATGAGAATAAGAGTGATTGAGAGTAAGAGTGAGTAAGAGTAAGAATGAGAGTAAGAGTGATTGAGAGTAAGAGTGATTGAGAGTAAGAGTGATTGGGAGTAAGAGTGATTGGGAGTAAGAGTAAGAGTGAGAGTAGGAGTAAGAATGAGAATAAGAGTGATTGAGAGTAAGAGTGATTGGGAGTAAGAGTAAGAGTAAGAATGAGAGTAGAACATAAGAACATAAGAACAAAGGTAACTGCAGAAGGCCTATTGGCCCATACGAGGCAGCTCCTATTCTATAACCACCCAATCCCACTCATATACTTGTCCAACCCGTGCTTGAAACAATCGAGGGACCCCACCTCCACAATGTTACGCGGCAATTGGTTCCACAAATCAACAACCCTGTTACTGAACCAGTATTTACCCAAGTCTTTCCTAAATCTAAACTTATCCAATTTATACCCATTGTTTCGTGTTCTGTCCTGTGTTGATACTTTTAATACCCTATTAATATCCCCCCGGTTATGTCCATTCATCCACTTGTAAACCTCTATCATGTCACCCCTAACTCTTCGCCTTTCCAGTGAATGCAACTTAAGCTTTGTTAATCTTTCTTCATATGAAAGATTTCTAATTTGGGGAATTAACTTAGTCATCCTACGCTGGACACGTTCAAGTGAATTTATATCCATTCTATAATATGGCGACCAAAACTGAACTGCATAATCTAAATGGGGCCTAACTAGAGCAAGATATAGCTTGAGAACCACACCAGGTGTCTTGTTACTAACGCTGCGATTAATAAATCCAAGTGTCCGATTTGCCTTATTACGAACATTTATGCATTGATCCTTTTGTTTTAAATTCTTACTAATCATAACTCCCAGATCCCTTTCGCAATCCGACTTCGCAATCACAACACCATCTAGCTCGTATCTTGTAACTCTATCATCATTACCTAACCTCAGAACTTTACATTTATCAGCATTAAACTGCATCTGCCAATCCTTTGACCATTTCAAAACCCTATCTAGATCAACTTGAAGTGATAGTGAGTCCTCCTCCGAATTAATTTCCCTACCGATTTTCGTATCATCGGCAAATTTGCAAATGTTGCTACTCAAACCTGAATCTAAATCATTTATATATATTATAAACAACAGAGGTCCCAGGACAGAGCCTTGAGGCACTCCACTTACAACATTTTCCCACTCTGACTTGATTCCATTTATACTAACTCTCTGTTTCCTTTGGTATAGCCATGCCCTAATCCAGCTTAATATAGCACCCCCAATACCATGAGACTCTATCTTTTTAATCAGTCTTTCATGTGGCACTGTATCAAAAGCTTTGCTAAAGTCAAGGTATACAACATCGCAATCCTTACCACTATCAACTGCCTCAACAATGCTAGAATAAAAAGATAACAAATTTGTTAAACATGAACGGCCATTTATAAAACCATGTTGCGACTCAATTATTAATTTATGTTTTTCAAGATGAAGACGAATTTTATTTGCTATTATAGATTCGAGTAACTTTCCCACAATAGACGTTAGGCTAATTGGTCGATAGTTAGACGCAAGTGATCTATCTCCTTTCTAACAAGTGATCTATCTCCTTTCTAGTGCATAAGAGTGATTGAGAGTTAGAGTGAGAGTAAGAGTGATTGAGAGTTAGTGAGAGTAAGAGTGATTGAGAGTAAGAGTGATTGAGAGTAAAAGTGATTGAGAGTAAGAGTGATTGAGAGTAAGAGTGATTGGGAGTAAGAGTGATTGAGAGTAAGAGTGATTGGGAGTAAGAGTGATTGGGAGTAGGAGTAAGAATGAGAATAAGTGTGATTGAGAGTAAGAGTGAGTAAGAGTAAGAATGAGAGTAAGAGTGATTGAGAGTAGGAGTGATTGAGAGTAGGAGTGATTGGGAGTAGGAGTGATTGGGAGTAAGAGTGATTGAGAGTAAGAGTAATTGAGAGTAAGAGTATGAGAGTAAGAGTGAGAGAGTGAGTATGAATGGGTAAGGGTGACTGAGAGTGAGTAAGAGTGACAGAGTAAGAATGACAGAGTAAGAGTGATAGAGAGTAAGAGTGACAGAGAGTAAGAGTGACAGAGAGTAAGAGTGACAGAGAGTAAGAGTGACAGAGAGTAAGAGTGACAGAGAGTAAGAGTGACAGAGTAAGAGTGAGTATGAGAGTGAGTAAGGATGACTGAGAGAAAGAGTGAGTAATAGTGCATAAGAGTGATTGAGAGTTAGAGTGAGAGTAAGAGTGATTGAGAGTTAGTGAGAGTAAGAGTGATTGAGAGTAAGAGTGATTGAGAGTAAAAGTGATTGAGAGTAAGAGTGATTGAGAGTAAGAGTGATTGGGAGTAAGAGTGATTGAGAGTAAGAGTGATTGGGAGTAAGAGTGATTGGGAGTAGGAGTAAGAATGAGAATAAGTGTGATTGAGAGTAAGAGTGAGTAAGAGTAAGAATGAGAGTAAGAGTGATTGAGAGTAAGAGTGATTGAGAGTAAGAGTGATTGAGAGTAAGAGTGATTGGGAGTAAGAGTGATTGGGAGTAAGAGTAAGAGTGAGAGTAAGAGTGATTGGGAGTAAGAGTGATTGGGAGTAAGAGTAAGAGTGAGAGTAAGAATGAGAATAAGAGTGATTGAGAGTAAGAGTGATTGGGAGTAAGAGTAAGAGTAAGAATGAGAGTAGGAGTGATTGAGAGTAGGAGTGATTGGGAGTAGGAGTGATTGGGAGTAAGAGTGATTGAGAGTAAGAGTAATTGAGAGTAAGAGTATGAGAGTAAGAGTGAGAGAGTGAGTATGAATGGGTAAGGGTGACTGAGAGTGAGTAAGAATGACAGAGTAAGAGTGACAGAGAGTAAGAGTGACAGAGAGTAAGAGTGACAGAGAGTAAGAGTGACAGAGAGTAAGAGTGACAGAGTAAGAGTGACAGAGTAAGAGTGACAGAGAGTAAGAGTGACAGAGAGTAAGAGTGACAGAGAGTAAGAGTGACAGAGTAAGAGTGAGTATGAGAGTGAGTAAGGATGACTGAGAGTAAGAGTGAGTAATAGTGCGTAAGAGTGATTGAGAGTAAGAGTGAGTAATAGTGTGTAAGAGTGATTGAGAGTAAGAGTGAGTAATAGTGCGTAAGAGTGATTGAGAGTGAGAGTGATTAAGAGAGAGCTAAGAGTGTGAGGTGAGAGAGGGTAGCAGGCCAGGAAGGCAGGATGTGTGATCACAGGCGAGGCCTAGGCCTCGTGATCTCTAATGTTGGTTTTTATATATATGTTGGATTTTTTGTCCTGTTTCAAATTATAATTATTTAGCAGGAATGTAATAAGATATTGCACAGTATTAATGTGACAATAATATATGCATTATTTCCTTGATAATCAAACTTGTTGTTCAAAGATAATATACAATATTTGAAGGAAACATTTTGAGAGCGCGAGCTGGCAACACTGTTCTGGTGGTGAGAGAGACATGGTTAGTTGTGCTCAGACCTTCAGTGGTGAAGGGTGTGTCCCAGCTGGCCGCCACCAGCCGCCACCCGCCGCCACCCGCCACCCACCACCAGCCGCCACCCACCACCTGCCACCACCCACCACCAGCCGCCACCCGCCACCACCCACCACCAGCCGCCACCCGCCACTACCCACCACCAGCCACCACCCGCCACCAGCCACCGCCACCCACCACCGCCACCCGCCGCCACCACCCACCACCACCAGCCGCCGCTGCCACCACCACCCACCACCACCGCCGCCACCACCCATCACCGCTGCCGCCACCACCACCCACCACCACCGCCGCCACCACCCATCACCGCCGCCGCCGCCACCACCCACCACAGCCGCCGCCGACACCACCGCCACCACCCACCACAGCCGCCACCACCACCCACCACCACCACCACCACCCACCACCGCCGCCACCACCAGCCGCCACAATCCGCCACCGCCCGTCACCGCCCGCCACCAGCCGCCATCACCACCACCACCACCACCAGCCGCCATCACCGCCACCAGCCGCCACCAGCTGCCACTACCACCAGCCGCCACCACCACCAGCCGCCATCACCACCACCAGCTGCCACCACCACCAGCCGCCATCACCGCCACCAGCCGCCACCACCGCCTGCTATCAGCCGTCACCGCCCGTTGCCACAGTCGCCACCGCAAGCCGCCACCGCCAGCCGCCACCAGCCCCCCCCACCGCCGATCGTCACCACCCATCACAGCCGCCGCCGCCCGCCACCACCCGCCACCGCCCGCCACCGACCGCCACCGCCCGCCACCACCCACCACAGCTGCCACCACCCACCAACCGCCGCCACCACCCACCACCACCAGCCGCCGCCGCCACCCACCACCCGCCGCCACCACCCACCACCACCAGCCGCCGCCGCCACTACCACCCACCACCACCACCGCCGCCACCACCCACCACCACCAGCCGCCGCCGCCACCACCACCACCGCCGCCACCACCACCCACCACCACCGCCGCCACCACCCACCACAGCCGCCGCCGACACCACCGCCACCACCCACCACAGCCGCCACCACCACCCACCACCACCACCACCACCCACCACCGCCGCCACCACCAGCCGCCACAATCCGCCACCGCCCGCCACCGCCCGCCACCAGCCGCCATCACCACCACCACCACCACCAGCCGCCATCACCGCCACCAGCCGCCACCAGCTGCCACTACCACCAGCCGCCACCACCACCAGCCGCCATCACCACCACCAGCTGCCACCACCACCAGCCGCCATCACCGCCACCAGCCGCCACCACCGCCCGCTATCAGCCGTCACCGCCCGTTGCCACAGTCGCCACCGCAAGCCGCCACCGCCAGCCGCCACCAGCCCCCCCCACCGCCGATCGTCACCACCCATCACAGCCGCCGCCGCCCGCCACCACCCGCCACCGCCCGCCACCGCCCGCCACCGCCCGCCACCACCCACCACAGCTGCCACCACCCACCAACCGCCGCCACCACCCACCACCACCAGCCGCCGCCGCCACCCTCCACCCGCCGCCACCACCCACCACCACCAGCCGCCGCCGCCACTACCACCCACCACCACCACCGCCGCCACCACCCACCACCACCAGCCGCCGCCGCCACCACCACCACCGCCGCCACCACCACCCACCACCACCGCCGCCACCACCCACCACCGCCAGCCGCCACCACTCATCACAGACGCCGCCACCCGCCACCGCCCGCCACCACCGCCAGACACAGCCGCCAGTGTCCGCCACCGCCGCCACTGTCCGCCACCGCCGCCACTGTCCGCCACCGCCGCCACTGTCCGCCACCGCCGCCACTGTCCGCCACTGTCCGCCACCGCCACCACTGTCTGCGACCGCCACCACTGTCCGCCCGCCGCCACCGCTGTCCGCCCGCCGCCACCACTGTCCGGCCGCCGCCACCACTGTCCGCCCGCCGCCACCACTGTCCGCCCGCCGCCTCCACTGTCCGCCCGCCGCCTCCGCCTCCACTGTCCGCCCGCCGCCTCCACTGTCCGCCCGCCGCCACCACTGTCCGCCCGCCGCCGCCACTGTTCGCCCGCCGCCGCCACTGTCCGCCCGCCGCCGCCACTGTCCGCCCGCCGCCGCCACTGTCCGCCCGCCGCCACTGTCCACCACCGCCGCCAAAGCCGCCACGGTCCGCCCGCCACCACTATCCGCCACTGTCCGCCCGCCGCCACTGTCCGCCCGCCGCCACTGTCCTCCCGCCGCCACTGTCCGCCCGCCGCCGCCCTGTCCGCCCGCCGCCGCCCTGTCCGCCCGCCGCCACTGTCCGCCCGCCGACACTATCCGCCACCGCCGCCACTGTCCGCCCGCCGCCACTGTCCGCCCGCCGCCACTATCCGCCACCGCCGCCACTGTCCGCCCGACGCCACTGTCAGCCCGTCGCCACTATCCGCCACTGTCCGCCCGCCGCCACTGTCCGCCCGCTGCCACTATCCGCCACCGCCACCACTGTCCGCCACCGCCACCACTGTCCGCCCGCCGCCACCACTGTCCGCCCGCCGCCTCCACTGTCCGCCCGCCGCCTCCACTGTCCGCCCGCCGCCACCACTGTCCGCCCGCCGCCACCACTGTCCGCCCGCCGCCGCCACTGTTCGCCCGCCGCCGCCACTGTCCGCCAGCCGCCGCCACTGTCCGCCCGCCGCCGCCACTGTCCGCCCGCCGCCGCCACTGTCCGCCCGCCGCCACTGTCCACCACCGCCGCCAAAGCCGCCACGGTCCGCGCGCCGCCACTATCCGCCACAGCCGCCACTATCTGCCACCGCCGCCATTGTCCGCCCGCCGCCACTGTCCGCCCGCCGCCACTATCCGCCACCGCCGCCACTGTCCGCCCGCCGCCACTATCCGCCACCGCCGCCACTGTCCGCCCGCCGCCACTGTCCGCCACCGCCGCCACTGTCCCCCACAGCCGCCACTCTCCGCCGTACAGCCTCCCCTCTCTCCGTTAGTAAATAATTATAATTGTTAGTAAATAATAAAAGAAATATAAATTATTAGATTTTTTTTACCCTTAAATTGGTTTTAATATTTAAATAGAAAATAATAATATAATATAAAATATAATAAAAATAATATAATATAAAATATAATTTAATTTCAAGAAATTTAACTTTAAACACAAATATGTGACAAGGGTTCAGATTATTGGCTCAAACCTTTGATAAGAGATTCATATTGGTATATGAATGGATTATGAATGACTCATGTTAGGAGTGTAAAGTTGCCACAACATCTCAAATTAGTGTTAGATACATATGTCTTGGTTATAAGTTTTGAAAACCTATTTAAGTCCACACACAATATCGTATCTGATACGATAAAACAAACGTTTCCAATACTTTCAAATACTTTCCAGATATGTTGTGGCAACCTAAAATTGTTTGCTGGGAGTGAGTCACATTTTGCACAAACTCCCCTGCAGTTTTCAAAATATCCCAAACATCCCAATTTCGAGGCCTGAGCAATATTTTGGAGCCAAATTCTGGCTCTCTGCACGTAATTGCAGTTTGAAATTACGACTTTTTATACCAAACATATGCCAAGTACTGAAAGCGGCAGTGAGTCACATTTTGAACAAACTCCCCTGCAGTTTTCAAAATATTCCAAATATCCCAATTTCGAGGCCTGAGCTATATTTTGGAGCCAAATTCTGGCTCTCTGCGCGTATTCGCAGTTTGAAATTACGACTTTTTATACCCAACATATGCAAGTACTGAAAGCGGCGTTTCATCACATATGTCGCAAACCTCCCTGCAGTTTTCAAAATATCCCAAATATCC
Source organism: Procambarus clarkii (assembly GCF_040958095.1). Lineage (NCBI taxonomy): Eukaryota > Metazoa > Arthropoda > Malacostraca > Decapoda > Cambaridae > Procambarus > Procambarus clarkii. Next base: position 293,095 of record NC_091218.1, on the reverse strand, counting down.
CAATTTCGAGGCCTGAGCCATATTTTGGACCCAAATTCTGGATCGCTGCACGTATTCGCAGTTTGATATTACGACTTTTTATACCCAACATATGCCAAGTACTAAAAGCGGCAGTGAGTCACATTTTGCACAAACGCCCCTGCAGTTTTCAAAATATCCCAAACATCCCAATTTCGAGGCCTGAGCCATATTTTAGCGTCAAATTCTGGCTCTCTGCACGTATTCGCAGTTTGAAATTACGACTTTTTTATACCCAACATATGCGAAGTACTGAAAGCAGCGTTTGCTCACATTCGTCGCAAACCCCCTGCAGTTTTCAAAATATCCCAAACATCCCAATTTCGAGGCCTAAGCCATAATTTGGAGCCAAATTCTGTCTCTCTGACCGTATTCGCAGTTTGATATTACGAATTTTTATACCCAACATGTGCCAAGTACTGAAAGCGGCAGTGAGTCACATTTTGCACAAACTCCCCTGCAGTTTTCGAAATATCCCAAACATCCCAATTTCGAGGCCTGAGCCATATTTTGGAGCCAAATTCTGGCTCTCTGCACGTAATTGCAGTTTGAAATTACGACTTTTTATACCAAACATATGCCAAGTACTGAAAGCGGCAGTGAGTCACATTTTGCCCAAACTCCCCTGCAGTTGTCAAAATATCCCAAATATCCCAATTTCGAGGCCTGAACTATATTTTGGAGCCAAATTCTGGCTCTCTGCATGTATTCGCTGTTTGAAATTACGACTTTTTATACCCAACATATGCCAAGTATTGAAAGCGGCGTTTGGTCACATTTGTCCCAAACCCCCCTGCAGTTTTCAAAATATCTCAAACATCCCAATTTCGAGACATGAGCCATGTTTTGGAGCCAAATTCTGGCTCTCTGCATGTATTCGCAGTTAGAAATTACGACTTTTTATACCCAACATATGCCAAGTATTGAAAGCGGCGTTTGGTCACATATGTCCCAAACCTCCCTGCAGTTTTCAAAATATCCCAAATATCCCAATTTCGAGGCCTGAGCCATATTTTGGACCCAAATTCTGGATCTCTGCACGTATTCGCAGCATGATATTACGACTTTTTATACCCAACATATGCCAAGTACTAAAAGCGGCAGTGAGTCACATTTTGCACAAACTCCCCTGCAGTTTTCAATATATCCTAAACATCCCAATTTCGAAGCCTGAGCCATATTTTGGTGCCAAATTCTGGCTCTCTGCACGTATTTGCAGTTTGAAATAATGAATTTTTTATACCCAACATGTACCAAGTACTAAAAGCGGCGCTAGTTACATTTGTCTCAATCCCCCCTGCAGTTTTCAAAATATCAGAAACATTCCAATTTCTAGGCCTGAGCCATATTTTGGACCCAAATTCTGGATCGCTGCACGTATTCGCAGTTTGATATTACGACTTTTTATACCCAACATATGCCAAGTACTAAAAGCGGCAGTGAGTCACATTTTGCACAAACGCCCCTGCAGTTTTCAAAATATCCCAAACATCCCAATTTCGAGGCCTGAGCCATATTTTAGCGCCAAAATCTGGCTCTCTGCACGTATTCGCAGTTTGAAATTACGACTTTTTTATACCCAACATATGCGAAGTACTGAAAGCAGCGTTTGGTCACATTCGTCGCAAACCCCCTGAAGTTTTCAAAATATCCCAAACATCCCAATTTCGAGGCCTAAGCCATAATTTGGAGCAAAATTCTGTCTCTCTGACCGTATTCGCAGTTTGATATTACGAATTTTTATACCCAACATATGCCAAGTACTGAAAGCGTCAGTGAGTCACATTTTGCACAAACTCCCCTGCAGTTTTCGAAATATCCCAAACAACCCAATTTCGAGGCCTGAGCCATATTTTGGAGCCAAATTCTGGCTCTCTGCTCGTAATTGCAGTTTGAAATTACGTCTTTTTATACCAAACATATGCCAAGTACTGAAAGCGGCAGTGAGTCACATTTTGCCCAAACTCCCCTGCAGTTGTCAAAATATCCCAAATATCCCAATTTCGAGGCCTGAACTATATTTTGGAGCCAAATTCTGGCTCTCTGCATGTATTCGCTGTTTGAAATTACGACTTTTTATACCCAACATATGCCAAGTATTGAAAGCGGCGTTTGGTCACATTTGTCCCAAACCCCCCTGCAGTTTTCAAAATATCTCAAACATCCCAATTTCGAGACATGAGCCATGTTTTGGAGCCAAATTCTGGCTCTCTGCATGTATTCGCAGTTAGAAATTACGACTTTTTATACCCAACATATGCCAAGTATTGAAAGCAGCGTTTGGTCACATATGTCCCAAACCTCCCTGCAGTTTTCAAAATATCCCAAATATCCCAATTTCGAGGCCTGAGCCATATTTTGGACCCAAATTCTGGATCTCTGCACGTATTCGCAGCATGATATTACGACTTTTTATACCCAACATATGCCAAGTACTAAAAGCGGCAGTGAGTCACATTTTGCACAAACTCCCCTGCAGTTTTCAATATATCCTAAACATCCCAATTTCGAAGCCTGAGCCATATTTTGGTGCCAAATTCTGGCTCTCTGCACGTATTTGCAGTTTGAAATAATGAATTTTTTATACCCAACATGTACCAAGTACTAAAAGCGGCGCTAGTTACATTTGTCTCAATCCCCCCTGCAGTTTTCAAAATATCAGAAACATTCCAATTTCTAGGCCTGAGCCATATTTTGGACCCAAATTCTGGATCGCTGCACGTATTCGCAGTTTGATATTACGACTTTTTATACCCAACATATGCCAAGTACTAAAAGCGGCAGTGAGTCACATTTTGCACAAACGCCCCTGCAGTTTTCAAAATATCCCAAACATCCCAATTTCGAGGCCTGAGCCATATTTTAGCGCCAAAATCTGGCTCTCTGCACGTATTCGCAGTTTGAAATTACGACTTTTTTATACCCAACATATGCGAAGTACTGAAAGCAGCGTTTGGTCACATTCGTCGCAAACCCCCTGAAGTTTTCAAAATATCCCAAACATCCCAATTTCGAGGCCTAAGCCATAATTTGGAGCAAAATTCTGTCTCTCTGACCGTATTCGCAGTTTGATATTACGAATTTTTATACCCAACATATGCCAAGTACTGAAAGCGTCAGTGAGTCACATTTTGCACAAACTCCCCTGCAGTTTTCGAAATATCCCAAACAACCCAATTTCGAGGCCTGAGCCATATTTTGGAGCCAAATTCTGGCTCTCTGCTCGTAATTGCAGTTTGAAATTACGTCTTTTTATACCAAACATATGCCAAGTACTGAAAGCGGCAGTGAGTCACATTTTGCCCAAACTCCCCTGCAGTTTTCAAAATATCCCAAATATTCCAATTTCGAGGCCTGAGCTATAATTTGAATCCAAATTCTAGCTCTCTGCACGTATTCGCAGTTTGAAATTACGACTTTTTATACCCAACATATGCCAAGTACTGAAAGCGGCGTTTGGTCACATTTGTCCCAAACCTACCTGCAGTTTTCAAAATATCCCATATATCCCAATTTCGAGGCCTGAGCCATATTTTGGAGCCAAATTCTGGCTCTCGGCACGTATTCGCAGTATGATATTACGACTTTTTATACCCAACATATGCCAAGTACTGAAAGCGGCGTTTGGTCACATTTGTCCCAAACCCACCTGCAGTTTTCAAAACATCCCAAACATCCCAATTTCGAGGCCTGACCCATATTTTGGAGCCAATTTTTGGCTCTCTGCACGTATTCGCAATTTGATATTACGACTTTTTATACCCAATATATGCCAAGTACTGAAAGCGGCAGTGAGTCACATTTTGCACAAACCCCCCTGCAGTTTTCAAAATATCCCAAACTTTTCAATTTCGAGGCGTGAGCCCTATTTTGGCGCCACATTCTGGCTCTCTGCACGTATTCCCTGTATGATATTACGACTTTTTATACCCATCATATGCCAAGTACTGAAAGCGCCGTTTGGTCACATTTGTCCCAAACCACCCTGCAGTTTTCAAAATATCCCAAACATCAAAATTTTGAGGCCTGATCCATATTTTGGAGCCAAATTCAGGCTCTCTGCACGTATTCACAGTTTAAAATTACGAATTTTTATACCCAACATATGCGAAGTACTGAAAGCGGCGTTTGGTCACATTTGTCCCAAACCCCCCTGCAGTTTTCAAAATATGCCAAACATCCCAATTTTGAGGCCTGAGCCATATTTTGGAGCCAAATTCTGGCTCTCTGCACGTATTCGCAGTATGATATTACGAATTTTTATACCCAACATATGCCAAGTACTGAAAGCGGCAGTGAGTCACAATTTGCATATACTCCCCTGCAGTTTTCAAAATATCCTAAACATCAAAATTTCGAGGCCTGATCCATATTTTGCAGCCAAATTCTGGCTCTCTGCACGTATTCGCAGTTTGAAATTTCGACTTTTTATATTCAACAAATGCCAAGTACTGAAAGCGGCAGAGAGTCACATTTTGCACAAACTCCCCTGCAGTTTTTGAAATATCCCAAATATCCCAATTTCGAGGCCTGAGCCATATTTTGGAGCCAAATTCTGGCTCTCTGCACGTATTCGCAGTTTGAAATTACGACTTTTTATACCCAACATATGCCAAGTACTGAAAGCGGCGTTTGGTAACATTTGTCCCAAACCCCCCTGCATTTTTATAATATCCCAAACATCAAAATTTCGAGGCATGAGCCATATTTTGGAGCAAATTCTGGCTCTATGTACGTATTCGCAGTTTAAAATTACGACATTTTATACCCAACATATGCCAAGTCCTGATAGCGGCAGTGAGTCACATTTTGCACAAACTCCCCTGCAGTTTTTGAAATATCCCAAATATCCCAATTTCGAGGCCTGAGCAATATTTTGGAGCCAAATTCTGTCTCTCTGCACGTATTCGCAGTTTGATAAAACGAATTTTTTTACCCAACATATGCCAAGTACTGAAAGCGGCAGTGCGTCACATTTTGCACAAACTCCCATGCAGTTTTCAAAATATCCCAAACATCCCAATTTCGAGGCCTGAGCCTTATTTTGGAGCCAAATTCTGGCTCCCTGCACGTATTCGCAGTTTGAAATTACGACTTTTTTATACCCAACATATGCGAAGTACTGAAAGCGGCGTTTGTTCACATTTGTCCCAAACCCCCTGCAGTTTTCAAAATATCCCAAACATCCCAAATTCGAGGCCTGAGCCATATTTTGGAGCCAAATTCTGGCTATCTGCACGTATTCGCAGTTTGATATTACGACTTTTTATAGCCAACATATGCCAAGTACTGAAAGCGGCAGTGAGTCACATTTTGCACAAACTCCCCTGCAGATTTCAAAATATCACAAACATCCCAATTTCGAGGCCTGAGCCATATTTATGTGCCAAATTCGGGCTCTCTGCACGTATTCGCAGTTTGAGATTACGAATTTTTAAACCCAACATGTACCAAGTACTAAAAGCGGCGTTTGGTCACATTTCTCCCAAACCTCCCTGCAATTTTAAAAATTTCCCAAATATCCCAATTTCGAGGACTGAGCCATATTTTGGCGCCAAATTCTGGCTCTCTGTACGTATTGGCATTATGATATTACGACTTTTTATACCCCTCATATGCCAAGTACTGAAAGCGGTGTTTGGTCTCATTTGTCCCAAACCCCCCCTGCAGTTTTCAAAATATCCCAAACATCAAAATATCGAGGCATGAGCCATATTTTGGAGCCAAATTCTGGCTCTATGCACGTATTCGCAGTTTAAAATTGCGATTTTTTTATACCAAACATATGCCAAGTACTGAAAGATGCGTTTGGTCACATTTGTCTCAAATACCCTCTGCAGTTTTCAAAATATCCCAAATATTCCAATTTCGAGGCCTGAGCTATAATTTGAAGCCAAATTCTAGCTCTCTGCACGTATTCGCAGTTTGAAATTACGACTTTTTATACCCAACATATGCCAAGTACTGAAAGCGGCGTTTGGTCACATTTGTCCCAAACCCCCCTGCAGTTTTCAAAACATCCCAAACATCCCAATTTCGAGGCCTGACCCATATTTTGGAGCCAATTTTTGGCTCTCTGCACGTATTCGCAATTTGAAATTACGACTTTTTATACCCATCATATGCCAAGTACTGAAAGCGGCGTTTGGTCACATTTCTCCAAACCCCCCTGCAGTTTTTAAAATATCCCAAACATCAAAATTTCGAGGCATGAGCCATATTTTGGAGCCAAATTCTGGCTCTCTGCACGTATTCGCAGTTTGAAATTACGACTTTTTATACCCAACATATGCCAAGTACTAAAAGCGGCAGTGAGTCACATTTTGCACAAACTCCCCTGCAGTTTTCAAAATATCCCAAACATCCCAATTTCGAGGACTGAACCATATTTCGGAGCCAAATTCTGGCTCCCTGCACGTATTCGCAGATTGAAATTATGAATTTTTTATACCCAACATATGCAAAGTACTGAAAGCGGCGTTTGGTCTCATTTGTCCCAAACCCCCCTGCAGTTTTCAAAATATCCCAAACATCCCAATTTCGAGGCCTGAGTAATATTTTGGAGCCAAATTCTGGCTCTCTGCACGTATTCGCAGTATGATATTACGAATTTTTATACCCAACATATGCCAAGTACTGAAAGCGGCAGTGAGTCACATTTTGCACAAACTCCCCTGCAGTTTTCAAAATACCCCAAACATCCCAATTTCAAGGCCTGAGCCATATTTTGGAGCCAATTTCAGGCTCTCTGCACATATTCGCAGTTTGATATTACGAATTTTCATACCCAACATATGCCAAGTACTGAAAGCGGCAGTGAGTCACATTTTGCACAAACTCCCCTGCAGTTTTCAAAATATCCCAAACATCCCAATTTCGAGGCCAGAGCCATATTTAGGAGCAAAATTCTGGCTCTCTGCACGTATTCGCAATTTGAAATTACGACTTTTTTATACCCAACATATGCGAAGTACTGAAAGCGGCGTTTGGTCACATTTGTCCATTACCCCCCTGCAGTTTTCAAAATATCCCAAACATCCCAATTTCGAGGCCTACGCCATGTTTTGGAGCCAAATTCTGTCTCTCTACACGTATTCGCAGTTTGAAATTACAACTTTTTATACCCATCATATGCCAAGTACTGAAAGCGGCGTTTGGTCACATTTGTCCCAAACCTCCCTGTAGTTTTCAAAATTTCCAAAATATCCCAATTTCGAGGCCTGAGCCGCATTTTGGCGCCAAATTCTGGCTCTCTGCACGTATTCGCAGTATGATATTACCACTTTTTATACCGATCATATGCCAAGTACTGAAAGCGGCGTTTTGTCACATTTGTCCCAAACCCACCTGCAATTTTCAAAATATCCTAAACATCAAAATTTCGAGGCATGAGCCATATTTTGGAGCCAAATTCTGGCTCTATGTACGTATTCGCAGTTTAAAATTACGACTTTTTATACCCAACATATGCCAAGTCCTGATAGCGGCAGTGAGTCACATTTTGCACAAACTCCCCTGCAGTTTTTGAAATATCCCAAATATCCCAATTTCGAGGCATGAGCCATATTTTGTAGCCAAATTCTGGCTCTCTGCACGTATTTGCAGTTTGAAGTTTCGAATTTTTATACCCAACATATGCCAAGTACTGAAAGCGGCAGTGAGTCACATTTTGCACAAACTCCCCTGCAGTTTTCAAAATATCCCAAATATCCAAATTTCGAGGCCTGAGCCATATTTTGGAGCCAATTTCTGGCTCTCTGCACGTATTCGCAATTTGAAATTACGACTTTTTTATACCCAACATATGCGAAGTACTAAAAGCGGCGTTTGGTCACATTTGTCCCAAACCCCCCAGTAGATCTCCAAATATCACAAACATCCCAATTTCGAGGCCTGAGCCATATTTTGGCGCCAAATTCTGGCTCTCTGCACGTATTCGCAGTATGATATTACGACTTTTTATACCCATCATATGCCAAGTACTGAAAGCGCCGTTTGGTCACATTTGTCCCAAACCACCCTGCAGTTTTCAAAATATCCCAAACATCAAAATTTTGAGGCCTGATCCATATTTTGGAGCCAAATTCAGGCTCTCTGCACGTATTCACAGTTTAAAATTACGAATTTTTATACCCAACATATGCGAAGTACTGAAAGCGGCGTTTGGTCACATTTGTCCCAAACCCCCCTGCAGTTTTCAAAATATGCCAAACATCCCAATTTTGAGGCCTGAGCCATATTTTGGAGCCATATTCTGGCTCTCTGGACGTATTCGCAGTATGATATTACGAATTTTTATACCCAACATATGCCAAGTACTGAAAGCTGCAGTGAGTCACAATTTGCACAAACTCCCCTGCAGTTTTCAAAATATCCCAAACATCAAAATTTCGAGGCCTGATCCATATTTTGCAGCCAAATTCTGGCTCTCTGCACGTATTCGCAGTTTGAAATTTCGACTTTTTATACCCAACAAATACCAAGTACTGAAAGCGGCAGAGAGTCACATTTTGCACAAACTCCCCTGCAGTTTTTGAAATATCCCAAAAATCCCAATTTCGAGGCCTGAGCCATATTTTGGAGCCAAATTCTGGCTCTCTGCACGTATTCGCAGTTTGAAATTACGACTTTTTATACCCAACATATGCCAAGTACTGAAAGCGGCGTTTGGTAACATTTGTCCCAAACCCCCCTGCATTTTTATAATATCCCAAACATCAAAATTTCGAGGCATGAGCCATATTTTGGAGCAAATTCTGGCTCTATGTACGTATTCGCAGTTTAAAATTACGACATTTTATACCCAACATATGCCAAGTCCTGATAGCGGCAGTGAGTCACATTTTGCACAAACTCCCCTGCAGTTTTTGAAATATCCCAAATATCCCAATTTCGAGGCCTGAGCCATATTTTGGAGCCAAATTCTGTCTCTCTGCACGTATTCGCAGTTTGATAAAACGAATTTTTATACCCAACATATGCCAAGTACTGAAAGCGGCAGTGAGTCACATTTTGCACAAACTCCCATGCAGTTTTCAAAATATCCCAAACATCCCAATTTCGAGGCCTGAGCCTTATTTTGGAGCCAAATTCTGGCTCCCTGCACGTATTCGCAGTTTGAAATTACGACTTTTTTATACCCAACATATGCGAAGTACTGAAAACGGCGTTTGTTCACATTTGTCCCAAACCCCCTGCAGTTTTCAAAATATCACAAACATCCCAATTTCGAGGCCTGAGCCATATTTCTGTGCCAAATTCGGGCTCTCTGCACGTATTCGCAGTTTGAGATTACGAATTTTTAAACCCAACATGTACCAAGTACTAAAAGCGGCGTTTGGTCACATTTCTCCCAAACCTCCCTGCAATTTTAAAAATTTCCCAAATATCCCAATTTCGAGGCCTGAGCCATATTTTGGCGCCAAATTCTGGCTCTCTGTACGTATTGGCATTATGATATTACGACTTTTTATACCCCTCATATGCCAAGTACTGAAAGCGGTGTTTGGTCTCATTTGTCCCAAACCCCCCCTGCAGTTTTCAAAATATCCCAAACATCAAAATATCGAGGCATGAGCCATATTTTGGAGCCAATTTTTGGTTCTCTGCACGTATTCGCAGTTTGATATTACGAATTTTTATACCCAACATATGCCAAGTACTGAAAGCGGCAGTGAGTCACATTTTGCACAAACTCCCCTGCAGTTTTCAAAATATCCCAAACATCCCAATTTCGAGGTCTGAGCCATATTTTGGAGCCAATTTCTGTCTCTCTGCACGTATTCGCAGTTTGAAATTACGACTTTTTATACCCATCATATGCCAAGTACTGAAAGCGGCGTTTGGTCACATTTCTCCAAACCCCCCTGCAGTTTTTAAAATATCCCAAACATCAAAATTTCGAGGCATGAGCCATATTTTGGAGCCAAATTCTGGCTCTCTGCACGTATTCGCAGTTTGAAATTACGACTTTTTATACCCAACTTATGCCAAGTACTAAAAGCGGCAGTGAGTCACATTTTGCACAAACTCCCCTGCAGTTTTCAAAATATCCCAAACATCCCAATTTCGAGGACTGAACCATATTTTGGAGCCAAATTCTGGCTCCCTGCACGTATTCGCAGATTGAAATTATGACTTTTTTATACCCAACATATGCAAAGTACTGAAAGCGGCGTTTGGTCTCATTTGTCCCAAACCCCCCTGCAGTTTTCAAAATATCCCAAACATCCCAATTTCGAGGCCTGAGTAATATTTTGGAGCCAAATTCTGGCTCTCTGCACGTATTCGCAGTATGATATTACGAATTTTTATACCCAACATATGCCAAGTACTGAAAGCGGCAGTGAGTCACATTTTGCACAAACTCCCCTGCAGTTTTCAAAATACCCCAAACATCCCAATTTCGAGGCCTGAGCCATATTTTGGAGCCAATTTCTGGCTCTCTGCACATATTCGCAGTTTGATATTACGAATTTTCATACCCAACATATGCCAAGTACTGAAAGCGGCAGTGAGTCACATTTTGCACAAACTCCCCTGCAGTTTTCAAAATATCCCAAACATCCCAATTTCGAGGCCAGAGCCATATTTAGGAGCAAAATTCTGGCTCTCTGCACGTATTCGCAATTTGAAATTACGACTTTTTTATACCCAACATATGCGAAGTACTGAAAGCGGCGTTTGGTCACATTTGTCCAACACCCCACTGCAGTTTTCAAAATATCCCAAACTTCCCAATTTCGAGGCCTACGCCATGTTTTGGAGCCAAATTCTGTCTCTCTGCACGTATTCGCAGTTTGAAATTACAACTTTTTATACCCATCATATGCCAAGTACTGAAAGCGGCGTTTGGTCACATTTGTCCCAAACCTCCCTGTAGTTTTCAAAATTTCCAAAATATCCCAATTTCGAGGCCTGAGCCGCATTTTGGCGCCAAATTCTGGCTCTCTGCACGTATTCGCAGTATGATATTACCACTTTTTATACCGATCATATGCCAAGTACTGAAAGCGGCGTTTTGTCACATTTGTCCCAAACCCCCCTGCAATTTTCAAAATATCCTAAACATCAAAATTTCGAGGCATGAGCCATATTTTGGAGCCAAATTCTGGCTCTATGTACGTATTCGCAGTTTAAAATTACGACTTTTTATACCCAACATATGCCAAGTCCTGATAGCGGCAGTGAGTCACATTTTGCACAAACTCCCCTGCAGTTTTTGAAATATCCCAAATATCCCAATTTCGAGGCATGAGCCATATTTTGGAGCCAAATTCTGGCTCTCTGCACGTATTTGCAGTTTGAAGTTTCGAATTTTTATACCCAACATATGCCAAGTACTGAAAGCGGCAGTGAGTCACATTTTGCACAAACTCCCCTGCAGTTTTCAAAATATCCCAAATATCCAAATTTCGAGGCCTGAGCCATATTTTGGAGCCAATTTCTGGCTCTCTGCACGTATTCGCAATTTGAAATTACGACTATTTTATACCCAACATATGCGAAGTACTAAAAGCGGCGTTTGGTCACATTTGTCCCAAACCCCCCAGTAGATTTCCAAATATCACAAACATCCCAATTTCGAGGCCTGAGCCATATTTTTTGTGCCAAATTCTGGCTCTCTGCATGTATTCGCAGTTTGAAATTACAAATTTTTAAACCCAACATGAACCAAGTACTGAAAGCGGCGTTTGGTCACATTTGTCCCAAACCTCCCTGCAGTTTTCAAAATTTCCCAAATATCCAAATTTCGAGGCCAGAGCCATATTTTGGCGCCAAATTCTGGCTCTCTGCACGTATTCGCAGTATGATATTACGAATTTTTATACCCATCATATGCCAAGTACTGAAAGCGGCGTTTGGTCACATTTATCACAAACCCCCCTGCGGTTTTCAAAATATCTCAAACATCAAAATTTCGAGGATTGAGCCATATTTTGGAGCCAAATTTTGGCTCTATGCACGTATTCGCAGTTTAAAATTGCGACTTTTTTATACCCAACATATGCCAAGTACTGAAAGACGCGTTTGGTCACATTTGTCTCAAATAATCCCTGCACTTTTCAAAATATCCCAAACATCTCAATTTCGAGGTCAGAGCCATATTTTGTAGCCAAATTCTGGCTCTCTGCACGTATTGGCTGTTTGAAATTATGATTTTTATACCCAACATATGCCAAGTACTGAAATCGAGAGTGAGTCATATTTTGCACAAACTCCCCTGCAGTTTTCAAAATATCACAAATATTCCAATTTCGAGACCTGAGCTATAATTTGAAGCCAAATTGTGGCTCTCTGCACGTATTCGCAGTTTGAAATTACGACTTTTTATACCCAACATATGCCAAGTACTGAAAGCGGCGTTTGGTCACATTTGTCCCAAACCTACCTGCAGTTTTCAAAATATCCCAAATATCCCAATTTGGAGGCCTCAGACATATTTTGGAGCCACATTCTGGCTCTCTGCACGTATTTGCATCATGATATTACGACTTTTTATACCCATCATATGCCAAGTACTGAAAGCTGCATTTAGTCACATTTTGCACAAACTCCCCTGCAGTTTTCAAAATATCCCAAACATCCCAATTTCGAGGCCTGAGCCATATTTTGGAGCAAAATTCTGGTTCTCTGCACGTATTCGCAGTTTGATATTACGACTTTTTATACCCAACATATGCCAAGTACTGAAAGCGGCAGTGAGTCACATTTTGTACAAACTCCCCTGCAGTTTTCAACATATCCCAAACATCCCAATTTCGAGGCCTGAGCCATATTTTGGAGCAAAATTCTGGCTCTCTGCACGTATTCGCAATTTGATATTACGACTTTTTTATACTCAACATATGCGAAGTACTTAAAGCGGCGTTAGGTCACATTTGTCCCACACCCACCTGAAGTTTTCAAAATATCCCAAACATCCCAATGTCGAGGCCTACGCCATATTTTGGAGCCAAATTCTGTCTCTCTGCACGTATTCGCTGTTTGAAATTACGAATTTTTAAACTCAACATGTACCAAGTACTGAAAGCGGAGTTTGGTCACATTTGTCCCAAACCTCCGTGCAGTTTTCAAAATTTCCCAAATATCCCAATTTCGAGGCCTGAGAAATATTTTGGCGCCAAATTCTGGCTCTCTGCACGTATTTGCAGTATGATATTACGACTTTTTATACACATCATATGCCAAGTACTGAAAGCGGCGTTTGGTCACATTTGTCCCAAACCCCCCTGCAGTTTTCAAAATATCCCAAACATCAAAATTTCGAGGCATGAGCCATATTTTGGAGCCAAATTCTGGCTCTCTGCACGTATTGGCTGTTTGAAATTATGACTTTTTATACCCAACATATGCCAAGTAATGAAATCCGCAGTGAGTCAAATTTTGCACAAACTCCCCTGCAGTTTTCAAAATATCCCAAACATCCCAATTTCGAGGCCTGAGCCATATTTTGGCGCCAAATTCTGGCTCTCTGCACGTATTCACAGTATGATATCACGACTTTTAATACCCATCATATGCCAAGTACTGAAAGCGGCGTTTGGTCACATTTATCCCAAACCCCCCTGCGGTTTTCAAAATATCTCAAACATTAAAATTTCGAGGCATGAGCCATATTTTGGAGCCAAATTTTGGCTCTATGCACGTATTCGCAGTTTAAAATTGCGACTTTTTTATACCCAACATATGCCAAGTACTGAAAGACGCGTTTGGTCACATTTGTCTCAAATACCTTCTGCACTTTTCAAAATACCCCAAACATCTCAATTTCGAGGCCAGAGCCATATTTTGGAGCCAAATTCTGGCTCTCTGCACGTATTGGCTGTTTGACATTTTGATTTTTATACCCAACATATGCCAAGTACTGAAAGCGGCAGTGAGTCACATTTTGCACAAACTCCCCTGCAGTTTTCAAAATATCCCAAACATCCCAATTTCGAGGCCTGAGCCATATTTTGGAGCCAAATTCTGGCTCTCTGCACGTATTCGATGTTTGATATTACGACTTTTTATACCCAACATATGCTTAGTACTGAAAGCGGCAATGAGTCACATTTTGCACAAACTCCCCTGCAGTTTTCAAAATATCCCAAACATCCCAATTTCGAGGCCTGAGCTATATTTTGGAGAAAAATTCTGGGTCTCTGCACGTATTCGCAATTTGAAATTACGAATTTTTTATACCCAACATATGCGAAGTACTGAAAGCGGCGTTTGGTCAAATTTGTCCCAAACCCCCCTGCAGTTTTCAAAATATCCCAAACATCTCAATTTCGAGGCCTACGCCATGTTTTGAAGCCAAATTCTGTCTCTCTGCACGTATTCGCAGTTTGAAATTACGACTATTTATACCCATCATATGCCAAGTACTGAAAGCGGCGTTTGGTCACATTTGTCCCAAACCGCCCTGCAATTTTCAAAATATAATAAACATCAAAACTTCGAGGCATGAGCCATATTTTGGAGCCAAGTTCTGGTTCTATGCACGTATTCTCAGTTTGAAATTTCGACTTTTTATACCCAACATATGCCAAGTACTGAAAGCGGCAGTGAGTCACATTTTCCACAAACTCCCCTGCAGTTTTTGAAATATCCCAAATATCCCAATTTCGAGGCCTGAACCATATTTTGGAGCCAAATTCTGGCTCTCTGTACGTATTCGCAATTTGGAATTTCGACTTTTTATACCCAACATATGCCAAGTACTGAAAGCGGCAGTGAGTCACATTTTGCACAAACTCCCCTGCAGTTTTCAAAATATCCCAAACATCCCAATTTCGAGGCCTGAGCCATATTTTGGAGCCAATTTCTGGCTCTCTGCACGTATTCGCAATTTGAAATTACGACTTTTTTATACCCAACATATGCGAAGTACTGAAAGCGGCGTTTGGTCACATTTGTCCCAAACCCCCCCAGTAGATTTCCAAATATCACAAACATCCCAATTTCGAGGCCTGAGCCATATTTTTGTGCCAAATTCTGGCTCTCTGCACGTATTTGCAGTTTGAAATTACGAATTTTTTAACCCAACATGTATCAAGTACTGAAAGCGGCGTTTGGTCACATTTGTCCCAAACCCCCCTGCGGTTTTCAAAATATCCCAAACATCAAAATTTCGAGGCATGAGCCATATTTTGGAGCCAAATTCTGGCTCTATGCACGTATTCGCTGTTTAAAATTGCGACTTTTTTATACCTAACATATGCCAAGTACTGAAATCGGCAGTAAGTCATATTTTGCACAAACTCCATTGCAGTTTTCAAAATATCCAAAAATATTCCAATTTCGAGGCCTGAGCCATAATTTGAAGCCAAATTCTGGCTCTCTGCACGTATTCGCAGTTTGAAATTACGACTTTTTATACCCAACATATGCCAAGTACTGAAAGCGGCGTTTGGTCACATTTGTCCCAAACACACCTGCAGTTTTCAAAATATCCTAAATATCCCAATTTCGAAGCCTGAGCCGTATTTTGGAGCCAAATTTTGGCTTTCTGCACGTATTCGCAGTATGATATTACGACTTTTTATTCCCAACATATGCCAAGTACTGAAAGCGGCAGTGAGACACATTTTGCACAAACTCCCCTGCAGTTTTTGAAATATCCCAAATATCCCAATTTTGAGGCCTTAGCCATATTCTGGAGAAAATTCTGGCTCTCTGCACGTATTCGCAGTTTGAAATTACGACTTTTTATACCCAACATATGCAAAGAACTGAAAGCGGCGTTTGGTCACATTTGTCCCAAACCTTCCTGCAGTTTTCAAAATATCTCAAAAAGCCCAAATTCGAGGCCTGAGCCATATTTTAGAGCCAAATTCTGTCTCTCTGCACGTATTCGCAGTTTGATAATACGACTTTTTATACCCAACATATGCCAAGTACTGAAAGCGGTAGTGAGTCACATTTTGCACAAACTCCCCTGCAGTTTTCAAAATATCCCAAACAGCTAAATTTCGAGGCCTGAGCCATATTTTGGAGCCAAACTCTGGCTCTCTGCACGTATTCGCAGTTTGAAATTACGACTTTTTATACCCAACATATGCAAAGAACTGAAAGCGGCGTTTGGTCACATTTGTCACAAACCTTCCTGCAGTTTTCAAAATATCTCAAAAATCCCAAATTCGAGGCCTGAGCATATTTTAGAGCCAAATTCTGTCTCTCTGCACGTATTCGCAGTTTGATATTACGACTTTTTATACCCAACATATGCCAAGTACTGAAAACGGCAGTGAGTCACATTTTGCACAAACTCCCCTGCAGTTTTCAAAATATCCCAAACATCCCAATTTCGAGGTCTGAGCCATATTTTGGAGCCAATTTCTGTCTCTCTGCACGTATTCGCAGTTTGAAATTACGACTTTTTATACCCATCATATGCCAAGTACTGAAAGCGGCGTTTGGTCACATTTGTCCCAAACCCCCCTGCAGTTTTTAAAATATCCCAAACATCAAAATTTCGAGGCATGAGCCATATTTTCGAGCCAAATTCTGGCTCTCTGCACGTATTCGCAGTTTGAAAATACGACTTTTTATACCCAACGTATGCCAAGTACTAAAAGCGGCAGTGAGTCACATTTTTCACAAACTCCCCTGCAGTTTTCAAAATATCCCAAACATCCCAATTTCGAGGCCTGAGCCATATTTTGGCGCCAAATTCCGGCTCTCTGCACGTATTCACAGTATGATATTACGACTTTTAATACCCATCATATGCCAAGTACTGAAAGCGGCGTTTGGTCACATTTATCCCAAACCCCCCTGCGGTTTTCAAAATATCTCAAACATTAAAATTTCGAGGCATGGGCCATATTTTGGAGCCAAATTTTGGCTCTATGCACGTATTCGCAGTTTAAAATTGCGACTTTTTTATACCCAACATATGCCAAGTACTGAAAGACGCGTTTGGTCACATTTGTCTCAAATACCTTCTGCACTTTTCAAAATATCCCAAACATCTCAATTTCGAGGCCAGAGCCATATTTTGGAGCCAAATTCTGGCTCTCTGCACGTATTGGCTGTTTGACATTTTGATTTTTATACCCAACATATGCCAAGTACTGAAAGCGGCAGTGAGTCACATTTTGCACAAACTCCCCTGCAGTTTTCAAAATATCCCAAACATCAAAATTTCGAGGCCTGATCCATATTTTGCAGCCAAATTCTGGCTCTCTGCACGTATTCGCAGTTTGAAATTTCGACTTTTTATACCCAACAAATGCCAAGTACTGAAAGTGGCAGAGTCACATTTTGCACAAACTCCCCTGCAGTTTTTGAAATATCCCAAATATCCCAATTTCGAGGCCTGAGCCATATTTTGGAGCCAAATTCTGGCTCTCTGCACGTATTCGCAGTTTGAAATTACGACTTTTTATACCCAACATATGCCAAGTACTGAAAGCGGCGTTTGGTCACATTTGTCCCAAACCCCCCTGCAGTTTTCAAAATATCCCAAACATCCCAATTTCGAGGCCTGAGCCATATTTTGGAGCCAAATTCTTTCTCTCTGCACGTATTCGCAGTTTGAAATTACGACTTTTTATACCCAACATATGCCAAGTACTGAAAGCGGCGTTTGGTCACATTTGTCCCAAACCTACCTGGAGTTTTCAATATATCCCAAATATCCCAATTTTCGAGGTCTGAGCCATATTTTGGAGCCAAATTCGGTCTCTCTGCACGTATTCGCAGTATGATATTACGACTTTTTATATCCAACATATTCCAAGTATTGAAAGCGGCAGTGAGTCACATTTTGAACCAACTCCCCTGCAGTTTTCAAAATATCCCAAACATCCCAATTTCGAGGCCTGAGCCATATTTTGGAGCCAAATTATGGCCTTCTGCACGTATTCGCAGTTTGAAATTACGACTTTTTTATACCCAACATATGCGAAGTACTTAAAGCGGCGTTTGGTCACATTTGTCCCAAACCCCCCTGCAGTTTTCAAAATATCCCAAACATCAAAATTTCGAGACATGAGCCATATTTTGGAGCCAAATTCTGGCTCTCTGCACGTATTCGCAGTATGTTATAACGACTTTTTATACCCCTCATATGCCAAGTACTGAAAGCGGCGTTTGGTCACATTTGTCCCAAACCTCCCTGCAGTTTTCAAAATTTCCAAAATATCCCAATTTGAGGCCTGAGCCATATTTTTATCGCCAAATTCTGGCTCTCTGCACGTATTCGCAGTATGATATTACGACTTTTTATACCCCTCATATGCCAAGTACTGAAAGCGGTGTTTGGTCTTTTTGTCCCAAACCCCCTGCAGTTTTCAAAATATCCCAAACATCAAAATGTCGAGGCATGAGCCATATTTTGGAGCCAAATTCTGGCTATCTGCACGTATTCGCAGTTTGATATTACGACTTTTTATACCCAACATATACCAAGTACTGAAAGCGGCAGTGAGTCACATTTTGCACAAACTCCCCTGCAGTTTTCAAAATATCCCAAACATCCCAATTTTGAGGCCTGAGCCATATTTTGGAGCCAAATTCTGGCTCTCTGCACGTATTCGCAATTTGAAATTACGACTTTTTTATACCCAACGTATGCGAAGTACTGAAAGCGGCGTTTGGTCACATTTGTCCCACACCCCCCTGCAGTTTTCAAAATATCCCAAACATCCCAATTTCGAGGCCTGAGCCATATTTTGGAGCCAAATTCTGGCTCTATGCACGTATTCGCAGTTTAAAATAACGACTTTTTATACCCAACATATGCCAAGTCCTGATAGAGGCAGTGAGTCACATTTTGCACAAACTCCCCTGCAATTTTTGAAATATCCCAATTTCGAGGCCTGAGCCATATTTTGGAGCCAAATTCTGGCTCTCTGCACGTATTCGCAGTTTGAAATTGCGACTTTTTTATACCCAACATATTCCAAGTACTGAAAGATGCGTTTGGTCAGATTTGTCCCAAATACCCCCTGCACTTTTCAAAATATCCCAAACATCTCAATTTCGAGGCCTGAGTCATATTTTGGAGCCAAATTCTGGCTCTCTGCACGTATTCGCTGTTTGAAATTACGACTTTTTATACCCAGCATATGCCGAGTACTGAAAGCGGCGTTTGTTCACATTTGTCCCCAACCCCCTGCAGTTTTCAAAATATCCCAAACATCCCAATTTCGAGGCCAGAGCCATATTTTGGAGCCACATTCTGGCTCTCTGCACGTATTGGCTGTTTGACATTTTGATTTTTATACCCAACATATGCCAAGTACTGAAAGCGGCAGTGAGTCACATTTTGCACAAACTCCCCTGCAGTTTTCAAAATATCCCAAACATCCCAATTTCGAGGCCTGAGCCATATTTTGGAGCCAAATTCTGGCTCTCTGCACGTATTCGCAGTTTGATATTACGACTTTTTATACCCAACATATGCTTAGTACTGAAAGCGGCAATGAGTCACATTTTGCACAAACTCCCCTGCAGTTTTCAAAATATCCCAAACATCCCAATTTCGAGGCCTGAGCCATATTTTGGAGAAAAATTCTGGGTCTCTGCACGTATTCGCAATTTGAAATTACGACTTTTTTATACCCAACATATGCGAAGTACTGAAAGCGGCGTTTGGTCACATTTGTCCCAAACCCCCCTGCAGTTTTCAAAATATCCCAAACATCTCAATTTCGAGGCCTACGCCATGTTTTGGAGCCAAATTCTGTCTCTCTGCACGTATTCGCAGTTTGAAATTACGACTATTTATACCCATCATATGCCAAGTACTGAAAGCGGCGTTTGGTCACATTTGTCCCAAACCGCCCTGCAATTTTCAAAATATCCTAAACATCAAAACTTCGAGGCATGAGCCATATTTTGGAGCTAAGTTCTGGTTCTATGCACGTATTCGCAGTTTGAAATTTCGACTTTTTATACCCAACATATGCCAAGTACTGAAAGCGGCAGTGAGTCACATTTTGCACAAACTCCCCTGCAGTTTTTGAAATATCCCAAATATCCCAATTTCGAGGCCTGAACCATATTTTGGAGCCAAATTCTGGCTCTCTGTACGTATTCGCAGTTTGAAATTTCGACTTTTTATACCCAACATATGCCAAGTACTGAAAGCGGCAGTGAGTCACATTTTGCACAAACTCCCCTGCAGTTTTCAAAATATCCCAAACATCCCAATTTCGAGGCCTGAGCCATATTTTGGAGCCAATTTCTGGCTCTCTGCACGTATTCGCAATTTGAAATTACGACTTTTTTATACCCAACATATGCGAAGTACTGAAAGCGGCGTTTGGTCACATTTGTCCCAAACCCCCCCAGTAGATTTCCAAATATCACAAACATCCCAATTTCGAGGCCTCAGCCATATTTTTGTGCCAAATTCTGGCTCTCTGCACGTATTCGCAGTTTGAAATTACGAATTTTTTAACCCAACATGTATCAAGTACTGAAAGCGGCGTTTGGTCACATTTGTCCCAAACCCCCCTGCGGTTTTCAAAATATCCCAAACATCAAAATTTCGAGGCATGAGCCATATTTTGGAGCCAAATTCTGGCTCTATGCACGTATTCGCTGTTTAAAATTGCGACTTTTTTATACCTAACATATGCCAAGTACTGAAATCGGCAGTAAGTCATATTTTGCACAAACTCCATTGCAGTTTTCAAAATATCCAAAAATATTCCAATTTCGAGGCCTGAGCCATAATTTGAAGCCAAATTCTGGCTCTCTGCACGTATTCGCAGTTTGAAATTACGACTTTTTATACCCAACATATGCCAAGTACTGAAAGCGGCGTTTGGTCACATTTGCCCCAAACACACCTGCAGTTTTCAAAATATCCTAAATATCCCAATTTCGAGGCCTGAGCCGTATTTTGGAGCCAAATTTTGGCTTTCTGCACGTATTCGCAGTATGATATTACGACTTTTTATTCCCAACATATGCCAAGTACTGAAAGCGGCAGTGAGACACATTTTGCACAAACTCCCCTGCAGTTTTTGAAATATCCCAAATATTCCAATTTTGATGCCTTAGCCATATTCTGGAGCCAAATTCTTGCTCTCTGCACGTATTCGCAGTTTGAAATTACGACTTTTTATACCCAACATATGCAAAGAACTGAAAGCGGCGTTTGGTCACATTTGTCCCAAACCTTCCTGCAGTTTTCAAAATATCTCAAAAAGCCCAAATTCGAGGCCTGAGCCATATTTTAGAGCCAAATTCTGTCTCTCTGCACGTATTCGCAGTTTGATAATACGACTTTTTATACCCAACATATGCCAAGTACTGAAAGCGGCAGTGAGTCACATTTTGCACAAACTCCCCTGCAGTTTTCAAAATATCCCAAACAGCTAAATTTCGAGGACTGAGCCATATTTTGGAGCCAAACTCTGGCTCTCTGCACGTATTCGCAGTTTGATATTACGACTTTTTATACCCAACATATGCCAAGTACTGAAAACGGCAGTGAGTCACATTTTGCACAAACTCCCCTGCAGTTTTCAAAATATCCCAAACATCCCAATTTCGAGGTCTGAGCCATATTTTGGAGCCAATTTCTGTCTCTCTGCACGTATTCGCAGTTTGAAATTACGACTTTTTATACCCATCATATGCCAAGTACTGAAAGCGGCGTTTGGTCACATTTATCCCAAACCCCCCTGCGGTTTTCAAAATATCTCAAACATTAAAATTTCGAGGCATGGGCCATATTTTGGAGCCAAATTTTGGCTCTATGCACGTATTCGCAGTTTAAAATTGCGAATTTTATACCCAACATATGCCAAGTACTGAAAGACGCGTTTGGTCACATTTGTCTCAAATACCTTCTGCACTTTTCAAAATATCCCAAACATCTCAATTTCGAGGCCAGAGCCATATTTTGGAGCCAAATTCTGGCTCTCTGCACGTATTGGCTGTTTGACATTTTGATTTTTATATCCAACATATGCCAAGTACTGAAAGCGGCAGTGAGTCACATTTTGCACAAACTCCCCTGCAGTTTTCAAAATATCCCAAACATCAAAATTTCGAGGCCTGATCCATATTTTGCAGCCAAATTCTGGCTCTCTGCACGTATTCGCAGTTTGAAATTTCGACTTTTTATACCCAACAAATGCCAAGTACTGAAAGCGGCAGAGAGTCACATTTTGCACAAACTCCCCTGCAGTTTTTGAAATATCCCAAATATCCCAATTTCGAGGCCTGAGCCATATTTTGGAGCCAAATTCTGGCTCTCTGCACGTATTCGCAGTTTGAAATTACGACTTTTTATACCCAACATATGCCAAGTACTGAAAGCGGCGTTTGGTAACATTTGTCCCAAACCCCCCTGCATTTTTATAATATCCCAAACATCAAAATTTCGAGGCATGAGCCATATTTTGGAGCAAATTCTGGCTCTATGTACGTATTCGCAGTTTAAAATTATGACATTTTATACCCAACATATGCCAAGTCCTGACAGCGGCAGTGAGTCACATTTTGCACAAACTCCCCTGCAGTTTTCAAAATATCCCAAACATCCTAATTTCGAGGCCTGAGCCATATTTTGGAGAAAAATTCTGGGTCTCTGCACGTATTCGCAATTTGAAATTACGACTTTTTTATACCCAACATATGCGAAGTACTGAAATCGGCGTTTGGTCACATTTGTCCCAAACCCCCCTGCAGTTTTCAAAATATCCCAAACATCTCAATTTCGAGGCCTACGCCATGTTTTGGAGCGAAATTCTGTCTCTCTGCACGTATTCGCAGTTTGAAATTACGACAATTTATACCCATCATATGCCAAGTACTGAAAGCGGCGTTTGGTCACATTTGTCCCAAACCGCCCTGCAATTTTCAAAATATCCTAAACATCAAAACTTCGAGGCATGAGCCATATTTTGGAGCCAAGTTCTGGTTCTATGCACGTATTCGCAGTTTGAAATTTCGACTTTTTATACCCAACATATGCCAAGTACTGAAAGCGGCAGTGAGTCACATTTTGCACAAACTCCCCTGCAGTTTTTGAAATATCCCAAATATCCCAATTTCGAGGCCTGAACCATATTTTGGAGCCAAATTCTGGCTCTCTGTACGTATTCGCAGTTTGAAATTTCGACTTTTTATACCCAACATATGCCAAGTACTGAAAGCGGCAGTGAGTCACATTTTGCACAAACTCCCCTGCAGTTTTCAAAATATCCCAAACATCCCAATTTCGAGGCCTGAGCCATATTTTGGAGCCAATTTCTGGCTCTCTGCACGTATTCGCAATTTGAAATTACGACTTTTTTATACCCAACATATGCGAAGTACTGAAAGCGGCGTTTGGTCACATTTGTCCCAAACCCCCCCAGTAGATTTCCAAATATCACAAACATCCCAATTTCGAGGCCTGAGCCATATTTTTGTGCCAAATTCTGGCTCTCTGCACGTCTTCGCAGTTTGAAATTACGAATTTTTTAACCCAACATGTATCAAGTACTGAAAGCGGCGTTTGGTCACATTTGTCCCAAACCCCCCTGCGGTTTTCAAAATATCCCAAACATCAAAATTTCGAGGCATGAGCCATATTTTGGAGCCAAATTCTGGCTCTATGCACATATTCGCTGTTTAAAATTGCTACTTTTTTATACCCAACATATGCCAAGTACTGAAATCGGCAGTTAGTCATATTTTGCACAAACTCCCTTGCAGTTTTCAAAATATCCAAAAATATTCCAATTTCGAGGCCTGAGCCATAATTTGAAGCCAAATTCTGGCTCTCTGCACGTATTCGCAGTTTGAAATTACGACTTTTTATACCCAACATATGCCAAGTACTGAAAGCGGCGTTTGGTCACATTTGTCCCAAACACACCTGCAGTTTTCAAAATATCCTAAATATCCCAATTTCGAGGCCTGAGCCGTATTTTGGAGCCAAATTTTGGCTTTCTGCACGTATTCGCAGTATGATATTACGACTTTTTATTCCCAACATATGCCAAGTACTGAAAGCGGCAGTGAGTCACATTTTGCACAAACTCCCCTGCAGTTTTTGAAATATCCCAAACATCCCAATTTCGAGGTCTGAGCCATATTTTGGAGCCAATTCCTGTCTCTCTGCACGTATTCGCAGTTTGAAATTACGACTTTTTATACCCATCATATGCCAAGTACTGAAAGCGGCGTTTGGTCACATTTGTCCCAAACCCCCCTGCAGTTTTTAAAATGTCCCAAACATCAAAATTTCGAGGCATGAGCCATATTTTGGAGCCAAATTTTGGCTCTATGCACGTATTCGCAGTTTAAAATTGCGACTTTTTTATACCCAACATATGCCAAGTACTGAAAGACGCGTTTGGTCACATTTGTCTCAAATACCTTCTGCACTTTTCAAAATATCCCAAACATCTCAATTTCGAGGCCAGAGCCATATTTTGGAGCCAAATTCTGGCTCTCTGCACGTATTGGCTGTTTGACATTTTGATTTTTATACCCAACATATGCCAAGAACTGAAAGCGGCAGTGAGTCACATTTTGCACAAACTCCCCTGCAGTTTTCAAAATATCCCAAACATCCCAATTTCGAGGCCTGAGCCATATTTTGGAGCCAAATTCTGGCTCTCTGCACGTATTCGCAGTTTGATATTACGACTTTTTATACCCAACATATGCCAAGTACTGAAAGCGGCAGTGAGTCACATTTTGTACAAACTCCCCTGCAGTTTTCCAAATATCCCAAACATCCCAATTTCGAGGCCTGAGCCATATTTTGGAGCAAAATTCTGGCTCTCTGCACGTATTCGCAATTTGATATTACGACTTTTTTATACTCAACATATGCGAAGTACTGAAAGCGGCGTTAGGTCACATTTGTCCCACACCCCCCTGCAGTTTTCAAAATATCCCAAACATCCCAATTTCGAGGCCTACGCCATATTTTGGAGCCAAATTCTGTCTCTCTGCACGTATTCGCTGTTTGAAATTACGAATTTTTAAACTCAACATGTACCAAGTACTGAAAGCGGAGTTTGGTCACATTTGTCCCAAACCTCCGTGCAGTTTTCAAAATTTCCCAAATATCCCAATTTCGAGGCCTGAGCCATATTTTGGCGCCAAATTCTGGCTCTCTGCACGTATTTGCAGTATGATATTACGACTTATTATACACATCATATGCCAAGTACTGAAAGCGGCGTTTGGTCACATTTGTCCCAAACCCCCCTGCAGTTTTCAAAATATCCCAAACATCAAAATTTCGAGGCATGAGCCATATTTTGGAGCCAAATTCTGGCTCTCTGCACGTATTGGCTGTTTGAAATTATGACTTTTTATACCCAACATATGCCAAGTAATGAAATCCGCAGTGAGTCACATTTTGCACAAACTCCCCTGCAGTTTTCAAAATATCCCAAACAGCTAAATTTCGAGGCCTGAGCCATATTTTGGAGCCAAATTCTGGCTCTCTGCACGTATTCGCAGTTTGAAATTACGACTTTTTATACCCAACATATGCAAAGAACTGAAAGCGGCGTTTGGTCACATTTGTCACAAACCTTCCTGCAGTTTTCAAAATATCTCAAAAATCCCAAATTCGAGGCCTGAGCCATATTTTAGAGCCAAATTCTGTCTCTCTGCACGTATTCGCAGTTTGATAATACGACTTTTTATACCCAACATATGCCAAGTACTGAAAGCTGCAGTGAGTCACATTTTGCACAAACTCCCCTGCAGTTTTCAAAATATCCCAAACATCCCAATTTCGAGGCCTGAGCCATATTTTGGAGCCAAATTCTGGCTCTCTGCACGTATTCGCAGTTTGATATTACGACTTTTTATACCCAACATATGCCAAGTACTGAAAACGGCAGTGAGTCACATTTTGCACAAACTCCCCTGCAGTTTTCAAAATATCCCAAACATCCCAATTTCGAGGTCTGAGCCATATTTTGGAGCCAATTTCTGTCTCTCTGCACGTATTCGCAGTTTGAAATTACGACTTTTTATACCCATCATATGCCAAGTACTGAAAGCGGCGTTTGGTCACATTTGTCCCAAACCCCCCTGCAGTTTTTAAAATATCCCAAACATCAAAATTTCGAGGCATGAGCCATATTTTGGAGCCAAATTCTGGCTCTCTGCACGTATTCGCAGTTTGAAAATACGACTTTTTATACCCAACATATGCCAAGTACTAAAAGCGGCAGTGAGTCACATTTTGCACAAACTCCCCTGCAGTTTTCAAAATATCCCAAACATCCCAATTTCGAGGCCTGAGCAATATTTTGGCGCCAAATTCCGGCTCTCTGCACGTATTCACAGTATGATATTACGACTTTTAATACCCATCATATGCCAAGTACTGAAAGCGGCGTTTGGTCACATTTATCCCAAACCCCCCTGCGGTTTTCAAAATATCTCAAACATTAAAATTTCGAGGCATGAGCCATATTTTGGAGCCAAATTTTGGCTCTATGCACGTATTCGCAGTTTAAAATTGTGACTTTTTTATACCCAACATATGCCAAGTACTGAAAGACGCGTTTGGTCACATTTTACTCAAATACCTTCTGCACTTTTCAAAATATCCCAAACATCTCAATTTCGAGGCCAGAGCCATATTTTGGAGCCAAATTCTGGCTCTCTGCACGTATTGGCTGGTTGACATTTTGATTTTTATACCCAACATATGCCAAGTACTGAAAGCGGCAGTGAGTCACATTTTGCACAAACTCCCCTGCAGTTTTCAAAATATCCCAAACATCCCAATTTCGAGGCCTGAGCCATATTTTGGAGCCAAATTCTGGCTCTCTGCACGTATTCGCAGTTTGATATTACGACTTTTTATACCCAACATATGCCAAGTACTGAAAGCGGCAATGAGTCACATTTTGCACAAACTCCCCTGCAGTTTTCAAAATATCCCAAACATCCCAATTTCGAGGCCTGAGCCATATTTTGGAGAAAATTTCTGGGTCTCTGCACGTATTCGCAATTTGAAATTACGACTTTTTTATACCCAACATATGCGAAGTACTGAAAGCGGCGTTTGGTCACATTTGTCCCAACCCCCCTGCAGTTTTCAAAATATCCCAAACATCTCAATTTCGAGGCCTACGCCATGTTTTGGAGCCAAATTCTGTCTCTCTGCACGTATTCGCAGTTTGAAATTACGACTATTTATACCCATCATATGCCAAGTACTGAAAGCGGCGTTTGGTCACATTTGTCCCAAACCGCCCTGCAATTTTCAAAATATCCTAAACATCAAAATTTCGAGGCATGAGCCATATTTTGGAGCCAAATTCTGGTTCTATGCACGTATTCGCAGTTTAAAATTACGACTTTTTATACCCAACATATGCCAAGTCCTGATAGCGGCAGTGAGTCACATTTTGCACAAACTCCCCTGCAGTTTTTGAAATATCCCAAATATCCCAATTTCGAGGCCTGAGCCATATTTTGGAGCCAAATTCTGGCTCTCTGCACGTATTCGCAGTTTGAAATTTCGACTTTTTATACCCAACATATGCCAAGTACTGAAAGCGGCAGTGAGTCACATTTTGTACAAACTCCCCTGCAGTTTTCCAAATATCCCAAACATCCCAATTTCGAGGCCTGAGCCATATTTTGGAGCCAAATTCTGTCTCTCTGCACGTATTCGCAGTTTGAAATTACGACTTTTTATACCCAACATATGCCAAGTACTGAAAGCGGCAGTGAGTCACATTTTGTACAAACTCCCCTGCAGTTTTCCAAATATCCCAAACATCCCAATTTCGAGGCCTGAGCCATATTTTGGAGCAAAATTCTGGCTCTCTGCACGTATTCGCAATTTGATATTACGACTTTTTTATACTCAACATATGCGAAGTACTGAAAGCGGCGTTAGGTCACATTTGTCCCACACCCCCCTGCAGTTTTCAAAATATCCCAAACATCCCAATTTCGAGGATTACGCCATATTTTGGAGCCAAATTCTGTCTCTCTGCACGTATTCGCTGTTTGAAATTACGAATTTTTAAACTCAACATGTACCAAGTACTGAAAGCGGAGTTTGGTCACATTTGTCCCAAACCTCCGTGCAGTTTTCAAAATTTCCCAAATATCCCAATTTCGAGGCCTGAGCCATATTTTGGCGCCAAATTCTGGCTCTCTGCACGTATTTGCAGTATGATATTACGAATTTTTATACACATCATATGCCAAGTACTGAAAGCGGCGTTTGGTCACATTTGTCCCAAACCCCCCTGCAGTTTTCAAAATATCCCAAACATCAAAATTTCGAGGCATGAGCCATATTTTGGAGCCAAATTCTGGCTCTCTGCACGTATTGGCTGTTTGAAATTATGACTTTTTATACCCAACATATGCCAAGTAATGAAATCCGCAGTGAGTCACATTTTGCACAAACTCCCCTGCAGTTTTCAAAATATCCCAAACAGCTAAATTTCGAGGCCTGAGCCATATTTTGGAGCCAAATTCTGGCTCTCTGCACGTATTCGCAGTTTGAAATTACGACTTTTTATACCCAACATATGCCAAGTACTGAAAGCGGCAGTGAGTCACATTTTGCACAAACTCCCCTGCGGTTTTCAAAATATCCCAAACATCCCAATTTCGAGGCCTGAGCCATATTTTGGAGCCAATTTCTGGCTCTCTGCACGTATTCGCAGTTTGATAATACGACTTTTTATACCCAACATATGCCAAGTACTGAAAGCGGCAGTGAGTCAAATTTTGCACAAACTCCCCTGCAGTTTTCAAAATATCCCAAACAGCCCAATTTCGAGGCCTGAACCATATTTTGGAGCCAAATTCTGGCTCTCTGCACGTATTCGCAGTTTGAAATTACGACTTTTTATACCCAACATATGCAAAGAACTGAAAGCGGCGTTTGGTCACATTTGTCACAAACCTTACTGCAGTTTTCAAAATATCTTAAAAATCCCAAATTCGAGGCCTGAGCCATATTTTAGAGCCAAGTTCTGTCTCTCTGCACGTATTCGTAGTTTGATAATACGACTTTTTATACCCAACATATGCCAAGTACTGAAAGCTGCAGTGAGTCACATTTTGCACAAACTCCCCTGCAGTTTTCAAAATATCCCAAACATCCCAATTTCGAGGCCTGAGCCATATTTTGGAGACAAATTCTGGCTCTCTGCACGTATTCGCAGTTTGAAATTACGACTTTTTATACCCAACATATGCCAAGTACTGAAAACGGCAGTGAGTCACATTTTGCACAAACTCCTCTGCAGTTTTCAAAATATCCCAAACATCCCAATTTCGAGGTCTGAGCCATATTTTGGAGCCAATTTCTGTCTCTCTGCACGTATTCGCAGTTTGAAATTACGACTTCTTTATACCCAACATCTGCGAAGTACTGAAAGCGGCGTTTGGTCACATTTGTCCCAAACCCCCCAGTAGATTTCCAAATATCACAAACATCCCAATTTCGAGGCCGAAAGCGGCGTTTGGTCACATTTATCCCAAACCCACCTGCGGTTTTCAAAATATCTCAAACATCAAAATTTTGAGGCATGAGCCATATTTTGGAGCCAAATTCTGACTCTCTGCACGTATTGGCTGTTTGAAATTATGATTTTTATACCCAACATATGTCAAGTACTGAAATCGACAGTGAGTCATATTTTGCACAAACTCCCCTGCAGTTTTCAAAATATCCTAAACATCAAAATTTCGAGGCATGAGCCATAATTTGAAGCCAAATTCTGGCTCTCTGCACGTATTCGCAGTTTGAAATTTCGACTTTTTATACCCAAAATATGCCAAGTACTGAAAGCGGCGTTTGGTCACATTTGTCCCAAACCTACCTGCAGTTTTCAAAATATCCCAAATATCCCAATTTCGAGGCCTCAGCCATATTTTGGAGCCACATTCCTTCTCTCTGCACGTATTCGCAGTATGATATTACGACTTTTTATACCCAACATATGCCAAGTACTGAAAGCTGCATTGAGTCACATTTTGCACAAACTCCCCTGCAGTTTTCAAAATATCCCAAACATCCCAATTTCGAGGCCTGAGCCATATTTTGGAGCCAAATTCTGGCTCTCTGCACGTATTCGCAGTTTGATATTACGACTTTTTATACCCAACATATGCCAAGTACTGAAAGCGGCAGTGAGTCACATTTTATACAAACTCCCCTGCAGTTTTCAAAATATCCCAAACATCCCAATTTCGAGGCCTGAGCCATATTTTGGAGCAAAATTCTGGCTCTCTGCACGTATTCGCAATTTGATATTACGACTTTTTTATACTCAACATATGCGAAGTACTGAAAGCGGCGTTTGGTCACATTTGTCCCACACCCCCCTGCAGTTTTCAAAATATCCCAAACATCCCAATTTCGAGGCCTACGCCATATTTTGGAGCCAAATTCTGTCTCTCTGCACGTATTCGCTGTTTGAAATTACGAATTTTTAAACCCAACATGTACCAAGTACTGAGAGCGGAGTTTGGTCACATTTCTCCCAAACCTCTGTGCAGTTTTCAAAATTTCCCAAATATCCCAATTTCGAGGCCTGAGCCATATTTTGGCGCCAAATTCTGGCTCTCTGCACGTATTCGCAGTATGATATTACGACTTTTTATACACATCATATGCCAAGTACTGAAAGCGGCGTTTGGTCACATTTGTCCCAAACCCCCCTGCAGTTTTCAAAATATCCCAAACATCAAAATTTCGAGGCATGAGCCATATTTTGGAGCCAAATTCTGGCTCTCTGCACGTATTGGCTGTTTGAAATTATGACTTTTTATACCCAACATATGCCAAGTAATGGCATATGTGAGTCACAGTGAGTCACATTTTGCACAAACTCCCCTGCAGTTTTCAAAATATCCCAAACATCCCAATTTCGAGGACTGAGCCATATTTTGGAGCCAAATTCTGGCTCTCTGCACGTATTCGCAGTTTGATATTACGACTTTTTATACCCAACATATGCCAAGTACTGAAAGCGGCAGTGAGTCACATTTTGTACAAACTCCCCTGCAGTTTTCAAAATATCCCAAACATCCCAATTTCGAGGCCTGAGCCATATTTTGGAGCAAAATTCTGGCTCTCTGCACGTATTCGCAATTTGATATTACGACTTTTTTATACTCAACATATGCGAAGTACTGAAAGCGGCGTTTGGTCACATTTGTCCCACACCCCCCCTGCAGTTTTCAAAATATCCCAAACATCCCAATTTCGAGGCCTACGCCATATTTTGGAGCCAAATTCTGTCTCTCTGCACGTATTCGCTGTTTGAAATTACGAATTTTTAAACCCAACATGTACCAAGTACTGAGAGCGGAGTTTGGTCACATTTCTCCCAAACCTCCGTGCAGTTTTCAAAATTTCCCAAATATCCCAATTTCGAGGCCTGAGCCATATTTTGGCGCCAAATTCTGGCTCTCTGCACGTATTCGCAGTATGATATTACGACTTTTTATACACATCATATGCCAAGTACTGAAAGCGGCGTTTGGTCACATTTGTCCCAAACCCCCCTGCAGTTTTCAAAATATCCCAAACATCAAAATTTCGAGGCATGAGCCATATTTTGGAGCCAAATTCTGGCTCTCTGCACGTATTGGCTGTTTGAAATTATGACTTTTTATACCCAACATATGCCAAGTAATGAAATCCGCAGTGAGTCACATTTTGCACAAACTCCCCTGCAGTTTTCAAAATATCCCAAACATCCCAATTTCGAGGCCTGAGCCATATTATGGAGCCAATTTCTGGCTCTCTGCACGTATTCGCAGTTTGAAATTTCGACTTTTTATACCCAACATATGCCAAGTACTGAATGCGGCAGTGAGTCACATTTTGCACAAACTCCCCTGCAGTTTTCAAAATATCCCAAACATCCCAATTTCGAGGCCTGAGCCATATTTTGGCGCCAAATTCTGGCTCTCTGCACGTATTCACAGTATGATATTACGACTTTTAATACCCATCATATGCCAAGTACTGAAAGCGGCGTTTGGTCACATTTATCCCAAACCCCCCTGCGGTTTTCAAAATATCTCAAACATTAAAATTTCGAGGCATGAGCCATATTTTGGAGCCAAATTTTGGCTCTATGCACGTATTCGCAGTTTAAAATTGCGATTTTTTATACCCAACATATGCCAAGTACTGAAAGACGCGTTTGGTCACATTTGTCTCAAATACCTTCTGCACTTTTCAAAATATCCTAAACATCTCAATTTCGAGGCCAGAGCCATATTTTGGAGCCAAATTCTGGCTCTCTGCACGTATTGGCTGTTTGACATTTTGATTTTTATACCCAACATATGCCAAGTACTGAAAGCGGCAGTGAGTCACATTTTGCACAAACTCCCCTGCAGTTTTCAAAATATCCCAAACATCCCAATTTCGAGGCCTGAGCCATATTTTGGAGCCAAATTCTGGCTCTCTGCACGTATTCGCAGTTTGATATTACGACTTTTTATACCCAACATATGCCAAGTACTGAAAGCGGCAATGAGTCACATTTTGCACAAACTCCCCTGCAGTTTTCAAAATATCCCAAACATCCCAATTTCGAGGCCTGAGCCATATTTTGGAGAAAAATTCTGGGTCTCTGCACGTATTCGAAATTTGAAATTACGACTTTTTTATACCCAACGTATGCGAAGTACTGCAAGCGGCGTTTGGTCACATTCATCCCAAAACCCCCTGCAGTTTTCAAAATATCCCAAACATCTCAATTTCGAGGCCTACGCCATGTTTTGGAGCCAAATTCTGTCTCTCTGCACGTATTCGCAGTTTGAAATTACGAACATTTATACCCATCATATGCCAAGTACTGAAAGCGGCGTTTGGTCATATTTGTCCCAAACCGCCCTGCAATTTTCAAAATATCCTAAACATCAAAATTTCGAGGCATGAGCCATATTTTGGAGCCAAATTCTGGCTCTCTGCACGTATTCGCAGTTTGAAATTTCGACTTTTTATACCCAAAATATGCCAAGTACTGAAAGCGGCGTTTGGTCACATTTGTCCCAAACCTACCTGCAGTTTTCAAAATATCCCAAATATCCCAATTTCGAGGCCTCAGCCATATTTTGGAGCCACATTCCTTCTCTCTGCACGTATTCGCAGTATGATATTACGACTTTTTATACCCAACATATGCCAAGTACTGAAAGCTGCATTGAGTCACATTTTGCACAAACTCCCCTGCAGTTTTCAAAATATCCCAAACATCCCAATTTCGAGGCCTGAGCCATATTTTGGAGCAAAATTCTGGCTCTCTGCACGTATTCGCAATTTGATATTACGACTTTTTTATACTCAACATATGCAAAGTACTGAAAGCGGCGTTTGGTCACATTTGTCCCACACCCCCCTGCAGTTTTCAAAATATCCCAAACATCCCAATTTCGAAGCCTACGCCATATTTTGGAGCCAAATTCTGTCTCTCTGCACGTATTCGCTGTTTGAAATTACGAATTTTTAAACCCAACATGTACCAAGTACTGAGAGCGGAGTTTGGTCACATTTCTCCCAAACCTCTGTGCAGTTTTCAAAATTTCCCAAATATCCCAATTTCGAGGCCTGAGCCATATTTTGGCGCCAAATTCTGGCTCTCTGCACGTATTCGCAGTATGATATTACGACTTTTTATACACATCATATGCCAAGTACTGAAAGCGGCGTTTGGTCACATTTGTCCCAAACCCCCCTGCAGTTTTCAAAATATCCCAAACATCAAAATTTCGAGGCATGAGCCATATTTTGGAGCCAAATTCTGGCTCTCTGCACGTATTGGCTGTTTGAAATTATGACTTTTTATACCCAACATATGCCAAGTAATGAAATCTGCAGTGAGTCACATTTTGCACAAACTCCCCTGCAGTTTTCAAAATATCCCAAACATCCCAATTTCGAGGACTGAGCCATATTTTGGAGCCAAATTCTGGCTCTCTGCACGTATTCGCAGTTTGGTATTACGACTTTTTATACCCAACATATGCCAAGTACTGAAAGCGGCAGTGAGTCACATTTTGTACAAACTCCCCTGCAGTTTTCAAAATATCCCAAACATCCCAATTTCGAGGCCTGAGCCATATTTTGAAGCAAAATTCTGGCTCTCTGCACGTATTCGCAATTTGATATTACGACTTTTTTATACTCAACATATGCGAAGTACTGAAAGCGGCGTTTGGTCACATTTGTCCCACACCCCCCTGCAGTTTTCAAAATATCCCAAACATCCCAATTTCGAGGCCTACGCCATATTTTGGAGCCAAATTCTGTCTCTCTGCACGTATTCGCTGTTTGAAATTACGAATTTTTAAACCCAACATGTACCAAGTACTGAGAGCGGAGTTTGGTCACATTTCTCCCAAACCTCCGTGCAGTTTTCAAAATTTCTCAAATATCCCAATTTCGAGGCCTGAGCCATATTTTGGCGCCAAATTCTGGCTCTCTGCACGTATTCGCAGTATGATATTACGACTTTTTATACACATCATATGCCAAGTACTGAAAGCGGCGTTTGGTCACATTTGTCCCAAACCCCCCTGCAGTTTTCAAAATATCCCAAACATCAAAATTTCGAGGCATGAGCCATA
The DNA here is from genome assembly GCF_040958095.1 of Procambarus clarkii. Classification (NCBI taxonomy): domain Eukaryota; kingdom Metazoa; phylum Arthropoda; class Malacostraca; order Decapoda; family Cambaridae; genus Procambarus; species Procambarus clarkii. Next base: position 258,529 of record NC_091218.1, on the reverse strand, counting down.
TTTTGGAGCCAAATTCTGGCTCTCTGCACGTATTGGCTGTTTGAAATTATGACTTTTTATACCCAACATATGCCAAGTAATGAAATCCGCAGTGAGTCACATTTTGCACAAACTCCCCTGCAGTTTTCAAAATATCCCAAACATCCCAATTTCGAGGCCTGAGCCATATTATGGAGCCAATTTCTGGCTCTCTGCACGTATTCGCAGTTTGAAATTTCGACTTTTTATACCCAACATATGCCAAGTACTGAATGCGGCAGTGAGTCACATTTTGCACAAACTCCCCTGCAGTTTTCAAAATATCCCAAACATCCCAATTTCGAGGCCTGAGCCATATTTTGGCGCCAAATTCTGGCTCTCTGCACGTATTCACAGTATGATATTACGACTTTTAATACCCATCATATGCCAAGTACTGAAAGCGGCGTTTGATCACATTTATCCCAAACCCCCCTGCGGTTTTCAAAATATCTCAAACATTAAAATTTCGAGGCATGAGCCATATTTTGGAGCCAAATTTTGGCTCTATGCACGTATTCGCAGTTTAAAATTGCGATTTTTTATACCCAACATATGCCAAGTACTGAAAGACGCGTTTGGTCACATTTGTCTCAAATACCTTCTGCACTTTTCAAAATATCCTAAACATCTCAATTTCGAGGCCAGAGCCATATTTTGGAGCCAAATTCTGGCTCTCTGCACGTATTGGCTGTTTGACATTTTGATTTTTATACCCAACATATGCCAAGTACTGAAAGCGGCAGTGAGTCACATTTTGCACAAACTCCCCTGCAGTTTTGAAAATATCCCAAACATCCCAATTTCGAGGCCTGAGCCATATTTTGGAGCCAAATTCTGGCTCTCTGCACGTATTCGCAGTTTGATATTACGACTTTTTATACCCAACATATGCCAAGTACTGAAAGCGGCAATGAGTCACATTTTGCACAAACTCCCCTGCAGTTTTCAAAATATCCCAAACATCCCAATTTCGAGGCCTGAGCCATATTTTGGAGAAAAATTCTGGGTCTCTGCACGTATTCGAAATTTGAAATTACGACTTTTTTATACCCAACGTATGCGAAGTACTGCAAGCGGCGTTTGGTCACATTCATCCCAAACCCCCCTGCAGTTTTCAAAATATCCCAAACAACTCAATTTCGAGGCCTACGCCATGTTTTGGAGCCAAATTCTGTCTCTCTGCACGTATTCGCAGTTTGAAATTACGAACATTTATACCCATCATATGCCAAGTACTGAAAGCGGCGTTTGGTCATATTTGTCCCAAACCGCCCTGCAATTTTCAAAATATCCTAAACATCAAAATTTCGAGGCATGAGCCATATTTTGGAGCCAAATTCTGGTTCTATGCACGTATTCGCAGTTTAAAATTACGACTTTTTATACCCAACATATGCCAAGTCCTGATAGTGGCAGTGAGTCACATTTTGCACAAACTCCCCTGCAGTTTTTGAAATATCCCATATATCCCAATTTCGAGGCCTGAGCCATATTTTGGAGCCAAATTCTGGCTCTCTGCACGTATTCGCAGTTTGAAATTTCGACTTTTTATACCCAACATATGCCAAGTACTGAAAGCGGCACTGAGTCACATTTTGCACAAACTCCCCTGCAGTTTTCAAAATATCCCAAACATCACATTTTCGAGGCCTGAGCCATATTTTGGAGCCAATTTCTGGCTCTCTGCACGTATTCGCAATTTGAAATTACGACTTTTTTATACCCAACATATGCGAAGTACTGAAAGCGACGTTTGGTCACATTTGTCCCAAACCCCCCCAGTAGATTTCCAAATATCACAAACATCCCAATTTCGAGGCCTGAGCCATATTTTTGTGCCCAATTCTGGCTCTCTGCACGTATTCGCAGTTTGAAATTACGAATTTTTTAACCCAACATGTATCAAGTACTGAAAGCGGCGTTTGGTCACATTTGTCCCAAACCCCCCTGCGGTTTTCAAAATATCCCAAACATCAAAATTTCGAGGCATGAGCCATATTTTGGAGCCAAATTCTGGCTCTATGCACGTATTCGCTGTTTAAAATTGCGACTTTTTTATACCCAACATATGCCAAGTACTGAAATCGGCAGTAAGTCATATTTTGCACAAACTCCCTTGCAGTTTTCAAAATATCCAAAAATATCCCAATTTCGAGGCCTGAGCCATATTTTGGAGCCAAATTCTGGCTCTCTGAACGTAATCGCCGTTTGGAATTACGAAATATTTTATGCCCAACATATGCTAAGTAATGAAAGCGGCGTTTGGTCACATTCGTCCCAAACCCCCTTGAAGTTTTCAAAATATCCCAAACATCCCAATTTCGAGGCCAGAGCCATATTTTGGTGCCAAATTCTGGCTCTCTGCACGTATTCCCAGTTTGAAATTACGACTTTTTTATACCCAACATATGCCATGTACTGAAAGCGGCGTTTGGTCACATTTGTCTGAATCTACCCTGCAGTTTTCAAAATATCCCAAACATCCCATTTTCGGGGCCTGAGCCATATTTTGGAGCCAAATTCTGGCTCTCTGCACGTATTCGCAGTTTGAAATTACGATTTTTTATACCCAACATATGCCAAGTACTGAAAGCGGCAGTGAGTCACATTTTGCCCAAACTCCCCTGCAGTTTTCAAAATATCCCAAATATCCCAATTTCGAAGCCTGAGCCATATTTTGGAGCCAAATTCTGGCTTTATGCACGTATTCGCAGTTTAAAATAACGACTTTTTATACCCAACAAATGCCAAGTCCTGATAGTGGCAGAGAGTCACATTTTGCACAAACTCCCTCTGCAGTTTTCGAAATATCCCAAATATCCCAATTTCGAGGCCTGAGCCATATTTTGGAGCCAAATTCTGGCTCTCTGCACGTATTCGCAGTTTGAAATTACGAATTTTTATACCCAACATATGTGAAGTACTGAAAGCGGTGTTTGGTCACATTTGTCCCAAACCCCACTGCAATTTTCAAAATATCCCAAACATCCCAATTACGAAGCCTGAGCCCTATTTTGGTGCCAAATTCTGGCTCTCTGCACGTATTCGCAGTTTGAAATTACGACTTTTTTAAACCCAACATGTACCAAGCACTGAAAGCGGCGTTTGGTCACATTTGTCTCAATCCCCCCCTGCAATTTTCAAAATATCCCAAACATCCCATTTTCGAGGCCTGAGCCATATTTTGGAGCCAAATTCTGGCTCTCTGCACGAATTCGCAGTTTGAAATTCCGATTTCTTATACCCAACATATGCAAAGTACTGAAAGCGGCAGTGAGTCACATTTTGCCCAAACTCCCCTGCAGTTTTCAAAATATCTAAAACATCCCAATTTCGAGGCCTGAGCCATATTTTAGAGCCAAATTCTTGCTCTCTGCACTTATTCGCAGTTTGAAATTACGACTTTTTTATACCCAACATACACGAAGTACTGAAAGCAGCGTTTTTTCACATTTGTCCCAAACCCCCCTGCACTTTTCAAATTATCCCAAACATCCCAATTTCGATGCCTGAGCCATATTTTGGAGCCAAATTCTGGCTCTCTGCACGTATTCGCAGTTTGATATTACGACTTTTTATACCCAACATATGCCAAGTACTGAAAGGGGCAGTGAGTCACATTTTGCCCAAACTCCCCTGCAGTTTTAAAAAAATCCCAAACATCCCAATTTCGAGGCCTGATCCATATTTTGGAACCAAATTCTGGCTCTCTGAACGTGTTCGCGCCGTTTGAAATTACGACTTTTTTATACCCACTATATGCCAAGTAATGAAAGAGGCGTTTGGTCACATTTGTCCCAAAACCCCCTGCAATTTTCAAAATATCCCAGACATCCCAATTTCGAAGCATGATCCATAATTTGGAGCCAAATTTTGGCTCTATGCACGTATTCGCAGTTTAAAATTAAGATATTTTATACCCAACATATGCCAAGTCCTGATAGCGGCAGAGTGTCACATTTTGCACAAACTCCCTCTGCAGTTTTCGAAATGTCCCAAATATCCCAATTTCAAGGCCTGAGCCATATTTTGGAGCCAAATTCTGGCTCTCTAAACGTATTCGCCGTTTGGAATTACGACTTTTTTATACCCAACATATGCCAAGTAATGAAAGCGGCGTTTGGTCACATTTGTCCCAAACCCCCCTGCAGTTTTCAAAATATCCCAAAGATCCCAATTTCGAGGCCTGAGCCATATTTTAGAGTAAAATTCTGGCTCTCTGCACGTATTCGCAGTTTGAAATTACGACTTTTTTATACCCAACATATGCGAAGTAATCCAAGCAGCGTTTGGTCACATTTGTCCCAAACCCCCCTGCAGTTTTCAAAATATACCAAACATCCCAATTTCGAGGCCTGATCTATAATTTGGAGCCAAATTCTGGCTCTATGCACGTATTCGCAGTTTAAAATTACGACATTTTATACCCAACATATGCCAAGTCCTGATAGCGGCAGAGAGTCACATTTTGCACAAACTCCCCCTGCAGTTTTCGAAATAACATAAATATCCCAATTTCGAGGCCTGAGCCATATTTTGGTGCCAAATTCTGACTCTCTGCACGTATTCGAAGTTTGAAATTACGACTTTTTTATACCCAACATATGCCAAGTACTGAAAGCGGCGTTTGGTCACATTTGTCTGAATCTACCCTGCAGTTTTCAAAATATCCCAAACATCCCATTTTCGGGGCCTGAGCCATATTTTGGAGCCAAATTCTGGCTCTCTGCACGAATTCGCAGTTTGAAATTCCGATTTCTTATACCCAACATATGCAAAGTACTGAAAGCGGCAGTGAGTCACATTTTGCCCAAACTCCCCTGCAGTTTTCAAAATACCTAAAACATCCCAATTTCGAGGCCTGAGCCATATTTTAGAGCCAAATTCTTGCTCTCTGCACTTATTCGCAGTTTGAAATTACGACTTTTTTATACCCAACATACACGAAGTACTGAAAGCAGCGTTTGGTCACATTTGTCCCAAACCCCCCTGCACTTTTCAAATTATCCCAAACATCCCAATTTCGATGCCTGAGCCATATTTTGGAGCCAAATTCTGGCTCTCTGCACGTATTCGCAGTTTGATATTACGACTTTTTATACCCAACATATGCCAAGTACTGAAAGGGGCAGTGAGTCACATTTTGCCCAAACTCCCCTGCAGTTTTAAAAAAATCCCAAACATCCCAATTTCGAGGCCTGATCCATATTTTGGAACCAAATTCTGGCTCTCTGAACGTGTTCGCGCCGTTTGAAATTACGACTATTTTATACCCACTATATGCCAAGTAATGAAAGAGGCGTTTGGTCACATTTGTCCCAAAACCCCCTGCAATTTTCAAAATATCCCAGACATCCCAATTTCGAAGCCTGATCCATAATTTGGAGCCAAACTCTGGCTCTATGCACGTATTCGCAGTTTAAAATTAAGACATTTTATACCCAACATATGCCAAGTCCTGATAGCGGCAGAGTGTCACATTTTGCACAAACTCCCTCTGCAGTTTTCGAAATGTCCCAAATATCCCAATTTCAAGGCCTGAGCCATATTTTGGAGCCAAATTCTGGCTCTCTAAACGTATTCGCCGTTTGGAATTACGACTTTTTTATACCCAACATATGCCAAGTAATGAAAGCGGCGTTTGGTCACATTTGTCCCAAACCCCCCTGCAGTTTTCAAAATATCCCAAAGATCCCAATTTCGAGGCCTGAGCCATATTTTAGAGCAAAATTCTGGCTCTCTGCACGTATTCGCAGTTTGAAATTACGACTTTTTTATACCCAACATATGCGAAGTAATCCAAGCAGCGTTTGGTCACATTTGTCCCAAACCCCCCTGCAGTTTTCAAAATATACCAAACATCCCAATTTCGAGGCCTGATCCATAATTTGGAGCCAAATTCTGGCTTTATGCACGTATTCGCAGTTTAAAATTACGACATTTTATACCCAACATATGCCAAGTCCTGATAGCGGCAGAGAGTCACATTTTGCACAAACTCCCCCTGCAGTTTTCGAAATAACATAAATATCCCAATTTCGAGGCCTGAGCCATATTTTGGTGCCAAATTCTGACTCTCTGCACGTATTCGAAGTTTAAAATTACGACTTTTTTATACCCAACATATGCCAAGTACTGAAAGCGGCGTTTGGTCACATTTGTCTGAATCTACCCTGCAGTTTTCAAAATATCCCAAACATCCCATTTTCGGGGCCTGAGCCATATTTTGGAGCCAAATTCTGGCTCTCTGCACGTATTCGCAGTTTGAAATTACGATTTTTTATACCCAACATATGCCAAGTACTGAAAGCGGCAGTGAGTCACATTTTGCCCAAACTCCCCTGCAGTTTTCAAAATATCCCAAATATCCCAATTTCGAGGCCTGAGCCATATTTTGGAGCCAAATTATGGCTTTCTGCACGTATTCGCAGTATGATACTACGACTTTTTATACCCAACATATGCCAAGTACTAAAAGCGGCAGAGTCAAATTTTGCACAAACTCCCTTGCACTTTTTAAAATATCCCAAACATCCCAATTTCGAAGCCTGAGCCATATTTTGGAGCCAAATTCTGGCTCTATGCACGTATTCGCAGTTTAAAATAACGACTTTTTATACCCAACATATGCCAAGTCCTGATAGCGGCAGAGAGTCACATTTTGCACAAACTCCCTCTGCAGTTTTCGAAATATCCCAAATATCCCAATTTCGAGGCCTGAGCCATATTTTGGAGCCAAATTCTGGCTCTCTGCACGTATTCGCAGTTTGAAATTACGAATTTTTATACCCAACATATGCGAAGTACTGAAAGCGGTGTTTGGTCACATTTGTCCCAAACCCCCCTGCAATTTTCAAAATATCTCAAACATCCCAATTACGAAGCCTGAGCCCTATTTTGGTGCCAAATTCTGGCTCTCTGCACGAATTCGCAGTTTGAAATTCCGATTTCTTATACCCAACATATGCAAAGTACTGAAAGCGGCAAAGAGTCACGTTTTGCCGAAACTCCCCTGCAGTTTTCAAAATATCTAAAACATCCCAATTTCGAGGCCTGAGCCATATTTTAGAGCCAAATTCTTGCTCTCTGCACTTATTCGTAGTCTGAAATTACGACTTTTTTATACCCAACATACACGAAGTACTGAAAGCGGCGTTTGGTCATATTTGTCCCAAACCCCCCTGCACTTTTCAAATTATCCCAAACATCCCAATTTCGAGGCCTGAGCCATATTTTGGAGCCAAATTCTGGCTCTCTGCACGTATTCGCAGTTTGATATTACGACTTTTAATACCCAACATATGCCAAGTTCTGAAAGGGGCAGTGAGTCACATTTTGCCCATACTCCCCTGCAGTTTTAAAAAAATCCCAAACATCCCAATTTCGAGGCCTGATCCATATTTTGGAGCCAAATTCTGGCTCTCTGAACGTGTTCGCGCCGTTTGAAATTACGACTTTTTTATACCCACTATATGCCAAGTAATGAAAGAGGCGTTTGGTCACATTTGTCCCAAAACCCCCTGCAATTTTCAAAATATCCCAGACATCCCAATTTCGAAGCCTGATCCATAATTTGGAGCCAAATTCTGGCTCTATGCACGTATTCGCAGTTTAAAATTAAGACATTTTATACCCAACATATGCCAAGTCCTGATTGCGGCAGAGAGTCACATTTTGCACAAACTCCCTCTGCAGTTTTCGAAATGTCCCAAATATCCCAATTTCGAGGCCTGAGCCATATTTTGGAGCCAAATTCTGGCTCTCTAAACGTATTCGCCGTTTGGAATTACGACTTTTTTATACCCAACATATGCCAAGTAATGAAAGCGGCGTTTGGTCACATTTGTCCCAAAACCCCCTGCAGTTTTCAAAATATCCCAAAGATCCCAATTTCGAGGCCTGAGCCATATTTTGGTGCCAAATTCTGGCTCTCTGCACGTATTCGCTGTTTGAAATTACGACTTTTTTATACCCAACATGTACCAAGTACTGAAAGCGGCGTTTGGTCACATTTGTCTGAATCTACCCTGCACTTTTCAAAATATCTCAAACATCCCAATTTCGAGGCCTGAGCCATATTTTGGAGCCAAATTCTGGCTCTCTGCACGTATTCGCAGTTTGATATTACGACTTTTTATACCCAACATATGGCAAGTACAGGAAGCGGCAGTGAGTCACATTTTGCAAAAACTCCCCTACAGTTTTCAAAATATCCTAAATATCCCAATTTCGAGGCCTGAGCTATATTTTGGAGCCAAATTCTGGCTCTCTGCACGTATTCGCAGTTTGAAATTATGATTTTTGTACCCAACATATGCCAAGTACTGAAAGCGGCGTTTGGTCACATTTGTCCCAAACCTCCCTGCAGTTTTCAAAATATCAAAAATATCCCAATTTCGAGGCCTGAGCCATATTTTGGAGCCAAATTCTGGCTCTCTGCACGTATTCGCAGTATGATATTACAACGTTTTATACCCAACATATGCCCAATACTGAAAGATGCAGAGTCACATTTTGCACAAACTCCTCTGCAGTTTTCAAAATATCCTAAATATCCCAATTTCGAGACCTGAGCTATATTTTGGAGCCAAATTCTGGCTCTCTGCACGTATTCGCAGTTTGAAATTATGATTTTTATACCCAACATATGCCAAGTACTGAAAGCGGCGTTTGGTCACATTTGTCTGAATCTACCCTGCAGTTTTCAAAATATCCCAAACATCCCATTTTCGGGGCCTGAGCCATATTTTGGAGCCAAATTCGGGCTCTCTGCACGTATTCGCAGTTTAAAATTAAGACATTTTATACCCAACATATGCCAAGTCCTGATAGCGGCAGAGAGTCACATTTTGCACAAACTCCCTCTGCAGTTTTCGAAATGTCCCAAATATCCCAATTTCAAGGCCTGAGCCATAATTTGGAGCCAAATTCTGGCTCTATGCACGTATTCGCAGTTTAAAATTACGACATTTTATACCCAACATATGCCAAGTCCTGATAGCGGCAGAGAGTCACATTTTGCACAAACTCCCTCTGCAGTTTTCGAAATGTCCCAAATATCCCAATTTCAAGGCCTGAGCCATAATTTGGAGCCAAATTCTGGCTCTATGCACGTATTCGCAGTTTAAAATTACGACATTTTATACCCAACATATGCCAAGTCCTGATAGCGGCAGAGAGTCACATTTTGCACAAACTCCCTCTGCAGTTTTCGAAATGTCCCAAATATCCCAATTTCAAGGCCTGAGCCATATTTTGGTGCCAAATTCTGGCTCTCTGCACGTATTCGAAGTTTGAAATTACGACTTTTTTATACCCAACATATGCCAAGTACTGAAAGCGGCGTTTGGTCACATTTGTCTGAATTTACCCTGCAGTTTTCAAAATATCCCAAACATCCTATTTTCGGGGCCTAAGCCATATTTTGGAGCCAAATTCTGGCTCTCTGCACGTATTCGCAGTTTGAAATTACGATTTTTTATACCCAACATATGCCAAGTAATGAAAGCGGCAGTGAGTCACATTTTGCCCAAACTCCCCTGCATTTTTCAAAATATCCCAAATATCCCAATTTCGAGGCCTGAGCCATATTTTGGAGCCAAATTATGGCTTTCTGCATGTATTCGCAGTATGATACTACGACTTTTTATACCCAACATATGCCAAGTACTAAAAGCGGCAGAGTCAAATTTTGCACAAACTCCCTTGCACTTTTCAAAATATCCCAAACATCCCAATTTCGAAGCCTGAGCCATATTTTGGAGCCAAATTCTGGCTCTATGCACGTATTCGCAGTTTAAAATACCGACTTTTTATACCCAACATATGCCAAGTCCTGATAGCGGCAGAGAGTCACATTTTGCACAAACTCCCTCTGCAGTTTTCGAAATATCCCAAATATCCCAATTTCAAGGCCTGAGCCATAATTTGGAGCCAAATTCTGGCTCTATGCACGTATTCGCAGTTTAAAATTACGACATTTTATACCCAACATATGCCAAGTCCTGATAGCGGCAGAGAGTCACATTTTGCACAAACTCCCTCTGCAGTTTTCGAAATGTCCCAAATATCCCAATTTCAAGGCCTGAGCCATATTTTGGTGCCAAATTCTGGCTCTCTGCACGTATTCGAAGTTTGAAATTACGACTTTTTTATACCCAACATATGCCAAGTACTGAAAGCGGCGTTTGGTCACATTTGTCTGAATTTACCCTGCAGTTTTCAAAATATCCCAAACATCCTATTTTCGGGGCCTAAGCCATATTTTGGAGCCAAATTCTGGCTCTCTGCACGTATTCGCAGTTTGAAATTACGATTTTTTATACCCAACATATGCCAAGTAATGAAAGCGGCAGTGAGTCACATTTTGCCCAAACTCCCCTGCAGTTCTCAAAATATCCCAAATATCCCAATTTCGAGGCCTGAGCCATATTTTGGAGCCAAATTATGGCTTTCTGCATGTATTCGCAGTATGATACTACGACTTTTTATACCCAACATATGCCAAGTACTAAAAGCGGCAGAGTCAAATTTTGCACAAACTCCCTTGCACTTTTCAAAATATCCCAAACATCCCAATTTCGAAGCCTGAGCCATATTTTGGAGCCAAATTCTGGCTCTATGCACGTATTCGCAGTTTAAAATACCGACTTTTTATACCCAACATATGCCAAGTCCTGATAGCGGCAGAGAGTCACATTTTGCACAAACTCCCTCTGCAGTTTTCGAAATATCCCAAATATCCCAATTTCGAGGCCTGAGCCATATTTTGGAGCCAAATTCTGGCTCTCTGCACGTATTCGCAGTCTGAAATTATGATTTTTATACCCAACATATGCCAAGTACTGAAAGCGGCGTTTGGTCACATTTGTCTGAATCTACCCTGCAGTTTTCAAAATATCCCAAACATCCCATTTTCGGGGCCTGAGCCATATTTTGGAGCCAAATTCTGGCTCTCTGCACGTATTCGCAGTTTGAAATTACGATTTTTTATACCCAACATATGCCAAGTACTGAAAGAGGCGTTTGGTCACATTTGTCCCAAAACCCCCTGCAATTTTCAAAATATCCCAGACATCCCAATTTCGAAGCCTGATCCATAATTTGGAGCCAAATTCTGGCTCTATGCTCGTATTCGCAGTTTAAAATTAAGACATTTTATACCCAACATACGCCAAGTCCTGATAGCGGCAGAGAGTCACATTTTGCACAAACTCCCTCTGCAGTTTTCGAAATGTCCCAAATATCCCAATTTCAAGGCCTGAGCTATAATTTGGAGCCAAATTCTGGCTCTATGCACGTATTCGCAGTTTAAAATTACGACATTTTATACCCAACATATGCCAAGTCCTGATAGCGGCAGAGAGTCACATTTTGCACAAACTCCCTCTGCAGTTTTCGAAATGTCCCAAATATCCCAATTTCAAGGCCTGAGCCATATTTTAGTGCCAAATTCTGGCTCTCTGCACGTATTCGAAGTTTGAAATTACGACTTTTTTATACCCAACATATGCCAAGTACTGAAAGCGGCGTTTGGTCACATTTGTCTGAATCTACCCTGCAGTTTTCAAAATATCCCAAACATCCCATTTTCGGGGCCTAAGCCATATTTTGGAGCCAAATTCTGGCTCTCTGCACGTATTCGCAGTTTGAAATTACGATTTTTTATACCCAACATATGCCAAGTACTGAAAGCGGCAGTGAGTCACATTTTGCCCAAACTCCCCTGCAGTTTTCAAAATATCCCAAATATCCCAATTTCGAGGCCTGAGCCATATTTTGGAGCCAAATTATGGCTTTCTGTATGTATTCGCAGTATGATACAAAGACTTTTTATACCCAACATATGCCAAGTACTAAAAGCGGCAGAGTCAAATTTTGCACAAACTCCCTTGCACTTTTCAAAATATCCCAAACATCCCAATTTCGAAGCCTGAGCCATATTTTGGAGCCAAATTCTGGCTCTATGCACGTATTCGCAGTTTAAAATACCGACTTTTTATACCCAACATATGCCAAGTCCTGATAGCGGCAGAGAGTCACATTTTGCACAAACTCCCTCTGCAGTTTTCGAAATATCCCAAATATCCCAATTTCGAGGCCTGAGCCATATTTTGGAGCCAAATTCTGGCTCTCTGCACGTATTCGCAGTTTGAAATTACGAATTTTTATACCCAACATTTGCGAAGTACTGAAAGCGGTGTTTGGTCACATTTGTCCCAAACCCCCCTGCAATATTCAAAATATCCCAAACATCCCTATTACGAAGCCTGAGCCCTATTTTGGTGCCAAATTCTGGCTCTCTGCACGTATTCGCAGTTTGAAATTACGAATTTTTTAAACCCAACATGTACCAAGCACTGAAAGCGGCGTTTGGTCACATTTGTCTCAATCCCCCCCTGCAATTTTCAAAATATCCCAAACATCCCATTTTCGAGTCCTGAGCCATATTTTGGAGCCAAATTCTGGCTCTCTGCACGAATTCGCAGTTTGAAATTCTGATTTCTTATACCCAACATATGCAAAGTACTGAAAGCGGCAGTGAGTCACATTTTGCCGAAACTCCCCTGCAGTTTTCAAAATATCTAAAACATCCCAATTTCGAGGCCTGAGCCATATTTTATAGCCAAATTCTTGCTCTCTGCACTTATTCGCAGTTTGAAATTACGACTTTTTTATACCCAACATACACGAAGTACTGAAAGCGGCGTTTGGTCACATTTGTCCCAAACCCCCCTGCACTTTTCAAATTATCCCAAACATCCCAATTTCGAGGCCTGAGCCATATTTTGGAGCCAAATTCTGGCTCTCTGCACGTATTCGCAGTTTGATATTACGACTTTTAATACCCAACATATGCCAAGTACTGAAAGGGGCAGTGAGTCACATTTTGCCCATACTCCCCTGCAGTTTTAAAAAAATCCCAAACATCCCAATTTCGAGGCCTGATCCATATTTTGGAGCCAAATTCTGGCTCTCTGAACGTGTTCGCGCCGTTTGAAATTACGACTTTTTTATACATACTATATGCCAAGTAATGAAAGAGGCGTTTGGTCACATTTGTCCCAAAACCCCCTGCAATTTTCAAAATATCCCAGACATCCCAATTTCGAAGCCTGATCCATAATTTGGAGCCAAATTCTGGCTCTATGCACGTATTCGCAGTTTAAAATTAAGACATTTTATACCCAACATATGCCAAGTCCTGATAGCGGCAGAGAGTCACATTTTGCACAAACTCCCTCTGCAGTTTTCGAAATGTCCCAAATATACCAATTTCGAGGCCTGAGCCATATTTTGGAGCCAAATTCTGGCTCTCTAAACGTATTCGCCGTTTGGAATTACGACTTTTTTATACCCAACATATGCCAAGTAATGAAAGCGGCGTTTGGTCACATTTGTCCCAAAACCCCCTGCAGTTTTCAAAATATCCCAAAGATCCCAATTTCGAGGCCTGAGCCATATTTTGGTGCCAAATTCTGGCTCTCTGCACGTATTCGCTGTTTGAAATTACGACTTTTTTATACCCAACATGTACCAAGTACTGAAAGCGGCGTTTGGTCACATTTGTCTGAATCTACCCTGCACTTTTCAAAATATCCCAAACATCCCAATTTCGAGGCCTGAGCCATATTTTGTAGCCAAATTCTGGCTCTCTGCACGTATTCGCAGTTTGATATTACGACTTTTTATACCCAACATATGGCAAGTACAGGAAGCGGCAGTGAGTCACATTTTGCAAAAACTCCCCTACAGTTTTCAAAATATCCTAAATATCCCAATTTCGAGGCCTGAGCTATATTTTGGAGCCAAATTCTGGCTCTCTGCACGTATTCGCAGTTTGAAATTATGATTTTTATACCCAACATATGCCAAGTACTGAAAGCGGCGTTTGGTCACATTTGTCCCAAACCTCCCTGCAGTTTTCAAAATATCAAAAATATCCCAATTTCGAGGCCTGAGCCATATTTTGGAGCCATATTCTGGCTCTCTGCACGTATTCGCAGTATGATATTACGACGTTTTATACCCAACATATGCCCAATACTGAAAGATGCAGAGTCACATTTTGCAGAAACTCCCCTGCAGTTTTCAAAATATCCTAAATATCCCAATTTCAAGACCTGAGCTATATTTTGGAGCCAAATTCTGGCTCTCTGCACGTATTCGCAGTTTGAAATTATGATTTTTATACCCAACATATGCCAAGTACTGAAAGCGGCGTTTGGTCACATTTGTCTGAATCTACCCTGCAGTTTTCAAAATATCCCAAACATCCCATTTTCGGGGCCTGAGCCATATTTTGGAGCCAAATTCTGGCTCTCTGCACGTATTCGCAGTTTGAAATTACGATTTTTTATACCCAACATATGCCAAGTACTGAAAGAGGCGTTTGGTCACATTTGTCCCAAAACCCCCTGCAATTTTCAAAATATCCCAGACATCCCAATTTCAAAGCCTGATCCATAATTTGGAGCCAAATTCTGGCTCTATGCACGTATTCCCAGTTTAAAATTAAGACATTTTATACCCAGCATATGCCAAGTCCTGATAGCGGCAGAGAGTCACATTTTGCACAAACTCCCTCTGCAGTTTTCGAAATGTCCCAAATATCCCAATTTCAAGGCCTGAGCCATATTTTGGAGCCAAATTCTGGCTCTCTAAACGTATTCGCCGTTTGGAATTAAGACTTTTTTATACCCAACATATGCCAAGTAATGAAAGCGGCGTTTGGTCACATTTGTCCCAAACCCCCCTGCAGTTTTCAAAATATCGCAAAGATCCCAATTTCGAGGCCTGAGCCATATTTTAGAGCAAAATTCTGGCTCTCTGCACGTATTCGCAGTTTGAAATTACGACTTTTTTATACCCAACATATGCGAAGTAATCCAAGCAGCGTTTGGTCACATTTGTCCCAAACCCCCCTGCAGTTTTCAAAATATCCCAAACATCCCAATTTCGAGGCCTGATCCATAATTTGGAGCCAAATTCTGGCTCTATGCACGTATTCGCAGTTTAAAATTACGACATTTTATACCCAACATATGCCAAGTACTGAAAGCGGCGTTTGGTCACATTTGTCTGAATCTACCCTGCAGTTTTCAAAATATCCCAAACATCCCATTTTCGGGGCCTGAGCCATATTTTGGAGCCAAATTCTGGCTCTCTGCACGTATTCGCAGTTTGAAATTACGATTTTTTATACCCAACATATGCCAAGTACTGAAAGCGGCAGTGAGTCACATTTTGCCCAAACTCCCCTGCAGTTTTCAAAATATCCCAAATATCCCAATTTCGAGGCCTGAGCCATATTTTGGAGCCAAATTATGGCTTTCTGCACGTATTCGCAGTATGATACTACGACTTTTTATACCCAACATATGCCACGTACTAAAAGCGGCAGAGTCAAATTTTGCACAAACTCCCATGCACTTTTCAAAATATCCCAAACATCCCAATTTCGAAGCCTGAGCCATATTTTGGAGCCAAATTCTGGCTCTATGCATGTATTCGCAGTTTAAAATAACGACTTTTTATACCCAACATATGCCAAGTCCTGATAGCGGCAGAGAGTCACATTTTGCACAAACTCCCTCTGCAGTTTTCGAAATATCCCAATTATCCCAATTTCGAGGCCTGAGCCATATTTTGCAGCCAAATTCTGGCTCTCTGCACGTATTCGCAGTTTGAAATTACGAATTTTTATACCCAACATATGCGAAGTACTGAAAGCGGTGTTTGGTCACATTTGTCCCAAACCCCCCTGCAATTTTCAAAATATCCCAAACATCCCAATTACGAAGCCTGAGCCCTATTTTGGTGCCAAATTCTGGCTCTCTGCACGTATTCGCAGTTTGAAATTACGACTTTTTTAAACCCAACATGTACCAAGCACTGAAAGCGGTGTTTGGTCACATTTGTCTCAATCCCCCCCTGCAATTTTCAAAATATCCCAAACATCCCATTTTCGAGTCCTGAGCCATATTTTGGAGCCAAATTCTGGCTCTCTGCACGAATTCGCAGTTTGAAATTCCGATTTCTTATACCCAACATATGCAAAGTACTGAAAGCGGCAGTGAGTCACATTTTGCCGAAACTCCCCTGCAGTTTTCAAAATATCTAAAACATCCCAATTTCGAGGCCTGAGCCATATTTTAGAGCCAAATTCTAGCTCTCTGCACTTATTCGCAGTTTGAAATTACGACTTTTTTATACCCAACATACACGAAGTACTGAAAGCGGCGTTTGGTCACATTTGTCCCAAACCCCCCTGCACTTTTCAAATTATCCCAAACATCCCATTTTCGAGGCCTGAGCCATATTTTGGAGCCAAATTCTGGCTCTCTGCACGTATTCGCAGTTTGATATTACGACTTTTAATACCCAACATATGCCAAGTACTGAAAGGGGCAGTGAGTCACATTTTGCCCATACTCCCCTGCAGTTTTAAAAAAATCCCAAACATCCCAATTTCGAGGCCTGATCCATATTTTGGAACCAAATTCTGACTCTCTGAAAGTGTTCGCGCCGTTTGAAATTACGACTTTTTTATACCCACTATATGCCAAGTAATGAAAGAGGCGTTTGGTCACATTTGTCCCAAAACCCCCTGCAATTTTCAAAATATCCCAGACATCCCAATTTCGAAGCCTGATCCATAATTTGGAGCCAAATTCTGGCTCTATGCACGTATTCGCAGTTTAAAATTAAGACATTTTATACCCAACATATGCCAAGTCCTGATAGCGGCAGAGAGTCACATTTTGCACAAACTCCCTCTGCAGTTTTCGAAATGTCCCAAATATCCCAATTTCGAGGCCTGAGCCATATTTTGGAGCCAAATTCTGGCTCTCTAAACGTATTCGCCGTTTGGAATTACGACTTTTTTATACCCAACATATGCCAAGTAATGAAAGCGGCGTTTGGTCACATTTGTCCCAAAACCCCCTGCAGTTTTCAAAATATCCCAAAGATCCCAATTTCGAGGCCTGAGCCATATTTTGGTGCCAAATTCTGGCTCTCTGCACGTATTCGCTGTTTGAAATTACGACTTTTTTATACCCAACATGTACCAAGTACTGAAAGCGGCGTTTGGTCACATTTGTCTGAATCTACCCTGCACTTTTCAAAATATCCCAAACATCCCAATTTCGAGGCCTGAGCCATATTTTGGAGCCAAATTCTGGCTCTCTGCACGTATTCGCAGTTTGATATTACGACTTTTTATACCCAACATATGGCAAGTACAGGAAGCGGCAGTGAGTCACATTTTGCAAAAACTCCCCTACAGTTTTCAAAATATCCTAAATATCCCAATTTCGAGGCCTGAGCTATATTTTGGAGCCAAATTCTGGCTCTCTGCACGTATTCGCAGTTTGAAATTATGATTTTTATACCCAACATATGCCAAGTACTGAAAGCGGCGTTTGGTCACATTTGTCCCAAACCTCCCTGCAGTTTTCAAAATATCAAAAATATCCCAATTTCGAGGCCTGAGCCATATTTTGGAGCCAAATTCTGGCTCTCTGCACGTATTCGCAGTATGATATTACGACGTTTTATACCCAACATATGCCCAATACTGAAAGATGCAGAGTCACATTTTGCACAAACTCCCCTGCAGTTTTCAAAATATCCTAAATATCCCAATTTCGAGACCTGAGCTATATTTTGGAGCCAAATTCTGGCTCTCTGCACGTATTCGCAG
Source organism: Procambarus clarkii (assembly GCF_040958095.1). NCBI lineage: Eukaryota > Metazoa > Arthropoda > Malacostraca > Decapoda > Cambaridae > Procambarus > Procambarus clarkii. The sequence goes on along the minus strand of NC_091218.1, from coordinate 240,801 downwards.
TTTGAAATTATGATTTTTATACCCAACATATGCCAAGTACTGAAAGCGGCGTTTGGTCACATTTGTCCCAAACCTCCCTGCAGTTTTCAAAATATCCCAAATATCCCAATTTCGAGGCCTGAGCCATATTTTGGAGCCAAATTCTGGCTCTCTGCACGTATTCGCAGTATGATATTACGACGTTTTATACCCAACATATGCCCAATACTGAAAGCTGCAGAGTCACATTTTGAACAAACTCCCCTGCAGTTTTCGAAATAACATAAATATCCCAATTTCGAGGCCTGAGCCACATTTTGGAGCCAAATTCTGGCTCTCTGAACGTAATCGCCATTTGGAATTAAGAAATATTTTATACCCAACATATGCCAAGTAATGAAAGCGGCGTTTGGTCACATTCGTCCCAAACCCCCCTGCAGTTTTCAAAATATCCCAAACATCCCAATTTCGAGGCCTGAGCCATATTTTGGTGCCAAATTCTGGCTCTCTGCACGTATTCGCAGTTTGAAATTACGACTTTTTTATACCCAACATGTACCAAGTACTGAAAGCGGCGTTTGGTCACATTTGTCTGAATCTACACTGCAGTTTTCAAAATATCCCAAACATCCCATTTTCGGGGCCTGAGCCATATTTTGGAGCCAAATTCTGGCTGTCTGCACGTATTCGCAGTTTGAAATTACGATTTTTTATACCCAACATATGCAAAGTACTGAAAGCGGCAGTGAGTCACATTTTGCCCTAACTCCCCTGCAGTTTTCAAAATATCCCAAATATCCCAATTTCGAGGCCTGAGCCATATTTTGGAGCCAAATTCTGGCTTTCTGCACGTATTCGCAGTATGATACTACGACTTTTTATACCCAACATAGGCCAAGTACTAAAAGCGGCAGAGTCAAATTTTGCACAAACTCCCTTGCACTTTTCAAAATATCCCAAACATCCCAATTTCGAAGCCTGAGCCATATTTTGGAGCCAAATTCTGGCTCTTTGCACGTATTCGCAGTTTAAAATAACGACTTTTTATACCCAACATATGCCAAGTCCTGATAACAGCAGAGAGTCACATTTTGCACAAACTCCCCCTGCAGTTTTCAAAATATCCCAAATATCCCAATTTCGAGGCCTGAGCCATATTTTGGAGCCAAATTCTGGCTCTCTGCACGTATTCGCAGTTTGAAATTACGACTTTTTATACCCAACATATGCGAAGTACTGAAAGCGGTGTTTGGTCACATTTGTAACAAACCCCCCTGCAATTTTCAAAATATCCCAAACATCCCAATTACGAAGCCTGAGCCCTATTTTGGTGCCAAATTCTGGCTCTCTGCACGTATTCGCAGTTATAAATTTCGTCTTTTTTAAACCCAACATGTACCAAGCACTGAAAGCGGCGTTTGGTCACATTTGTCTCAATCCCCCCCTGCAATTTTCAAAATATCCCAAACATCCCATTTTCGAGGCCTTAGCCATATTTTGGAGCCAAATTCTGGCTCTCTGCACGTATTCGCAGTTTGAAATTCCTACTTTTTTATACCCAACATACGCGAAGTACTGAAAGCGGCGTTTGGTCACATTTGTCCCAAACCCCCCTGCACTTTTCAAATTATCCCAAACATCCCAATTTCGAGGCCTGATCCATATTTTGGAGATAAATTCTGGCTCTCTGAATGCATTCGCGCCGTTTGAAATTACGACTTTTTATACCCAACATATGCCAAGTCCTGATAGCGGCAGAGAGTCACATTTTGCACAAACTCCCCCTGTAGTTTTCGAAATGTCCCAAATATCCCAATTTCGAGGCCTGAGCCATATTTTAGAGCCAAATTCTGGCTCTCTAAACGTATTCGCCGTTTGGAATTTCGACTTTTTTATACCCAACATGTACCAAGTACTGAAAGCGGCGTTTGGTCACATTTGTCTGAATCTACCCTGCACTTTTCAAAATATCCCAAACATCCCAATCTCGAGGCCTGAGCCATATTTTGGAGCCAAATTCTGGCTCTCTGCACGTATTCGCAATTTGGAATTATGATTTTTATACCCAACATATGCCAAGTACTGAAAGCGGCGTTTGGTCACATTTGTCCCAAACCTCCCTGCAGTTTTCAAAATATCATAAATATTCCAATTTCGAGGCCTGAGCCATATTTTGGAGCCAAATTCTGGCTCTCTGCACGTATTCGCAGTATGATATTACGACGTTTTATACCCAACATATGCCCTGTACTGAAAGCTGCAGTCACATTTTGCACAAACTCCCCTGCAGTTTTCAAAATATCCAAAACATCCAAATTTCGAGACCTGAGCCATATTTTAGAGCCAAATTCTGGCTCTCTGAACGTATTCGCAGTTGGAAATTACGCCTTTTTTATACCCAACATATGCGAAATACTCCAAGCGGCGTTTAGTCACATTTGTCCCAAACCCCCCTGCAGTTTTCAAAATATCCAAAACATCCCAATTTCGAGGCCTGATCCATATTTTGGAGCCAAATTCTGGCTCTCTGCACGTATTCGCAGTTTGAAATTACGCCTTTTTTATACCCAACATATGCGAAGTACTCCAAGCGGCGTTTAGTCACATTTGTCCCAAACCCCCCTGCAGTTTTCAAAATATCCAAAACATCCCAATTTCGAGGCCTGATCCATAATTTGGAGCCATATTCTGGCTCTATGCACGTATTCGCAGTTTAAAATTAAGACATTTTATACCCAACATATGCCAAGTCCTGATAGCGGCAGAGAGTCACATTTTGCACAAACTCCCCTGCAGTTTTCGATATAACATAAATATCCCAATTTCGAGGCCTGAGCCATATTTTGGAGCCAAATTCTGGCTCTCTGAACGTAATCGCCATTTGGAATTACGAAATATTTTATACCCAACATATGCCAAGTAATGAAAGCGGCGTTTGGTCACATTCGTCCCAAACCCCCCTGCAGTTTTCAAAATATCCCAAACATCCCAATTTCGAGGCCTGAGCCATATTTTGGTGCCAAATTCTGGCTCTCTGCACATATTCGCAGTTTGAAATTACGACTTTTTTATACCCAACATGTACCAAGTACTGAAAGCGGCGTTTGGTCACATTTGTCTGAATCTACACTGCAGTTTTCAAAATATCCCAAACATCCCATTTTCGGGGCCTGTGCCATATTTTGGAGCCAAATTCTGGCTGTCTGCACGTATTCGCAGTTTGAAATTACGATTTTTTATACCCAACATATGCAAAGTACTGAAAGCGGCAGTGAGTCACATTTTGCCCAAACTCCCCTGCAGTTTTCAAAATATCCCAAATATCCCAATTTCGAGGCCTGAGCCATATTTTGGAGCCAAATTCTGGCTTTCTGCACGTATTCGCAGTATGATACTACGACTTTTTATACCCAACATAGGCCAAGTACTAAAAGCGGCAGAGTCAAATTTTGCACAAACTCCCTTGCACTTTTCAAAATATCCCAAACATCCCAATTTCGAAGCCTGAGCCATATTTTGGAGCCAAATTCTGGCTCTTTGCACGTATTCGCAGTTTAAAATAACGACTTTTTATACCCAACATATGCCAAGTCCTGATAACAGCAGAGAGTCACATTTTGCACAAACTCCCCCTGCAGTTTTCAAAATATCCCAAATATCTAAATTTCGAGGCCTGAGCCATATTTTGGAGCCAAATTCTGGCTCTCTGCACGTTTTCGCAGTTTGAAATTACGACTTTTTATACAACATATGCGAAGTACTGAAAGCGGTGTTAGGTCACATTTGTAACAAACCCCCCTGCAATTTTCAAAATATCCCAAACATCCCAATTACGAAGCCTGAGCCCTATTTTGGTGCCAAATTCTGGCTCTCTGCACGTATTCGCAGTTTTAAATTACGTCTTTTTTAAACCCAACATGTACCAAGCACTGAAAGCGGCGTTTGGTCACATTTGTCTCAATCCCCCCCCCTGCAATTTTCAAAATATCCCAAACATCCCATTTTCGAGGCCTAAGCCATATTTTGGAGCCAAATTCTGGCTCTCTGCACGTATTCGCAGTTTGAAATTACGACTTCTTTATACCCAACATATGCCAAGTCCTGATAGCGGCAGAGAGTCACATTTTGCACAAACTCCCCCTGCAGTTTTCGAAATGTCCCAAATATCCCAATTTCGAGGCCTGAGCCATATTTTAGAGCCAAATTCTGGCTCTAAAACGTATTCGCTGTTTGGAATTTCGACTTTTTTATACCCAACATATGCCAAGTAATGAAAGCGGCGTTTGGTCACATTTGTTCCAAACCCCCCTGCAGTTTTCAAAATATCCCAAAGATCCCAATTTCGAGGGCTGAGCCATATTTTGGTGCCAAATTCTGGCTCTCTGCACGTATTCGCTGTTTGAAATTACGACTTTTTTTATACCCAACATGTACCAAGTACTGAAAGCGGCGTTTGGTCACATTTGTCTGAATCTACCCTGCACTTTTCAAAATATCCCAAACATCCCAATTTCGAGGCCTGAGCCATATTTTGGAGCCAAATTCTGGCTCTCTGCACGTATTCGCAATTTGAAATTATGATTTTTATACCCAACATATGCCAAGTACTGAAAGCGGCGTTTGGTCACATTTGTCCCAAACCTCCCTGCAGTTTTCAAAATATCCCAAATATTCCAATTTCGAGGCCTGAGCCATATTTTGGAGCCAAATTCTGGCTCTCTGCACGTATTCGCAGTATGATATTACGACGTTTTATACCCAACATATGCCCAGTACTGAAAGCTGCAGAGTCACATTTTGCACAAACTCCCCTGCAGTTTTCAAAATATCCCAAACATCCAAATTTCGAGACCTGAGCCATATTTTAGAGAAAAATTCTGGCTCTCTGAACGTATTCGCAGTTGGAAATTACGCGTTTATTATACCCAACATATACGAAGTACTCAAAGCGGCGTTTAGTCACATTTGTCCCAAACCCCCCTGCAGTTTTCAAAATATCCAAAACATCCCAATTTCGAGGCCTGATCCATATTTTGGAGCCAAATTCTGGCTCTATGCACGTATTCGCAGTTTAAAATTACGACATTTTATACCCAGCATATGCCAAGTCCTGATAGCGGCAGAGAGTCACATTTTGCACAAACTCCCCTGCAGTTTTCGAAATAACATAAATATCCCAATTTCGAGGCCTGAGCCATATTTTGGAGCCAAATTCTGGCTCTCTGAACGTAATAGTTGTTTGGAATTACGAAATATTTTATACCCAACATATGCCAAGTAATGAAAGCGGCGGTTGGTCATATGTGTCCCAAACCTCCCTGCAGTTTTCAAAATATCCCAAGTATCCCAATTTCGAGGCCTGAGCCATATTTTGGACCCAAATTCTGGCTCTCTGCACGTATTCGCAGTTTGAAATTACAACTTTTTATACCCAACATATGCCAAGTACTAGAAGCGGCAGAGTCACATTTTGCACAAACTCCCCTGCAGTTTTCAAAATATCCCAAACATCCCAATTTCGAGGCCTGAGCCATATTTTGGAGCCAAATTCTGGCTCCCTGCACGTATTCGCTGTTTGAAATTACGACTATTTTATACCCAACATGTACCAAGTACTGAAAGCGGCGTTTGGTCACATTTGTCTGAATCTACCCTGCACTTTTCAAAATATCCCAAACATCCCAATTTCGAGGCCTGAGCCATATTTTGGAGCCAAATTCTGGCTCTCTGCACGTATTCGCAATTTGAAATTATGATTTTTATACCCAACATATGCCAAGTACTGAAAGCGGCGTTTGGTCACATTTGTCCCAAACCTCCCTGCAGTTTTCAAAATATCCCAAATATTCCAATTTCGAGGCCTGAGCCATATTTTGGAGCCAAATTCTGGCTCTCTGCACGTATTCGCAGTATGATATTACGACGTTTTATACCCAACATATGCCCAGTACTGAAAGCTGCAGAGTCACATTTTGCACAAACTCCCCTGCAGTTTTCAAAATATCCCAAACGTCCAAATTTCGAGACCTGAGCCATATTTTAGAGAAAAATTCTGGCTCTCTGAACGTATTCGCAGTTGGAAATTACGCCTTTTTTATACCCAACATATACGAAGTACTCAAAGCGGCGTTTAGTCACATTTGTCCCAAACCCCCCTGCAGTTTTCAAAATATCCAAAACATCCCAATTTCGAGGCCTGATCCATATTTTGGAGCCAAATTCTGGCTCTATGCACGTATTCGCAGTTTAAAATTACGACATTTTATACCCAGCATATGCCAAGTCCTGATAGCGGCAGAGAGTCACATTTTGCACAAACTCCCCTGCAGTTTTCGAAATAACATAAATATCCCAATTTCGAGGCCTGAGCCATATTTTGGAGCCAAATTCTGGCTCTCTGAACGTAATAGTTGTTTGGAATTACGAAATATTTTATACCCAACATATGCCAAGTAATGAAAGCGGCGGTTGGTCACATGTGTCCCAAACCTCCCTGCAGTTTTCAAAATATCCCAAGTATCCCAATTTCGAGGCCTGAGCCATATTTTGGACCCAAATTCTGGCTCTCTGCACGTATTCGCAGTTTGAAATTACAACTTTTTATACCCAACATATGCCAAGTACTAGAAGCGGCAGAGTCACATTTTGCACAAACTCCCCCTGCAGTTTTCGAAATGTCCCAAATATCCCAATTTCGAGGCCTGAGCCATATTTTGGAGCCAAATTCTGGCTCTAAAACGTATTCGCCGTTTGGAATTTCGACTTTTTTATACCCAACATATGCCAAGTAATGAAAGTGGCGTTTGGTCACATTTGTTCCAAACCCCCCTGCAGTTTTCAAAATATCCCAAAGATCCCAATTTCGAGGCCTGAGCCATATTTTGGTGCCAAATTCTGGCTCTCTGCACGTATTCGCTGTTTGAAATTACGACTTTTTTTATACCCAACATGTACCAAGTACTGAAAGCGGCGTTTGGTCACATTTGTCTGAATCTACCCTGCACTTTTCAAAATATCCCAAACATCCCAATTTCGAGGCCGGAGCCATATTTTGGAGCCAAATTCTGGCTCTCTGCACGTATTCGCAATTTGAAATTATGATTTTAATACCCAACATATGCCAAGTACTGAAAGCGGCGTTTGGTCACATTTGTCCCAAACCTCCCTGCAGTTTTCAAAATATCCCAAATATTCCAATTTCGAGGCCTGAGCCATATTTTGGAGCCAAATTCTGGCTCTCTGCACGTATTCGCAGTATGATATTACGACGTTTTATACCCAACATATGCCCAGTACTGAAAGCTGCAGAGTCACATTTTGCACAAACTCCCCTGCAGTTTTCAAAATATCCCAAACATCCAAATTTCGAGACCTGAGCCATATTTTAGAGAAAAATTCTGGCTCTCTGAACGTATTCGCAGTTGGAAATTACGCCTTTTTTATACCCAACATATACGAAGTACTCAAAGCGGCGTTTAGTCACATTTGTCCCAAACCCCCCTGCAGTTTTCAAAATATCCAAAACATCCCAATTTCGAGGCCTGATACATATTTTGGAGCCAAATTCTGGCTCTATGCACGTATTCGCAGTTTAAAATTACGACATTTTATACCCAGCATGTGCCAAGTCCTGATAGCGGCAGAGAGTCACATTTTGCACAAACTCCCCTGCAGTTTTCGAAATAACATAAATATCCCAATTTCGAGGCCTGAGCCATATTTTGGAGCCAAATTCTGGCTCTCTGAACGTAATAGTTGTTTGGAATTACGAAATATTTTATACCCAACATATGCCAAGTAATGAAAGCGGCGGTTGGTCACATGTGTCCCAAACCTCCCTGCAGTTTTCAAAATATCCCAAGTATCCCAATTTCGAGGCCTGAGCCATATTTTGGACCCAAATTCTGGCTCTCTGCACGTATTCGCAGTTTGAAATTACAACTTTTTATACCCAACATATGCCAAGTACTAGAAGCGGCAGAGTCACATTTTGCACAAACTCCCCTGCAGTTTTCAAAATATCCCAAACATCCCAATTTCGAGGCCTGAGCCATATTTTGGAGCCAAATTCTGGCTCCCTGCACGTATTCGCTGTTTGAAATTACGACTTTTTTATACCCAACATATGCGAAGTACTGAAAGCGGCGTTTGGTCACATTTGTCCAAAACCCCCCTGCAGTTTTCAAAATATCCCAAACATCCCAATTTCGAAGCATGAGCCATATTTTGGAGCAAAATTCTGGCTCTCTGCACGTATTCGCAGATTGATATTATGAGTTTTTATACCCAACATATGCCAAGCACTGAAAGCGGCAGTGAGTCACATTTTGCCCAAACTCCCATGCAGTTTTCAAAATATCCCAAACATCCCAATTTCGAGGCCTGAGCCATATTTTGGAGCCAAATTCTGGCTCTTTGCACGTATTCGCAATTTGAAATTACGTCTTTTTTATACCCTACATATGCAAAGTACTGAAAGCGGCGTTTGGTCACATATGTCCCACACCCCCCTGCAGTTTTCAAAATATCCCAAACATCCCAATTTCGAGGCCTGAGCCATATTTTGGAGCCAAATTCTGGCTCTCTGCACGTATTCGCAGTTTGATATGATGACTTTTTATACCCAACATATGGCAAGTACTGAAAGCGTCAGTGAGTCACATTTTGCACAAACTCCCCTACAGTTTTCAAAATATCCTAAATATCCCAATTTCGAGGCCTAAGCTATATTTTGGAGCCAAATTCTGGCTCTCTGCACGTATTCGCAGTTTGAAATTATGATTTTTATACCCAACATATGCCAAGTAATGAGAGCGGCGTTTGGTCACATTTGTCCCAAACCTCCCTGCAGCTTTCAAAATATCCAAAATATCCCAATTTCGAGGCCTGAGCCATATTTTGGAGCCAAATTCTGGCTCTCTGCACGTATTCGCAGAATGATATTACGACGTTTTATACCCAACATATGCCCAGTACTGAAAGCTGCAGAGTCACATTTTGCACAAACTCCCTTGCAGTTTTCAAAATATCCCAAACATCTAAATGTCGAGACCTGAGCCATATTTTAGAGCCAAATTCTGGCTCTCTGCACGTATTCACAGTTTGAAATTACGCCTTTTTTATACCCAACATATGCGAAGTACTCCAAGCGGCGTTTAGTCACATTTGTCACAAACCCCCCTGCAGTTTTCAAAATATCCAAAACATCCAAATTTCGAGGCCTGATACATACTTTGGAGCCAAATTCTGGCTCTATGCACGTATTCGCAGTTTAAAATTACGACATTTTATACCCAACATATGCCATGTCCTGATAGCGGCAGAGAGTCACATTTTGCACAAACTCCCCTGCAGTTTTCGAAATAACATAAATATCCCAATTTCGAGGCCTGAGCCATATTTTGAAGCCAAATTCTGGCTCTCTGAACGTAATAGCCGTATGAAATTACGAAATATTTTATACCCTACATATGCTAAGTAATGAAAGCGGCGGTTGGTCACATGTGTCCCAAACCTCCCTGCAGTTTTCAAAATATCCCAAGTATCCCAATTTCGAGGCCTGAGCCATATTTTGGACCCAAATTCTGGCTCTCTGCACGTATTCGCAGTTTGAAATTACAACTTTTTATACCCAACATATGCCAAGTACTAAAAGCGGAACAGTCACATTTTGCACAAACTCCCCTGCAGTTTTCCAAATATCCCAAACATCCCAATTTCGAGGCCTGAGCCATATTTTGGAGCCAATTTCTGGCTCCCTGCACGTATTCGCAGTTTGAAATTACGACTTTTTTATACCCAACATATGCGAAGTACTGAAAGCGGCGTTTGTTAACATTTGTCCAAAACCCCCCTGCAGTTTTCAAAATATCCCAAACATCCCAATTTCGAAGCATGAGCCATATTTTGGAGCCAAATTCTGGCTCTCTGCACGTATTCGCAGATTGATATTATGAGTTTTTATACCCAACATATGCCAAGTACTGAAAGCGGCAGTGAGTCACATTTTGCCCAAACTCCCATGCAGTTTTCAAAATATCCCAAACATCCCAATTTCGTGGCCTGAGCCATATTTTGGAGCCAAATTCTGGCTCTCTGCACGTATTCGCAATTTGAAATTACGTCTTTTTTATACCCTACATATGCAAAGTAATGATAGCGGCGTTTGGTCACATATGTCCCACAACCCCCTACAGTTTTCAAAATATCCCAAACATCCCAATTTCGAGGCCTGAGCCATATTTTGGAGTCAAATTCTGGCTCTCTGCACGTATTCGCAGTTTGATATGATGACTTTTTATACCCAACATATGGCAAGTACTGAAAGCGTCAGTGAGTCACATTTTGCACAAACTCCCCTACAGTTTTCAAAATATCCTAAATATCCCAATTTCGAGGCCTAAGCTATATTTTGGAGCCAAATTCTGGCTCTCTGCACGTATTCGCAGTTTGAAATTATGATTTGTATACCCAACATATGCCAAGTACTGAAAGCGGCGTTTGGTCACATTTGTCCCAAACCTCCCTGCAGCTTTCAAAATATCCCAAATATCCCAATTTCGAGGCCTGAGCCATATTTTGGAGCCAAATTCTGGCTCTCTGCACGTATTCGCAGTATGATATTACGACGTTTTATACCCAACATATGCCCAGTACTGAAAGCTGCAGAGTCACATTTTGCACAAACTCCCTTGCAGTTTTCAAAATATCCCAAACATCTAAATTTCGAGACATGAGCCATATTTTAGAGCCAAATTCTGGCTCTCTGCATGTATTCGTTGTTTGAAATTACGACCTTTTATACCCAACATATGCCAAGTACTGAAAGCGGCAGTCATATTTTGCACAAACTTCCCTGCAGTTTTCAAAATATCCCAAATATTCCAATTTCGAGGCGTGAGCCATAATTTGAAACAAAATTCTTGCTCTCTGCACGTATTCGCAGTTAGAAATTACGACTTTTTATACCCAACATATGCCAAGTACTGAAAGCGGCAGTGAGTCACATTTTGCACAAACTCCCCTGCAGTTTTCAAAATATCCTAAATATCCCAATTTCGAGGCCTGAACTATATTTTGGAGCCAAATTCTGGCTCTCTGCACGTATTCGCAGTTTGAAATTACGACTTTTTATACCCAACATGTGCCAGGTACTTAAAGCGGCGTTTGGTCACATTTGTCCCAAACCTCCCTGCAGTTTTCAAAATATCCCAAATATCCCAATTTCGTGGCCTGAGCCATATTTTGGAGCCAAATTCTGACTCTCTGCACGTATTCGCAGTATGATATTACGACTTTTTATACCCAACATATGCCAAGAACTGAAAGCGGCAGTCACATTTTGCACAAACTCCCCTGCAGTTTTCGAAATATCCGAAATATCCCAATTTCGAGGCCTGAGCCATATTTGGGAGCTAAATTCTGGCTCTCTGCACGTATTCGCTGTTTGAAATTACGACTTTTTATTCCTAACATTTGCCTAGTACTGAAATCGGCGTTTGGTCACATTTGTCCCAAACCTCCCTGCAGTTTTCAAAATATCCCAAATATCCCAATTTCGAGGCCTGAGCTATATTTTGGACCCATATTCTGGCTCTCTGCACGTATTCGCAGTTTGATATTACGACTTTTTATACCCAACATATGCCAAGTACTAAAAGCGGCAGAGAGTCACATTTTGCACAAACTCCCCTGCAGTTTTCAAAATATCCCAGATATTCCAATTTCGAGGCCTGAGCCATATTTTGGAGCTAAATTCTGGCTCTATGCACGTATTCGCAGTTTGAAATTACGTCTTTTTATACCCAACACATGGCAAGTCCTGATAGCGGCAGAGAGTCACATTTTGCACAAACTCCCCTGCAGTTTCCGAAATATCCCAAATTTCCAAATTTCGAGGCCGTAGCCATATTCTGGAGCTAAATTCTGGCTCTCTGAACGTATTCGCCGTTTGAAAATTCGACTTTTTTTTACCCAACATATGCCAAGTAATAAAAGCGGCGTTTGGGCAAATTTGTCCCAAACCCCCCTGCAGTTTTCAAAATATCCCAAATATCCCAATTTCGAGGCCTGAGCCATAATTTGGAGCCATATTCTGACTATCTACAAGTATTCGCAGTTTGATATTACGACTTTTTATACCCAACATATGCCAAGTACTGAAAGCAGCGTTTGGTCACATTTGTCCCAAACCTTCCAGCAGTTTTCAAAATATCCCAAATATCCCAATTTCGAGGCCTGAGCCATATTTTGGAGCCAAATTCTGAATATCTTCACGTATTCGCATTATGATATTACGATATTTTATACCCAACATATGCCTAGTACTGAAAGCGGCAGAGTCACATTTTGCACAAACTCCCCTGCAGTTTTCAAAATATCCAAAACATCCCAATTTCGAGGCCTAAGCCATATTTTGGAGCCAAATTCTGGCTCTCTGCACGTATTCGCAGTTTGAAATTACGACTTTTTTATACCAAACTTATGCGAAGTACTGAAAGCGGCGTTTGGTCACATTTGTCGCAAACCCCCCTGCATTTTTCAAAATATCCCAAACATCCCAATTTCGAGGCCTGAGCCATATTTTGGAGCCAAATTCTGGCTCTCTGCACGTATTCGCTGTTTGAAAATAAGACTTTTTATACCCAACATATGCCAAGTACTGAAAGCGGCAGTGAGTCATATTTTGCACAAACTCGCCTGCAGTTCTCAAAATATCCCAAGTATTCCAATTTCGAGGCCTGAGCCATATTAGAGAGCTAAATTCTGGCTCTCTGCACGTATTCGCTGTTTGAAATTACGACTTTTCATACCTAACATATGCCTAGTACTGAAAGCGGCGTTTTGTCACATATGTCCCAAACCTCCCTGCAGTATTCAAAATTTCCCAAATATCGCAATTTCGAGGCCTGAGCTATATTTTGGACCCAAATTCTGGCTCTCTGCACGTATTCGCAGTTTGATATTACGACTTTTTATACAGAACATATGCCAAGTACTAAAAGCGGCAGAGAGTCATATTTTGCACAAACTCCCCTGCAGTTTTCAAAATATCCCAAACATCCCAATTTCGAGGCCTGAGCCATATTTTGGAGAAAAATTCAGGCTCTCTGCACGTATTCTCAGATTGAAATTACGACTTTTTTATACCCAACATATGTGAAGTACTGAAAGCGGTGTATGGTCACATTTGTCGCAAATCCCCCAGCAGTTTCAAAATATTCCAAACATCCCAATTTCGAGGCCTGAGCCATATTTTGGAGCCAAATTCTGGCTCTCTGCACGTATTCGCAGTTTGATATGATGACTTTTTATACCCAACATATGGCAAGTACTGAAAGCGTCAGTGAGTCACATTTTGCACAAACTCCCCTACAGTTTTCAAAATATCCTAAATATCCCAATTTCGAGGCCTAAGCTATATTTTGGAGCCAAATTCTGGCTCTCTGCACGTATTCGCAGTTTGAAATTATGATTTTTATACCCAACATATGCCAAGTACTGAAAGCGGCGTTTGGTCACATTTGTCCCAAACCTCCCTGCAGCTTTCAAAATATCCCAAATATCCCAATTTCGAGGCCTGAGCCATATTTTTGAGCCAAATTCTGGCTCTCTGCACGTATTCGCAGTATGATATTACGACGTTTTATACCCAACATATGCCCAGTACTGAAAGCTGCAGAGTCACATTTTGCACAAACTCCCTTGCAGTTTTCAAAATATCCCAAACATCTAAATTTCGAGACATGAGCCATATTTTAGAGCCAAATTCTGGCTCTCTGCATGTATTCGTTGTTTGAAATTACGACCTTTTATACCCAACATATGCCAAGTACTGAAAGCGGCAGTCATATTTTGCACAAACTTCCCTGCAGTTTTCAAAATATCCCAAATATTCCAATTTCGAGGCGTGAGCCATAATTTGAAACAAAATTCTTGCTCTCTGCACGTATTCGCAGTTAGAAATTACGACTTTTTATACCAAACATATGCCAAGTACTGAAAGCGGCAGTGAGTCACATTTTGCACAAACTCCCCTGCAGTTTTCAAAATATCCTAAATATCCCAATTTCGAGGCCTGAACTATATTTTGGAGCCAAATTCTGGCTCTCTGCACGTATTCGCAGTTTGAAATTACGACTTTTTATACCCAACATGTGCCAGGTACTTAAAGCGGCGTTTGGTCACATTTGTCCCAAACCTCCCTGCAGTTTTCAAAATATCCCAAATATCCCAATTTCGTGGCCTGAGCCATATTTTGGAGCCAAGTTCTGACTCTCTGCACGTATTCGCAGTATGATATTACGACTTTTTATACCCAACATATGCCAAGAACTGAAAGCGGCAGTCACATTTTGCACAAACTCCCCTGCAGTTTTCGAAATATCCGAAATATCCCAATTTCGAGGCCTGAGCCATATTTGGGAGCTAAATTCTGGCTCTCTGCACGTATTCGCTGTTTGAAATTACGACTTTTTATTCCTAACATTTGCCTAGTACTGAAATCGGCGTTTGGTCACATTTGTCCCAAACCTCCCTGCAGTTTTCAAAATATCCCAAATATCCCAATTTCGAGGCCTGAGCTATATTTTGGACCCATATTCTGGCTCTCTGCACGTATTCGCAGTTTGATATTACGACTTTTTATACCCAACATATGCCAAGTACTAAAAGCGGCAGAGAGTCACATTTTGCACAAACTCCCCTGCAGTTTTCAAAATATCCCAGATATTCCAATTTCGAGGCCTGAGCCATATTTTGGAGCTAAATTCTGGCTCTATGCACGTATTCGCAGTTTGAAATTACGTCTTTTTATACCCAACACATGGCAAGTCCTGATAGCGGCAGAGAGTCACATTTTGCACAAACTCCCCTGCAGTTTCCGAAATATCCCAAATTTCCAAATTTCGAGGCCGTAGCCATATTCTGGAGCTAAATTCTGGCTCTCTGAACGTATTCGCCGTTTGAAAATTCGACTTTTTTTTACCCAACATATGCCAAGTAATAAAAGCGGCGTTTGGGCAAATTTGTCCCAAACCCCCCTGCAGTTTTCAAAATATCCCAAATATCCCAATTTCGAGGCCTGAGCCATAATTTGGAGCCATATTCTGACTATCTACAAGTATTCGCAGTTTGATATTACGACTTTTTATACCCAACATATGCCAAGTACTGAAAGCAGCGTTTGGTCACATTTGTCCCAAACCTTCCAGCAGTTTTCAAAATATCCCAAATATCCCAATTTCGAGGCCTGAGCCATATTTTGGAGCCAAATTCTGAATATCTTCACGTATTCGCATTATGATATTACGATATTTTATACCCAACATATGCCTAGTACTGAAAGCGGCAGAGTCACATTTTGCACAAACTTCCCTGCAGTTTTCAAAATATACAAAACATCCCAATTTCGAGGCCTAAGCCATATTTTGGAGCCAAATTCTGGCTCTCTGCACGTATTCGCAGTTTGAAATTACGACTTTTTTATACCAAACTTATGCGAAGTACTGAAAGCGGCGTTTGGTCACATTTGTCGCAAACCCCCCTGCATTTTTCAAAATATCCCAAACATCCCAATTTCGAGGCCTGAGCCATATTTTGGAGCCAAATTCTGGCTCTCTGCACGTATTCGCTGTTTGAAAATAAGACTTTTTATACCCAACATATGCCAAGTACTGAAAGCGGCAGTGAGTCATATTTTGCACAAACTCGCCTGCAGTTCTCAAAATATCCCAAGTATTCCAATTTCGAGGCCTGAGCCATATTAGAGAGCTAAATTCTGGCTCTCTGCACGTATTCGCTGTTTGAAATTACGACTTTTCATACCTAACATATGCCTAGTACTGAAAGCGGCGTTTTGTCACATATGTCCCAAACCTCCCTGCAGTATTAAAAATTTCCCAAATATCGCAATTTCGAGGCCTGAGCTATATTTTGGACCCAAATTCTGGCTCTCTGCACGTATTCGCAGTTTGATATTACGACTTTTTATACAGAACATATGCCAAGTACTAAAAGCGGCAGAGAGTCATATTTTGCACAAACTCCCCTGCAGTTTTCAAAATATCCCAAACATCCCAATTTCGAGGCCTGAGCCATATTTTGGAGAAAAATTCAGGCTCTCTGCACGTATTCGCAGATTGAAATTACGACTTTTTTATACCCAACATATGTGAAGTACTGAAAGCGGTGTATGGTCACATTTGTCGCAAATCCCCCAGCAGTTTCAAAATATTCCAAACATCCAAATTTCGAGGCCTGAGCCATATTTTGGAGCCAAATTCTGGCCCTATGCACGTATTCGAAGTTTAAAATGACGAATTTTATACCCAACATATGCCAAGTCCTGATAGCGGCAGAGAGTCACATTTTGCACAAACTCACCTGCAGTTTTCGAAATATCCCAAATATTCTAATATCGAAGCCTGAGCCATATTTTTGAGCTAAATTCTGGCTCTCTACACGTATTCGCAGTTTGAAATTACGAATTTTATACCCAACATATGCCAAGTCCTGATAGCGGCAGAGAGTCACATTTTGCACAAACTCACCTGCAGTTTTCGAAATATCCTAAATATTCTAATATTGAGGCCTGAGCCATATTTTGGAGCCAAATTCTGACTCTCTGCACGTATTCGCAGTATGATATTACGACTTTTTGTACCCAACATATGCCAAGTACTGAAAGCGGCAGTCACATTTAGCACAAACTCCCCTGCAGTTTTCAAAAAATCGCAAACATCCCAATTTCGAGGCCTAAGCCATATTTTGGAGCCAAATTCTGACTTTCTGCACGTATTCGCTGTTTAAAATTACGACTTTAAATACCCAACATATGCCAAGTACTGAAAGCGGCAGTGAGTCATATTTTGCACAAACTCCCCTGTAGCTTTCAAAATATCCCAAATATTCCAATTTCGAGGCCTGAGCCATATTTGGGAGCTAAATTCTGGCTCTCTGCACGTATTCGCTGTTTGAAATTACGAATTTTTATTCCTAACATTTGCCTAGTACTGAAAGCGGCGTTTGGTCACATTTGTCCCAAACCTCCCTGCAGTTTTCAAAATATCCCAAATATCCCAATTTCGAGGCCTGAGCTATATTTTGGACCCATATTCTGGCTCTCTGCACGTATACGCAGTTTGATATTACGGCTTTTTATACCCAACATATGCCAAGTACTAAAAGCGGCAGAGAGTCACATTTTGCACAAACTCCCCTGCAGTTTTCAAAATATCTCAAATATTCCAATTTCGAGGCCTGAGCCATATTTTGGAGCTAAATTCTGGCTCTATGCACGTATTCGCAGTTTGAAATTACGTCTTTTTATACCCAACACATGCCAAGTCCTGATAGCGGCAGAGAGTCACATTTTGCACAAACTCCCCTGCAGTTTAAGAAATATCCCAATTTCGAGGCCTGAGCCATATTCTGGAGACAAATTCTGGCTCTCTGAACGTATTCGCCGTTTGAAAATTCGACTTTTTTTTACCCAACATATGCCAAGTAATAAAAGCGGCGTTTGGTCAAATTTGTTAAACCCCCCAGCAGTTTTCAAAATATCCCAAATATCCCAATTTCGAGGCCTGAGCCATATTTTTGAGCCATATTCTGACTATCTTCACGTATTCGCAGTATGATATTACGACTTTTTATACCCAACATATGCCAAGTACTGAAAGCGGCGTTTGGTCACATTTGTCCAAAACCATCCAGCAGTTTTCAAAATATCCCAAATATCCCAATTTCGAGGCCTGACCCATATTTTGGAGCCAAATTCTGACTATCATCACGTATTCGCAATATGATATTACGACATTTTATACCCAACATATGCAAAGTACTGAAAGCGGCAGAGTCACATTTTGCACAAACTCCCCTGCAGTTTTCAAAATATCCAAAACATCTCAATTTCGAGGAATAAGCCATATTTTGGAGCCAAATTCTGGCTCTCTGCACGTATTCGCAGTTTTAAATTACGACTTTTTATACCCAACATATGCCAAGTACTGAAAGCGGCAGTGAGTCATATTTTGCTAAAACTCCCCTGCAGTTTTCAAAATATCCCAAATATTTCAATTTCGAGGCCAAAGCCATATTTGGGAGCGAAATTCTGGCTCTCTGCACGTATTCGCAGTTTGAAATTACGACTTTTTGTACCCAACATGTGCCAAGTCCTGATAGCGGCAGAGAGTCACATTTTGCACAAACTCACCTGCAGTTTTCAAAATATCCCAAACATCCCAATTTCGAGGCCTGAGCCATATTTTGGAGAAAAATTCAGGCTCTCTGCACGTATTCGCAGTTTGAAATTACGACTTTTTTATACCCAACATATGCGAAGTACTGAAAGCGGTGTATGGTCACATTTGACGCAAACCCCCCTGCAGTTTCAAAATATCCCAAACCTCCAAATTTCGAGGCCTGAGCCATATTAAGGAGCCAAATTCTGGCTCTATGCACGTATTTGAAGTTTAAAATTACGAATTTTATACCCAACATATGCCAAGTCCTGATCGCGGCAGAGAGTCACATTTTGCACAAACTCACCTGCAGTTTTCGAAATATCCCAAATATTCTAATATCGAGGCCTGAGCCATATTTTGGAGCTAAATTCTGGCTCTCTGCACGTATTCGCAGTTTGAAATTACGACTTTTTTATACCCAACATATGCGAAGTACTGAAAGCGGCGTTTGGTCACATTTGTCCCAAACCCCCCTGCAGTTTTCAAAATATCCCAAACATCCCAATTTCGTGGCCTGAGCCATATTTTGGAGCCAAATTCTGGCTCTCTGCACGTATACGCAGTTTGAAATTACGATTATTTATACCAACATATGCCAAGTACTGATAGCGGCAGTGATTCACATTTTGCCCAAACTCCCCTGGAGTTTTCAAAATATCCCAAATATCCCAATTTCAAGGCCTGAGCCATATTTTGGAGCCAAATTCTGGCTCTCTGCACGTATTCGCAGTTTGAAATTACGACTTTTTACACCCAACATATGCTAAGTACTGAAAGCGGCAGTGAGTCACATTTTGCACAAACTCCCCTGCAGTTTTCAAAATATCCCAAATATCCCAATTTCGAGGCCTGAGCTATATTATGGAGCCAAATACTGGCTCTCTGCACGTATTCGCAGTTTGAAATTACGACTTTTTACACCCAACATATGCTAAGTACTGAAAGCGGCAGTGAGTCACATTTTGCACAAACTCCCCTGCAGTTTTCAAAATATCCCAAACATCCCAATTTCGAGGCCTGAGCCATATTTTGGAGAAAAATTCTGGCTCTATGCACGTTTTCGCAGTTTAAAAGTACGAATTTTATAACCAATATATGCCAAGTCCTGATAGCGGCAGTAAGTACCATTTTGCAAAAACTCACCTGCAGTTTTTGAAATATCCCAAATATCCCAATTTTGAGGCCTGAGCCATATTTTGGAGCCAAATTCTGGCTCTCTGTACGTATTCGCAGTTTTAAATTAAGACTTTTTATACCCATCATATGCCAAGTAATGAAAGTGGCGTTTGGTCACATTTGTCCAAAACCTCCCTGCAGTTCTCAAAATATCCCAAACATCCCAATTTCGAGGCCTAAGCCATATTTTGGAGCCAAATTCTGGCTCTCTGCACGTATTCGCAGTTTGATATTACGACTTTTTATACCCAACATATGCCAAGTACTGAAAGCGGCAGAGAGTCACATTTGGGACAAACGCCCCTGCAGTTTCCAAATATCCCAAACATCCCAATTTCGAGGCCTGAGCCATATTTTGGAGCCAAATTCTGGCTCTCTGCACGTATTCGCAGTTTGATATTACGACTTTTTATTCAGAACTTATGCCAAGTACTAAAAGCGGCAGAGAGTCACATTTTGCACAAACTCACCTGCAGTTTTCGAAATATCCAAAATATTCTAAAATCGAGGCCTGAGCCATATTTTGGAGCTAAATTCTGGCTCTCTGTACGTATTTGCAGTTTGAAATTATGACTTTTTATACCCAACATATGCCAAGTCCTGATAGCGGCAGGGAGTCACATTTTGCACAAACTCACCTGCAGTTTTCGAAATATCCCAAATATCCCAGTTTCGAGGCCTGAGGTATATTTTGGAGCCAAATTCTGGCTCTCTGATTGTATTCGCCGTTTGAAATTACGACTTCTTTATACCCAACATATGCCAAGTAATAAAAGCGGCGTTTGGTCACATTTGTCCCAAACCCCCCTGCAGTTTTCAAAATATCCCAATCATCCCAATTTCGAGGCCTGTGCCTTGTTTTGGTGCCAAATTCTGGCTCTCTGCACGTATTCGCAGTTTGAAATTACGACTTTTTTATACCCAATATGTAACAAGTACTGAGAGCGGCGTTTGGTCACATTTGTCTCAATCTCCCCTGCAGTTTTCAAAATATCTCAAACATCCCAATTTCGGTGCCTGAGCCATATTTTGGAGCCAAATTCTGGCTCTCTGCACGTATACGCCGTTTGAAATTACGATTTTTTATAGCAACATATGCCAAGTACTGATAGCGGCAGTGATTCACATTTTGCACAAACTCCCCTGCAGTTTTCAAAATATCCCAAATATCCCAATTTCGTGGCCTGAGCTATATTATGGAGTCAAATACTGGCTCTCTGCATGTATTCGCAGATTGAAATTACGAATTTTTATACCCAACATATGCCAAGTACTGAACGCTGAGTTTGGTCACATTTGTCCCAAACCTCCCTGCAGTTTTCAAAATATCCCAAATATCCCAATTTCGAGGCCTGAGCCATATTTTGGAGCCAAATTCTGACTCTCTGCACGTATTCGCAGTATGATACTACGACATTTTATACCCAACATATGCCAAGTACTGAAAGCGGCAGAGTCACATTTTGCACAAACTCCCCTGCAGCTTTTCAAATTATCCCAAACATCCTAATTTCGAGGCCTGAGCCATATTTTGGAGAAAAATTCTGACTCTCTGCACGCATTCGCAGTTTGAAATTACGACTTTTTTATACCCAACATATGCGAAGTACTGAAATCGGCGTTTGGTCACATTTGTCGCAAACCCCCCTGCAGATTTCAAAATATCCCAAACATCCCAATTTTGAGGCCTGTGCCATATTTTTGTGCCAAATTCTGGGTCTCTGCACGTATTCGCAGTTTGAAATTAGGACTTTTTTATACCCAACATGTACGAAGAACTGAAAGCCGCGTTTGGTCACATTTGTCTGAATCCCCCCTGCAGTTTTCAAAATATCCTAAACATCTCAATTTCGAGGCCTGAGCCATATTTTGGAGCCCAATTCTGGCTCTCTGCACGTATTCCCAGTTATAAATTACGATTTTATATACCCAACATATGCCAACTACTGAAAGCGGCAGTGAGTCACATTTTGACCAAACACCCCTGCAGTTTTCAAAATATCCCAAATATCTCAATTTCGAGGCCTGAGCCATATTTTGGAGACAAATTCTGGATCTCTGCACGTATTCGCAGTTTGAAATTACGACTTTTTACACCCAACATATGCCAAGAACTGAAAGAGGCAGCGAGTCACATTTTGAACAATCTCCCCCGCAGTTTTCAAAATATGCTAAATATCCCAAATTCGAGGCCTGAGCTATATTTTGGAGCCAAATTCTGGCTCTCTGCACGTATTCGCAGTTTGAAATTACGACTTTTTTATACCCAACATATGCGAAGTACTGAAAGCGGCGTTTGGTCACATAGGTCGCAAACCCCCCTGCAGTTTTCAAAATATCCTAAACATCTCAATTTCGATGCTTGAGGCATATTTTGGATCCAAATTCTGGCTCTATGCACGTATTCACAGTTTAAAAGTACGAATTTTATAACCAATATATGCCAAGTCCTGATAGCGGCAGTAAGTACCATTTTGCAAAAACTCACCTGCAATTTTTGAAATATCCCAAATATCCAAATTTTGAGGACTGAGCCATATTTTGGAGCCAAATTCTGGCTCTCTGTATGTATTCGCAGTTTGAAATTAAGACTTTTTATACCCATCATATGCCAAGTAATGAAAGTGGCGTTTGGTCACATTTGTCCTAAACCTCCCTGCAGTTTTCAAAATATCCCAAACATCCCAATTTCGAGGCCTGAGCCATATTTTGGAGCCAAATTCTGGCTCTCTGCAAGTATTCGCAATATGATATTACGACTTTTTATACCCATATATGACAAGTACTGAAAGCGGCAGTGAGTCACATTTTGCAAATACTTCCCTGCAGTTTTCAAAATATCCCAAACATCCCAATTTCGAGGCCTGATCAATATTGTGGAGCAAAACTCTGGCTCTCTGCACGTATTCGCAGTTTGAAATTACGACTTTTTCATTCCCAACATATGTGAAGTACTGAAAGCGGCGTTTGGTCACATTTGTCCCAAACCCCCCTGCAGTTTTTCAAATATCCCAAACATCCCAATTTCAAGGCCTGAGCCATATTTTGGAGCCAAATTCTGGCTCTCTGCACATATTCGCAGTTTGATATTACGACTTTTTATACCCAACATATGCCAAGTACTGAAAGCGGCAGAGAGTCACATTTGGAACGAACGCCCCTGCAGTTTCCAAATATCCCAAACATCCCAATTTCGAGGCCTGAGCCATATTTTGGAGCCAAATTCTGGCTCTCTGCACGTATTCGCAGTTTGATATTACGACTTTTTATACAGAACATATGCCAAGTACTAAAAGCGGCAGAGAGTCAAATTTTGCACAAACTCACCTGCAGTTTTCGAAATATCCCAAATATTCTAATATCGAGGCCTGAGGTATATTTTGGAGCCAAATTCTGGCTCTCTGATTGTATTCGCCGTTTGAAATTACGACTTTTTTATATCCAACATATGCCAAGTAATAAAAGCGGCGTTTGGTCACATTTGTCCCAAACCCCCCTGCAGTTTTCAAAATATCCCAAACATTCCAATTTCAAGGCCTGAGCCTTATTTTGGTGCCAAATTCTGGCTCTCTGCACGTATTCGCAGTTTGAAATTACGACATTTTTATACCCAACATGTACCAAGTACTGAGAGCGGCAATTGTTCACATTTGTCTCAATCTCCCCTGCAGTTTTCAAAATATCCCAAACATCCCAATTTCGAGGCCTGAGCCATATTTTGGAGCCTAATTCTGGCTCTCTGCACGTATTCCCAGTTTGAAATTACTACTTTTTATACCAACATATGCCAAGTACTGATAGCGGCAGTGATTCACATTTTGCCCAAACTCCCCTGCAGTTTTCAAATTATCCAAAATATCCCAATTTCGAGGCCTGAGCTATATTATGGAGCCAAATACTGGCTCTCTGCACTTATTCGCAGTTTGAAATTACGACTCTTCTATACTCAACATATGCGAAGTACTGAAAGTGGCGTTTGGTCACATTTTCCCAAATCCCCCTGCAGTTTTCAAAATATCCCAAACATCCCAATTTCGAGGCCTGAGCATATTTTGGAGCCAAATTCTGGCTCTCTGCACGTATTCGCTGTTTGAAATTACGAAGTTTTATACCCAACATATGTCAACTACTAAACGCGGAAATGAGTCATATTTTGCACAAACTTCCCTGCAGTTTTGAAAATATCCCAAATATTCCAATTTCGAGGCCTGAGCCATATTTGGGAACTAAATTCAGGCTCTCTGCACGTATTCGCAGTTTGAAATTACGATTTTTTATACCCAACATGTAACAAGTACTGAAAGCGGCGTTTGGTCACATTTGTCTCTATCTCCCCTGCAGTTTTCAAAATATCCCAAACATCCCAATTTCGAGGCCTGAGCCATATTTTGGAGCCAAATTCTGGCTCTCTGCACGTATACGCAGTTTGAAATTACGATTTTTTATACCAACATATGCCAAGTACTGATAGCGGCAGTGATTCACATTTTGCTCAAACTCCCCTGCAGTTTTCAAAATATCCCAAATATTTCAATTTCGAGGCCAAAGCCATATTTGGGAGCGAAATTCTGGCTCTCTGCACGTATTCGCAGTTTGAAATTACGACTTTTTGTACCCAACATGTGCCAAGTCCTGATAGCGGCAGAGAGTCACATTTTGCACAAACTCACCTGCAGTTTTCAAAATATCCCAAACATCCCAATTTCGAGGCCTGAGCCATATTTTGGAGAAAAATTCAGGCTCTCTGCACGTATTCGCAGTTTGAAATTACGACTTTTTTATACCCAACATATGCGAAGTACTGAAAGCGGCGTTTGGTCACATTTGTCGCAAACCCCCTTGCATTTTTTCAAAATATCCCAAACATCCCAATTTCGAGGCCTGTGCCATATTTTTGTGCCAAATTCTGGGTCTCTGCACGTATTCGCAGTTTGAAATTAGGACTTTTTTATACCCAACATGTACCAAGAACTGAAAGCCGCGTTTTGTCACATTTGTCTCAATCCCCCCGGCAGTTTTCAAAATATCCCAAACATCCCAATTTCGAGGCCTGAGCCATATTTTGGAGCCCAATTCTGGCTCTCTGCACGTATTCCCAGTTATAAATTACGATTTTTTATACCCAACATATGCCAAGTACTGAAAGCGGCAGTGAGTCACATTTTGACCAAACGCCCCTGCAGTTTTCAAAATATCCCAAATATCTCAATTTCGAGGCCTGAGCCATATTTTGGAGCCAAATTCTCGCTCTCTGCACGTATTCGCAGTTTGAAATTACGTCTTTTTACACCCAACATATGCCAAGAACTGAAAGCGGCAGTGAGTCACATTTTGAACAATCTCCCCTGCAGTTTTCAAAATATGCTAAATATCCCAAATTCGAGGCCTGAGCTATATTTTGGAGCCAAATTCTGGCTCTCTGCACGTATTCGCAGTTTGAAATTACGACTTTTTTATACCCAACATATGCGAAGTACTGAAAGCGGCGTTTGGTCACATTTGTCGCAAACAGCTTTTCAAAATATCCTAAACATCCCAATTTCGAGGCCTGAGGCATATTTTTGATCCAAATTCTGGCTCTATGCACGTATTCGCAGTATAAAAGTACGAATTTTATAACCAATATATGCCAAGTCCTGATAGCGGCAGTAAGTACCATTTTGCAAAAACTCACCTGCAGTTTTTGAAATATCCCAAATATCCCAATTTTGAGGCCTGAGCCATATTTTGGAGCCAAATTCTGGCTCTCTGTACGTATTCGCATTTTGAAATTAAGAATTTTTATACCCATCATATGCTAAGTAATGAAAGTGGCGTTTGGTCAAATTTGTCCCAAACCTCCCTGCAGTTTTCAAAATATCCCAAACATCCCAATTTCGAGGCCTGAGCCATATTTTGGAGCCAAATTCTGGCTCTCTACACGTATTTGCAGTATAATATTACGACTTTTTATACCCATATATGCCAAGTATTGAAAGAGGCAGTGAACCACATTTTGCAAAAACTCCCCTGCAGTTTTCCAAATATCCCAAACATCCCAATTTCGAGGTCTGAGCCATATTTTGGAGCCAAATTCTGGCTCTCTGCACGTATTCGCAGTTTGATATTACGACTTTTTATACCCAACATATGTAAAGTACTGAAAGCGGCAGAGTCACGTTTGGCACAAACGCCCCTGCAGTTTCCAAATATCCCAAACATCCCAATTTCGAGGCCTGAGCCATATTTTGGAGCCAAATTCTCTCTCTCTGCACGTATTCGCAGTTTGATATTACGACTTTTTATACAGAACATTTGCCAAGTACTAAAAGCGGCAGAGAGTCACATTTTGCACAAACTCACCTGCAGTTTTCGAAATATCCCAAATATTCTAATATCGAAGCCTGAGCCATATTTTGGAGCTAAGTTCTGGCTCTCTGCACGTATTCGCAGTTTGTAATTACGACTTTTTATACCCAACATATGCCAAGTCCTGATAGCGGCAGAGAGTCACATTTTGCACAAACTCACCTGCAGTTTTCGAAATATCCCAAATATCCCAATTTTGAGGCCTGAGGTATATTTTGGAGCCAAATTCAGGCTCTCTGCACGTATTCGCAGTTTGAAATTACGACTTTTTTATACCCAACATGTAACAAGTACTGAAAGCGGCGTTTGGTCACATTTGTCTCAATCTCCCCTGCAGTTTTCAAAATATCCCAAACATCCAAATTTCGAGGCCTGAGCCATATTTTGGAGCAAAATTCTGGCTCTCTGCACGTATACGCAGTTTGAAATTTCGACTTTTTATACCCAACATATGCCAAGAACTGAAAGCGGCAGTCACATTTTCCACAAACTCCCCTGCAGTTTTCAAAATATCCCAAGCATCCCAATTTCGATTCCTAAGCCATATTTTGGAGCCAAATTCTGGCTCTCTGCACGTATTCGCTCTTCGAAATTACGACTTTTTATACCCAACATATGCCAAGTACTGAAATCGGCAGTGAGTCATATGTTGCACAAACTCCCCTGCAGTTTTCAAAATATCCCAAATATTCAAATTTAGAGGCCTGAGCCATATTTGGGAGCTAAATTCTGGCTATCTGCACGTATTCGCAGTTTGAAATGACGACTTTTTATACCTAACATATGCCTAGTACTGAAAGAGGCATTTGGTCACATTTGTCCCAAACCTCCCTGCAGTTTTCAAAATATCCCAAATATCCCAATTTCGAGGCCTGAGCTATATTTTGGACCCAAATTTTGGCTCTCTGCACGTATTCGCAGTTTGATATTACGAGTTTTTATACCCAACATATGCCAAGTACTAAAAGCGGCAGAGAGTCACATTTTGCACAAACTCCCCTGCAGTTTTCGAAATATCCGAAATATCCCAATTTCGAGGCCTGAACCATATTCTGGAGCCAAATTCTGGCTCTCTGAACGTATTCGCCGTTTAAAAATTCGGTTTTTTTTACCCAACATATGCCAAGTAATAAAAGCGGCGTTTGGTCAAATTTGTCCCAAACCCCCCTGCAGTTTTCAAAATATCTCAAACATCCCAATTTCGAGGCCTGAGCCATATTTTGGAGCCCAATTCTGGCTCTCTGCAAGTATTCCCAGTTTGAAATTAGTAATTTTTATACCCAACATATGAACAGTACTGAACGCGGCAGTGAGTCACATTTTGACCAAACGCCCCTGCAGTTTTCAAAATATCCCAAATATCTCAATTTCGAGGCCTGAGCCATATTTTGGAGCCAAATTCTGGCTCTCTGCACGTATTCGCAGTTTGAAATTACGACTTTTTACACCCAACATATGCCAAGAACTGAAAGCGGCAGTGAGTCACATTTTGAACAATCTCCCCTGCAGTTTTCAAAATATGCTAAATATCCCAAATTCGAGGCCTGAGCTGTATTTTGGAGCCAAATTCTGGCTCTCTGCACTTATTCGCAGTTTTAAATTACGACTTTTTATACCCAACATGTGCCAGGTACTGAAAGCGGCGTTTGGTCACATTTGTCCCAACCTCCCTGCAGTTTTCAAAATATCCCAAATATCCCAATTTCGTGGCCTGAGCCATATTTTGGAGCCAAATTCTGACTCTCTGCACGTATTCGCAGTATGATATTACGACTTTTTATACCCAACATATGCCAAGAACTGAAAGCGGCAGTCACATTTTGCACAAACTCCCCTGCAGTTTTCGAAATATCCGAAATATTCCAATTTCGAGGCCTGAGCCATATTCTGGAGCCAAATTCTGGCTCTCTGAACGTATTCGCCGTTTGAAAATTCGGATTTTTTTTACCCAACATATGCGAAGTACTGAAAGCGGCGTTTGGTCACATTTGTCGCAAACCCCCCTGCAGTTTTCAAAATATCCCAAACATCCCAATTTCGAGGCCTGAGCCATATTTTGGAGCCAAATTCTGGCTCTCTGCACGTATTCGCAGTTTGATATTACGACTTTTTATACCCAACATATGGCAAGTACTGAAAGTGGCAGTGAGTCACATTTTGAACAAACTCCCCTGCAGTTTTCAAAATATCCTAAATATCCCAATTTCGAGGACTGAGCTATATTTTGGAGCCAAATTCTGGGTCTCTGCACGTATTCGCAGTTTGAAATTACGCCTTTTTTATACCCAACATATGTGAAGTACTCCAAGCGGCGTTTGGTCACATTTGTCCCAAACCCCCCTGCAGTTTTCAAAATATCCCAGACATCCCAATTTCGAAGCCTGAGCTATATTTTGGAGACAAATTCTGGCTCTATGCACGTATTCACAGTTTAAAATTACGACATTTTATACCCAACATATGCCAAGTCCTGATAGCGGCAGAGAGTCACATTTTGCACAAACTCCCCCTGCAGTTTTCGAAATAAAATAAATATCCCAATTTCGAGGCCTGAGCCATATTTTGGAGCCAAATTCTGGCTCTCTGAACGTAATCGCCGTTTGGAATTACGAAATATTTTATGCCCAACATATGCTAAGTAATGAAAGCGGCGTTTGGTCACATTCTTCCCAAACCCCCTTGAAGTTTTCAAAATATCCCAAACATCCCAATTTCGAAGCCTGAGCCATATTTTGGTGCCAAATTCTGGCTCTCTGCACGTATTCGCAGTTTGAAATTACGACTTTTTTATACCCAACATATGCCAAGTACTGAAAGCGGCGTTTGGTCACATTTGTCTGAATCTACCCTGCAGTTTTCAAAATATCCCAAACATCCCATTTTCGGGGCCTGAGCCATATTTTGGAGCCAAATTCTGGCTCTCTGCACGTATTCGCAGTTTGAAATTACGATTTTTTATACCCAACATATGCCAAGTACTGAAAGCGGCAGTGAGTCACATTTTGCCCAAACTCCCCTGCAGTTTTCAAAATATCCCAAATATCCCAATTTCGAAGCCTGAGCCATATTTTGGAGCCAAATTCTGGCTTTATGCACGTATTCGCAGTTTAAAATAACGACTTTTTATACCCAACATATGCCAAGTCCTGATAGTGGCAGAGAGTCACATTTTGCACAAACTCCCTCTGCAGTTTTCGAAATATCCCAAATATCCCAATTTCGAGGCCTGAGCCATATTTTGGAGCCAAATTCTGGCTCTCTGCACGTATTCGCAGTTTGAAATTACGAATTTTTATACCCAACATATGTGAAGTACTGAAAGCGGTGTTTGGTCACATTTGTCCCAAACCCCCCTGCAATTTTCAAAATATCCCAAACATCCCAATTACGAAGCCTGAGCCCTATTTTGGTGCCAAATTCTGGCTCTCTGCACGTATTCGCAGTTTGAAATTACGACTTTTTTAAACCCAACATGTACCAAGCACTGAAAGCGGCGTTTGGTCACATTTGTCTCAATCCCCCCCTGCAATTTTCAAAATATCCCAAACATCCCATTTTCGAGGCCTGAGCCATATTTTGGAGCCAAATTCTGGCTCTCTGCACGAATTCGCAGTTTGAAATTCCGATTTCTTGTACCCAACATATGCAAAGTACTGAAAGCGGCAGTGAGTCACATTTTGCCCAAACTCCCCTGCAGTTTTCAAAATATCTTAAACATCCCAATTTCGAGGCCTGAGCCATATTTTAGAGCCAAATTCATGCTCTCTGCACTTATTCGCAGTTTGAAATTACGACTTTTTTATACCCAACATACACGAAGTACTGAAAGCAGCGTTTGGTCACATTTGTCCCAAACCCCCCTGCACTTTTCAAATTATCCCAAACATCCCAATTTCGATGCCTGAGCCATATTTTGGAGCCAAATTCTGGCTCTCTGCACGTATTCGCAGTTTGATATTACGACTTTTTATACCCAACATATGCCAACCCAGCAAACAATTTTAGGTTGCCACAACATATCTGGAAAGTATTTGAAAGTATTGGAAACGTTTGTTTTATCGTATCAGATACGATATTGTGTGTGGACTTAAATAGGTTTCCAAAACTTATAACCAAGACATATGTATCTAACACTAATTTGACTTGTTGTGGC